>NC_086444.1:456566054-456877231 GCF_028390025.1 Pseudophryne corroboree
CGACCTACAGCCGATACAGTTACCACATCTATAAAACCCTTTTGAGGTTATCCTTGTAGTGGAATTTTCTGCTGATAATGCGCTAGAGACTAACTTATTTCTCAAGTTGGGGGCCTTACGGTAAATATGGACAGGTTTTATAGGGACAAGGGACCCAATGATAGGGTCCTTCCTTATCAGATCCCAATGTCTCTTAAGAATCCTTTCAACTTCTTTATGCTGTTGATTAAATTCCGTTATAAATGCCCATTCGTATTTGTTATTGGTTTTTTTTGGTGGTTTCTTATTTAGAAGTACACTCCGTTCCAGGGATTTTGCTTCCAAAAATGCTTTCTCAATAACGCCTTCCTTATACCCACATGCCATAAATTTCTCACTCATTTCTTTCGCTTGAGATTCAAAAACATCTAACTCCGTACAATTTCTCCTGACTCTTTTTAATTGACTCATTGGAATAGAGCCCAGCCAGTTGTTGTGGTGGCAACTACTGGCTGCTATATAGGACCCAGAGTCAGTAGGTTTGGAGTAAGTTTTCGTATGTAATTTATTTTCTTTCACATACACCGTTATGTCTAGAAAGGTTAGAGTCTCTGTGCTTTTCTCAAATGATAGGACAATATTTTTGTTATTAGTATTTAGAGAGGTACAGAAAGTCTCAAGAGTAGCAATATCCCCTCTCCAAAGAAAGAAGATATCGTCAATGTACCGGGCATAGGACACCAGATTCGCTCCATATGGGTTATTCGCCCACACGTTGTCGATTTCCCATAGTCCTAGAAACAAATTGGCATAACTAGGAGCGAATCTGGTGCCCATAGCCGTCCCGGTCTTCTGGATGTAAAATTGATCCCGAAAAAGAAAAAAATTATTGTCAAGAATAAATTTAATTCCTTCTATTATCATTTCCTTAAGATCCTTTGTGTAATTTGTTATTTCCAAGAAGTGAGTAATTGCTGCTACACCATCATCATGGTTGATGATGGTGTAGAGAGAGCTTACGTCTGCAGTCACCAGAATGTCCCCTTCCTCCCACTGTATTGATTCCAAAAGTGTTAGGAAGTCTTTCGTATCTTTAAGGTGGGACTTATTCTGGATGACCATAGGTTGTAGTAAATGGTCAATGAATCTGGACAAATTCGATGATAGGGACTGTACACCCGATATGATAGGCCTACCCGGGGGATTATTCGCATTTTTATGAACCTTAGGTAGTACATATATGACTGGTACCATAGGTTCGTCAACCATGATGAACTTTGCCTCTCTAGAGCTGATGGTTCCCATTTTTTCATATTTCTCTATGTAGTTTTTTAATTTTGCTAATATGGTACTCGTGGGATCAAGCCTTAATTTTTTATACGTTCCTACATCATTAAGCTGTCGTAAAACTTCATTTTCATAATTGACTAAATCCATCAGCACTACACCCCCCCCTTTATCAGAGGGTTTGATAACAACTTCTTTCAGCTGCTTTAAATTCTGTAAGGCCTTTCTTTCTTTGGATGAAAAATGTTGGTGCTTCTTTGGTTTCTTTTGCAGTTTTTCTAGGTCCTCAAGGACCATAGCACCAAAGGTTTCAATAAAGGGGCCTTGAACGTGTTTTGGAAAAAAGAGTGATCTTGGTTTAAAAGGAGTGACTGTAGATACGTCAGTTGCCTGATTATCTTCTTGATTTGCAAAAAACTTCTTTATGGTAAGCTTCCTCAAATAACGTTGAACATCTAGGTATATTTCGAAAGGGTTAATAAAGTTAGTGGGGGCATACTTTAAACCTTTTTGTAGGACAGATATTTCACTATCCGATAATACATGCGAACTTAGATTAAAAATCTTTGTTGCATGCGGACGTTCCATTAGATTATCTGAAGGAACACTTTGAGCTTGATTATCACTACATGATTGAACCTTTTTGGTTCTACGTTTCCTTTTACATTTACCTCTATGGGATTTTTTTGCCCCTCCCCTTTTTCCTCTCCTTACTTTCCTATACTTTAACGGTGGTGATTTTGATGGCGTCTGTTCCCTAAAAAACGTTGTTCCCGGTCATCCACCTCACCCAAGGGGGAGAACCGGTTTTCTCTCCATGTTGGAGACCTTTCTCTACGGGAAAATCTACCCTTCTGTTCCCTTAAAGGGGGTCCTCTCCATTCCGGGGTGGTTTCTCTAAATCTACCATACTCCTTATTAGAAAAATGGTTAGACCTGGATGAGCCAGGTATATTCCTGATATATCTGTCTCTCCTATCATTTTGAATAGAGAATCGATAATAGGGCGCTTTTCTTTTTTGGAACCTTTTAGATTGGGTCATCTCATTCTGTCGAATGGGGGGATTTTTTGAATATGTGGGAGTGCCAATCATTTCCCTCTCCTGATCGGGACATATATTTTGTTCAGACTTATCCCTATTAAATTTTCTCAGTTTTTTTTCCACTAGTTGTTTTTGGGCTCGTTTTAGTTTTATCTCAATCCCCTTTTCTAATACCTTATACTCCTCAGAATCAGAAAAGGGGGATGACAGAGATTTATATTCAGCAATCTCTGTGTCAAACTTATTCAATTCCTTTTTTCTTTCTTTAATGATCAACTTTATTAGCGATAAGGAGCAATTATTGATAGTATTTGCCCAATCTTTTTTAAAGTCCTCACTGGCTGTGTTGAAAGAACATACCTTGTTGATTTTCAAACCCCGTGGTACCAAGTCATGTGATAGGTATTTCTCCAAAGTGGCAATCTCCCACCACACTTTGCTCTCCTTAAGGAGTGTATTCTCTAATTTATGCATGGTCTCTTCGAGGTTGAAATCAACAAGGTCTAAATGTCCATTATCACCCCCAAAGAGTTTTTCAAATGTATTGGACCGTTCTTCTCTAAGAGAGAACATCATGGGAGAATAGTTTGAGTGTGCAGCCGGTTAGGTGAACCTTTCTATGGTGATAAATTTTTACAAATAGAAAAGGAAAAAAAGAACTGTTCACCTATATGGCGCAATGCTGCCCGTCCACTATAAACACCTACGTAAAATCACCGTTTTACATACACAAATTAAACTGACAAAGAAGGCGGTGTTTAAATGTGTCCAAAGCGCATAAGAAACAAATAATACACAAAATAAAGCAAAAACTGGTACATTCCTTCCTTTTACTGGAGATAACCGATATTCTTCATAGGAGTTTCACTGATGTAGCTTTCCTCCTCAAGGTGTCATATTGTAGTCATGCAAATGAAAGAAGAAGGATATATGTGTAGACTAATTTTCACACAAATTTCAAGTATACTGAGAACATTTGCATAATGTACCAGTTTTTGCTTTATTTTGTGTATTATTTGTTTCTTATGCGCTTTGGACACATTTAAACACCGCCTTCTTTGTCAGTTTAATTTGTGTATGTAAAACGGTGATTTTACGTAGGTGTTTATAGTGGACGGGCAGCATTGCGCCATATAGGTGAACAGTTCTTTTTTTCCTTTTCTATTTGTAAAAATTTATCACCATAGAAAGGTTCACCTAACCGGCTGCACACTCAAACTATTCTCCCATGATGTTCTCTCTTAGAGAAGAACGGTCCAATACATTTGAAAAACTCTTTGGGGGTGATAATGGACATTTAGACCTTGTTGATTTCAACCTCGAAGAGACCATGCATAAATTAGAGAATACACTCCTTAAGGAGAGCAAAGTGTGGTGGGAGATTGCCACTTTGGAGAAATACCTATCACATGACTTGGTACCACGGGGTTTGAAAATCAACAAGGTATGTTCTTTCAACACAGCCAGTGAGGACTTTAAAAAAGATTGGGCAAATACTATCAATAATTGCTCCTTATCGCTAATAAAGTTGATCATTAAAGAAAGAAAAAAGGAATTTAATAAGTTTGACACAGAGATTGCTGAATATAAATCTGTCATCCCCCTTTTCTGATTCTGAGGAGTATAAGGTATTAGAAAAGGGGATTGAGATAAAACTAAAACGAGCCCAAAAACAACTAGTGGAAAAAAAACTGAGAAAATTTAATAGGGATAAGTCTGAACAAAATATATGTCCCGATCAGGAGAGGGAAATGATTGGCACTCCCACATATTCAAAAAATCCCCCCATTCGACAGGATGAGATGACCCAATCTAAAAGGTTTCAAAAAAGAAAAGCGCCCTATTATCGATTCTCTATTCAAAATGATAGGAGAGACAGATATATCAGGAATATACCTGGCTCATCCAGGTCTAACCATTTTTCTAATAAGGAGTATGGTAGATTTAGAGAAACCACCCCGGAATGGAGAGGACCCCCTTTAAGGGAACAGAAGGGTAGATTTTCCCGTAGAGAAAGGTCTCCAACATGGAGAGAAAACCGGTTCTCCCCCTTGGGTGAGGTGGATGACCGGGAACAACGTTTTTTAGGGAACAGACGCCATCAAAATCACCACCGTTAAAGTATAGGAAAGTAAGGAGAGGAAAAAGGGGAGGGGCAAAAAAATCCCATAGAGGTAAATGTAAAAGGAAACGTAGAACCAAAAAGGTTCAATCATGTAGTGATAATCAAGCTCAAAGTGTTCCTTCAGATAATCTAATGGAACGTCCGCATGCAACAAAGATTTTTAATCTAAGTTCGCATGTATTATCGGATAGTGAAATATCTGTCCTACAAAAAGGTTTAAAGTATGCCCCCACTAACTTTATTAACCCTTTCGAAATATACCTAGATGTTCAACGTTATTTGAGGAAGCTTACCATAAAGAAGTTTTTTGCAAATCAAGAAGATAATCAGGCAACTGACGTATCTACAGTCACTCCTTTTAAACCAAGATCACTCTTTTTTCCAAAACACGTTCAAGGCCCCTTTATTGAAACCTTTGGTGCTATGGTCCTTGAGGACCTAGAAAAACTGCAAAAGAAACCAAAGAAGCACCAAAATTTTTAATTCAAAGAAAGAAAGGCCTTACAGAATTTAAAGCAGCTGAAAGAAGTTGTTATCAAACCCTCTGATAAAGGGGGGGGGGGTGTAGTGCTGATGGATTTAGTCAATTATGAAAATGAAGTTTTACGACAGCTTAATGATGTAGGAACGTATAAAAAATTAAGGCTTGATCCCACGAGTACCATATTAGCAAAATTAAAAAACTACATAGAGAAATATGAAAAAATGGGAACCATCAGCTCTAGAGAGGCAAAGTTCATCATGGTTGACGAACCTATGGTACCAGTCATATATGTACTACCTAAGGTTCATAAAAATGCGAATAATCCCCCGGGTAGGCCTATCATATCGGGTGTACAGTCCCTATCATCGAATTTGTCCAGATTCATTGACCATTTACTACAACCTATGGTCATCCAGAATAAGTCCCACCTTAAAGATACGAAAGACTTCCTAACACTTTTGGAATCAATACAGTGGGAGGAAGGGGACATTCTGGTGACTGCAGACGTAAGCTCTCTCTACACCATCATCAACCATGATGATGGTGTAGCAGCAATTACTGACTTCTTGGAAATAACAAATTACACAAAGGATCTTAAGGAAATGATAATAGAAGGAATTAAATTTATTCTTAACAATAATTTTTTTCTTTTCTCTATCGTCCTAGTGGATGCTGGGGTTCCTGAAAGGACCATGGGGAATAGCGGCTCCGCAGGAGACAGGGCACAAAAAGTAAAGCTTTAGGATCAGGTGGTGTGCACTGGCTCCTCCCCCTATGACCCTCCTCCAAGCCTCAGTTAGATTTTTGTGCCCGGCCGAGAAGGGTGCAATCTAGGTGGCTCTCCTAAAGAGCTGCTTAGAAAAGTTTAGCTTAGGTTTTTTATTTTACAGTGAGTCCTGCTGGCAACAGGATCACTGCAACGAGGGACTTAGGGGAGAAGAAGTGAACTCACCTGCGTGCAGGATGGATTGGCTTCTTGGCTACTGGACATTAGCTCCAGAGGGACGATCACAGGTACAGCCTGGATGGTCACCGGAGCCTCGCCGCCGGCCCCCTTGCAGATGCTGAAACGAGAAGAGGTCCAGAATCGGCGGCAGAAGACTCCTCAGTCTTCTTAAGGTAGCGCACAGCACTGCAGCTGTGCGCCATTTTCCTCTCAGCACACTTCACACGGCAGTCACTGAGGGTGCAGGGCGCTGGGAGGGGGGCGCCCTGGGAGGCAAAATGAAAACCTTTTTAGGCTAAAAATACCTCACATATAGCCTCCGGGGGCTATATGGAGATATTTAACCCCTGCCAGAATCCGTTAAGAGCGGGAGACGAGGCCGCCGAAAAAGGGGCGGGGCCTATCTCCTCCGCACACAGCGCCATTTTCCCTCACAGAAAGGCTGGAGGGAAGGCTCCCAGGCTCTCCCCTGCACTGCACTACAGAAACAGGGTTAAAACAGAGAGGGGGGGCACTAATTTGGCGTTAGAAATATATAAAAAAGATGCTATAAGGGAAAACACTTATATAAGGTTGTCCCTATATAATTATAGCGTTTTTGGTGTGTGCTGGCAAACTCTCCCTCTGTCTCTCCAAAGGGCTAGTAGGTCCTGTCCTCTATCAGAGCATTCCCTGTGTGTGTGCTGTGTGTCGGTACGTGTGTGTCGACATGTATGAGGACGATGTTGGTGAGGAGGCGGAGCAATTGCCTGTAATGGTGATGTCACTCTCTAGGGAGTCGACACCGGAATGGATGGCTTATTTAGGGAATTACGTGATAATGTCAACACGCGCCAAGGTCGGTTGACGACACGAGACGGCCGACAAACAATTAGTACCGGTCCAGACGTCTCAAAAAACACCGTCAGGGGTTTTAAAAAACGTATTCCTTATTAGGGCCACACGTTAAGGGCAATGAAGGAGGTGTTACATATTTCTGATACTACAAGTACCACAAAAGAGGGTATTATGTGGGATGTGAAAAAACTACCGTAGTTTTTCCTGAATCAGATAAATTAAATGAAGTGTGTGATGATGCGTGGGTTCCCCCCGATAGAAAATATGGGCGGTATACCCTTTCCCGCCAGAAGTTAGGGCGCGTTGGGAAACACCCCTTAGGGTGGATAAGGCGCTCACACGCTTATCAGAACAAGTGGCGGTACCGTCTATAGATAGGGCCGTCCTCAAGGAGCCAGCTGACAGGAGGCTGGAAAAATATCATAAAAAGTATATACACACATACTGGTGTTATACTGCGACCAGCGATCGCCTCAGCCTGGATGTGCAGAGCTGGGGTGGCTTGGTCGGATTCCCTGACTAAAAATATTGATACCCTTGACAGGGACAGTATTTTATTGACTATAGAGCATTTAAAGGATGTATTTCTATATATGCGAGATGCACAGAGGGATATTTGCACTCTGGCATCAAGAGTAAGTGCGATGTCCATATCTGCCAGAAGATGTTTATGGACACGACAGTGGTCAGGTGATGCAGATTCCAAACGGCACAAAGGTGTATTGCCGTATAAAGGAAGAGGAGTTATTTGGGGTCGGTCCATCGGACCTGGTGGCCACGGCAACTGCTGGAAAATCCACCGTTTTTACCCTAAGTCACATCTCTGCAGAAAAAGACACCGTCTTTTCAGCTTCAGTCCTTTCGTCCCTATAAGAGTCATATCTGCCCAGGGATAGAGGAAAGGGAAGAAGACTGCAGCAGGCAGCCCATTCCCAGGAACAGAAGCGTTCCAACCCTTCTGACAAGCTCTCAGCATGACGCTGAGACCGTACAGGACCCCTGGATCCTACAAGTAGTATCCCAGGGGTACAGTTTGGAATGTCGATACGTTTCCCCTGCGCAGGCTCCTGAAGGCTGCTTTACCAAGGTCTCCCTCCGACAAGGAGGCAGTATGGGAAAAAATTCACGAGCTGTATTCCCAGCAGGTGATAATTAAATTACCCCTCCTACAACAAGAAAAGGGGTATTATTCCACACTATATTGTGGTACTGAAGCCAGAAGGCTAGGTGAGACCTATTCTAAATCTAAAAAAAAATTTGAACACTTACAAAGGTTCAAATCAAGATGGAGTCACTCAGAGCAGTGATAACGAACCGGGAAGAAGGGGACTATCTGGTGTCCCGAGACATCAGGGATGCTTACCTCCATGTCCCAAATTTGCCCTTATCACTAAGGGTACCTCAGGTTCGTGGTACAGAACTGTCACTATCAGTTTCAGACGCTGCCGTTTGGATTGTCTACGGCACCCCGGGTCTTTACCAAGGTAATGGCCGAAATGATGGTTCTTCTTCGAAGAAAAGGCGTCTTAATTATCCCTTACTTGGACGATCTCCTGATAAGGGCAAAGTCCAGGGAACAGTTGGAGGTCGGAGTAGCACTATCTCGGATACTGTTACAACAGCAGGGGTGGATTCTAAAGATTCCAAAATCGCAGCTGATCCCGACAACAAGTCTCCTGTGCTTAGGGATGATTCTGGACACAGTCCAGAAAAAGGTGTTTCTCCCGGAAGAGAAAGCCAGGGAGTTATCCGAGCTAGTCAGGAACCTCCTAAAATCAGTGCATCATTGCACAAGGGCCATGGTAAAAAAATGGTGACTTCCTTCGAAGCAATTCCAGTCGGCAGATTTCATGCAAGAACTTTTCAGTGGGATCTGCTGGACAAATGGTCCGGATCGCATCTTCAGATGCATCAGCGGATAACCCTATATCCAAGGACAAGGGTGTCTCTCCTGTGGTGGTTACAGAGTGCTCATCTTCTAGAGGGCCGCAGATTCGGCATTCAGTTTTGGATGTTGGTGACCACGGAGGCCAGCCCGAGAGGCTGGGGAGCAGTCACACAAGGAAAAAATTTCCAGGGAGTGTGATCAAGTCTGGAGATTTTTCTCCACATAAATATAGCTAAGGGTAAATTTATAATGCTCTAAGCTTAGCAAGACCTCTGCTTCAAGGTCAGCCGGTATTGATCCAGTGGGATAAAACATCACGGCAGTCGCCCACGTAAATAGACAGGGCGGCACAAGAAGCAGGAGGGCAGTGGCAAAAACTGCAAGGACTTTTCGCTGGGCGGAAAATCATGTGATAGCACTGTCAGCAGTGTTTCATTCCGGGAATGGAAACTGGGAAGCAGACTTCCTCAGTAGGCACGACCTCCACCCGGCAGAGTGGGAACTTCATGGGGAAGTTTTCCACATAATTGTAAACCGTTGGGAATTACCAAAGGTGGACATGATGGCGTCCCGTCTGAACAAAAAACGGGACAGGTATTGCGCCAGGTTAAGAGACCCTCAGGCAATAGCTGTGGACGTTCTGGTAACACCGTGGGTGTACCAGTCGGTGTATGTGTTCCATCCTCTGCTTTTCATACCTAAGGTACTGAGAATTATAAGACGTAGAGGAGTAAGAACTATACTCATGGCTCCGGATTGGCCAAGAAGGATTTGGTACCCGGAACTTCAAGAGATGCTCACAGAGGACTTATGGCCTCTGCCGCTAAGAAGGGACTTGTTTCAGCAAGTACCATGTCTGTTCCAAGACTTACCGCAGCTGCGTTTGACGGCATGGCGGTGGAACGCCGGATCCTAAGGGAAAAGGCATTCAGGAAGAGGTCATTCCTACCCTGGTCAAAGCCAGAAAGGAGGTGACCGCACAACATTATCACCACATGTGGCGAAAATATGTTGCGTGGTGTGAGGCCAGGAAGGCCCCACGAAGAAATTTCAACTCGGTCGATTCCTGCATTTCTTGCAAACAGGAGTGTCTATGAGCCTCAAATTGGGGTCCATTAAGGTTCAAATTTCGGCCCTGTCGATTTTTCTTCCAGAAAGAAGTGGCTTCAGTTCCTGAAGTCCAGAAGTTTGTCAAGGGAGTATTGCATATACAACCCCCTTTTGTGCCTCCAGTGGCACTGTGGAATCTCAACGTAGTTCTGGGATTCCTCAAAACACATTGGTTTAAAACCAGTCAAATCTGTGGATTTGAAGCATCTCACATGAAAAGTGAACATGCTCTTGGACCTGGCCTGGACCAGGCGAGTGTCAAATTGGTGGTTTTTTTCTCAAAAAAGCCCATATCTGTTTGTCCATTCGGACAGGGCAGAGCTGCGGACTCGTCCCCAGTTCTCTCCCTAAGGTGGTGTCAGTGTTTCACCTGAACCAGCTTATTGTGGTGTCTTGCGCCTACTAGGGACTTGGAGGACTCCAAGTTGCTAGATGTGGTCAGGGCCCTGAAAATATAGGTTCCAGGACGGCTGGAGTCAGGAAAACTGACTTGCTGTTATCCTGTATGCACCCAACAAACTGGGTGCTCTTGCTTTTAAGCAGACTTTTGCTAGTTGGATGTGTAATACAATTCAGCTTGCACATTCTGTGGCAGGCCTGCCACAGCCAAAATATGTAAATGCCCATTCCACAAGGAAGGTGGGCTCATCTTGGGCGGCTGCCCGAGGGGTCTCGGCTTTACACCTTTGCCGAACGGTTATTTAGTCAGGGGCAAACACGTTTGTAAAATCCTACAAATTTGATACCCTGGCTAAGGAGGACCTGGAGTTCTCTCATTCGGTGCTGCAGAGTCATCCGCACTCTCCCGCCCGTTTGGGAGCTTTGGTATAATCCCCATGGTCCTTTCAGGAACCCCAGCATCCACTAGGACGATAGAGAAAATAAGAATTTACTTACCGATAATTCTATTTCTCGGAGTCCGTAGTGGATGCTGGGCGCCCATCCCAAGTGCGGATTATCTGCATTACTTGTACATAGTTACAAAAATCGGGTTATTATTGTTGTGAGCCATCTTTTCAGAGGCTCCGCTGTTATCATACTGTTAACTGGGTTCAGATCACAGGTTGTACAGTGTGATTGGTGTGGCTGGTATGAGTCTTACCCGGGATTCATAAATCCTTCCTTATTGTGTACGCTCGTCCGGGCACAGTACCTAACTGAGGCTTGGAGGAGGGTCATAGGGGGAGGAGCCAGTGCACACCACCTGATCCTAAAGCTTTACTTTTTGTGCCCTGTCTCCTGCGGAGCCGCTATTCCCCATGGTCCTTTCAGGAACCCCAGCATCCACTACGGACTCCGAGAAATAGAATTATCGGTAAGTAAATTCTTATTTTTCGGGATCAATTTTACATCCAGAAGACCGGGACGGCTATGGGCACCAGATTCGCTCCTAGTTATGCCAATTTGTTTCTAGGACTATGGGAAATCGACAACGTGTGGGCGAATAACCCATATGGAGCGAATCTGGTGTCCTATGCCCGGTACATTGACGATATCTTCTTTCTTTGGAGAGGGGATATTGCTACTCTTGAGACTTTCTGTACCTCTCTAAATACTAATAACAAAAATATTGTCCTATCATTTGAGAAAAGCACAGAGACTCTAACCTTTCTAGACATAACGGTGTATGTGAAAGAAAATAAATTACATACGAAAACTTACTCCAAACCTACTGACTCTGGGTCCTATATAGCAGCCAGTAGTTGCCACCACAACAACTGGCTGGACTCTATTCCAATGAGTCAATTAAAAAGAGTCAGGAGAAATTGTACGGAGTTAGATGTTTTTGAATCTCAAGCGAAAGAAATGAGTGAGAAATTTATGGCATGTGGGTATAAGGAAGGCGTTATTGAGAAAGCATTTTTGGAAGCAAAATCCCTGGAACGGAGTGTACTTCTAAATAAGAAACCACCAAAAAAAACCAATAACAAATACGAATGGGCATTTATAACGGAATTTAATCAACAGCATAAAGAAGTTGAAAGGATTCTTAAGAGACATTGGGATCTGATAAGGAAGGACCCTATCATTGGGTCCCTTGTCCCTATAAAACCTGTCCATATTTACCGTAAGGCCCCCAACTTGAGAAATAAGTTAGTCTCTAGCGCATTATCAGCAGAAAATTCCACTACAAGGATAACCTCAAAAGGGTTTTATAGATGTGGTAACTGTATCGGCTGTAGGTCGATTTAAGGGTGAAGGAAAAAACAAAATTGTTAACATTGAAATTAATAACAAAACACATACTATCAAAGACTTTATAACGTGCGACAGTAAAAATGTTATATATGCAATTAAGTGCAGTTGCAACCTATTCTATATTGGGCGGACCTCCAGGGCGCTGAAAGTTCGCCTTGGCGAACATGTCAGAAACATTAAAAAGGGTCTGCTCACCCATTCACTCTCTGCACATTTTAAGTCTAAACATAACTGTTTAATCTCTGACATTAAAGGTTTTTACGGGATTAAACAGATCAAGGGAAACAAACGAACAAATGACCTCAGCTCTCAACTTGCTAGAACTGAAATGCAATATATTTTTTTACCCTTGGTACTCTAAACCCACAAGGGTTAAATTGTGACTTTGAACTTAAGTGGTTTCTCTGATTTTATTCTGTTAGAAATGACTAACTTATATATTATTCTTATTTATTTATTCTTGTGTTTCTTTTGTGTTTTATTATATATGTTACTCCTTATGGGAAATGAAAGATTGAATTCCATACATGCTAACTGGTGCCTTCTATCAAAAACCATATATGCTGCATAGCGCTGTAAGAAGCAATACCAGCGCTATGAATAGAAACCACAAATCCCTTGATCCTTTGGGACGAAAACGGAGGTCGCGTCACGTCACTTCCGGTTATTCGTTTCTATATGGAACGCAGATGCAGGAAGATAAAGACGGGAAACTACAAATCCCATGATCCTCGGGGATAAAAACGGAAGAAGCGTCCCGTCACTTCCGGATACACGTTTCTGTATGGAACCAAGCTGCCGAGGGAAAAAAACGGGGAAACTTGGCTGGTGCGGACCACGTGTAACTTCCGGCGGAACCTCCATATATGGACATTAGTAGTTCCGAGCTGGAACTACATTTCCCATAATTCTTGGCTACGTTTAAGTATTTTCGAGTCTACACTAGGCATTTAAATAATAAAAGTTGTTTGGAGCTGTTTTCCCTTAGGGTTTTGCATTTAGGTTAAATAAACATGGATGTATTTTGGTTTTTTTGTTCTGTTTAAAACGGAGAACATTTGCATACTTAATTGACAATACAATTTCCTGCTACTCATTGATTGGATATCTGTAACATAAATATGGAGACTCCTCACAGTTCAGACAGTTCTTGACAAAGGTCCAGGAAGGACCGAAACGCGTAGAACAGCTGTACTGTGAGTAGTCTGGATGACATAACCAGGATTTTTTAAAACTTTTTTTAAACTTTATATTTTATTTTTTTGCGGATCTACTGTTTGTGATTTTATCATCTTGTTTTTACTTGGAAGCACTTTGATGTATTCTGGACTGCTGTTAATAAATCCTCTTTTTATACTATCAAAGAGGAATTTTTTCTCTGGTTTTGTCCTGAATTTTTCTGGGGTAATATCCCCCTTGCAAAGATCAAGTGTTGGAAAGCCAAAGATACCTTGATAGGAGTCATCTACCCTAACCCTGAGTGAGTTGTGGTACGCATTTAATTGTTTGCTGAGAAAGATATTGGTATATTTATGCATTTCACTTCCATTCCGTGAGAGTTGGGTTACGCTCTCGACAGACCTGAAAGATACCTTTATATGATTTTCCATCTTACCATTTGTGTGAGTTCTGGGTACGCCTGAAATTTTCACGTCCATATTGAAAGAAATTTCTTAAAGATACCTTTATGGGTTTCCACTCACTTGCCTCTGTGTGAGTTGGGTACGCCCCTTTGTCTTAATGCTATAGAAGATTATACTTGAAATTTGTGTGAAAATTGGTCTACACATATATCCTTCTTCTTTCATTTGCATGACTACAATATGACACCTTGAGGAGGAAAGCTACATCAGTGAAACTCCTATGAAGAATATCGGTTATCTCCAGTAAAAGGAAGGAATGTACCAGTTTTTGCTTTATTTTGTGTATTATTTGTTTCTATTGCGCTTTGGACACATTTAAACACCGCCTTCTTTGTCAACAAAGTTCCGAGGTACGGATCAAGAACAAGGGACCCAGGAGCAGTCCTGGTAGACGCACTGTCAGTAGAATGGAGGTTTCAGCTGGCATATCTGTTCCCTCCAATATCTCTGTTACCCAGAGTAGTGAGAAAGATAAAACAGTCAAAAGGAGCAATCATTCTAATAGCTCCAGCTTGGCCAAGAAGGCATTGGTACACAGATCTGTGGAGAATGTCCGTGGAAGCACCGATACTGCTCCCTCAACGTCCAGATCTGTTAATGCAGGGTCCTTGTTGTCACAGTCATCTGGATCGCCTGTCTTTGACGGCGTGGCTGTTGAAACCTCTATCTTAGAGGCTAAAGGATTTTCAAAGCAAGTAATCCAAACCATGCTTAGAGCAAGAAAGCCTTCTTCGGCCCGTGTATATCATAGAATATGGCAAGCCTATATTCATTGGTGTTCTGGAAAAAATTACAATCCAAGAGCCTTTAAAGTAGCTAGAATTTTGGATTTTCTGCATGCAGGATTGGATAAGGGGTTGAAGGTTGCTTCCTTGAGGGTGCAAGTCTCAGCGTTGACTGTATGGTTTCAGCAGAAGATTGCTGACCTACAGGATGTACGTACGTTTTTCCAAGGAGTAGTACATATTCAACCTCCATTTGTTCCTCCTGCAGCTCCCTGGGATTTGAATTTAGTTTTTAAATTTCTCCAGGGTCCTTTGTTTGAACCACTTGAGAGAGCGGATCTTAAGTGGTTAACGATTAAAGTTCTTTTTTTACTGGCAATGGCGTCAGCCAGAAGAGTGTCAGATTTAGGAGCATTATCATGTAAGTCTCCTTTCCTAAGTTTTTTTCCAGACAGAGCAGTTCTCAGAACGAGATCTAGTTATCTTCCAAAGGTGGTGTCAAAGTTTCACCTGAATGAAGAGATTGTAGTCCCAGCTTTTCAGGTATCGGGACTATCTGCGGGAGAAGCGTCACTGGACGTGGTCCGGTCTTTAAAAATCTATATAGATCGTACTAGTGCCATCAGGAAAACAGATTCCCTCTTCATCCTCTACGGATTCCATAGGAGAGGTTGGCCTGCTAGTAAACAGACGCTGGCGAGATGGCTCCGAGTGGTAATATCTGAAGCTTATTCTCATGCAGATCTCCCTATTCCGGCTAATGTCTCTGCACACTCTACACGTAAGGTAGGTCCTTCTTGGGCAGCACAACAGGGTGCATCAGCAGAACAGATATGTAAGGCAGCCACATGGTCTTCCATAAACACATTCATCAGACATTATGCCTTGGATACTTTTGCCTCTCATGACGCAGACTTCGGGCGAAAGGTCCTCCTGTGCAATCAGGAGCGTCCCCACCACTAAAATGGCTTTGGGAATCCCAATGTTATCCTGTGGATAATCCTGTGGACCCAGCCAGAGAAATAAACGTTATGGTAAGAACTTACCGTTGATAACGTGATTTCTCTTATGTCCACAGGGATCCCACCCGGACGCATCTGATTTGAGGATCTAGACAAACACTAAAAACCTCTTCCTTCTTGTATGGAAGGGTGTGCATGTGTGTTCTTATCGCCTGTACAGGTCTCTACCTAATGTTCCTGCCTATAATCGCTGTGGAAAGAACTGATCTGACTGAGTCAGTGGGCGGGACTATATAGTGGAGGCCCCAATGCATCCTGGGAGGCCAGAAAGCTCGTGACCGTGTTGGTACCATTTTCGCTGTCGCTCGACAATATCCCAATGTTATCCTGTGGATACCTGTGGACATAAGAGAAATCACGTTATCAACGGTAAGTTCTTACCATAACGTTTATTTCTCTAACGTCCTAGTGGATGCTGGGGACTCCGTAAGGACCATGGGGAATAGCGGGCTCCGCAGGAGACTGGGCACTCTAAAGAAAGATTTAGTACTATCTGGTGTGCACTGGCTCCTCCCTCTATGCCCCTCCTGCAGACCCCAGTTAGAATCTGTGCCCGGCCAGAGCTGGGTGCTCCTAGTTGGCTATCCTGAGCTTGCTAGAAAAGAAAGTATTTTGTCAGGTTTTTTATTTTCAGAGAGCTTCTGCTGGCAACAGACTCTCTGCTACGTGGGACTGAGGGGAGAGAAGCAAACGTACTCACTGCAGCTAAGTTGCGCTTCTTAGGCTACTGGACACCATTAGCTCCAGAGGGATCGAACACAGGTACCTAACCTTGATCGTCTGTTCCCGGAGCCGCGCCGCCGTCCCCCTCGCAGAGCCAGAAGTACAGAAGCAGCAGAAGCAAGAAGACAACGAAATCGGCAGCAGAAGACTCCTGTCTTCACTTAAGGTAGCGCACAGCACTGCAGCTGTGCGCCATTGCTCCCACAGCACACCGCACACTCCGGTCACTGTAGGGTGCAGGGCGCAGGGGGGGGGGCGCCCTGGGCAGCAATTAAGATACCGTTTGGCAAAATTATACATATATACAGTCAGGCACTGTATATATGTACGAGCCCCCGCCATTATTTTTACACAGAAACGGGACAGAAGCCCGCCGCTGAGGGGGCGGGGCCTTCTTCCTCAGCACTCACCAGCGCCATTTTCTCTCCACAGATCCGCTGAGAGAAGCTCCCCAGGCTCTCCCCTGCAATAGAAGAGGGTAAAAAGAGAGGGGGGGGGTATATAAATTTGGTGCAAAAACAATATATACAGCAGCTACTGGGTTAACACTAAGTTACTGTGTGATTCCTGGGTCATATAGCGCTGGGGTGTGTGCTGGCATACTCTCTCTATGTCTCTCCAAAGGGCCTTGTGGGGGAACTGTCTTCAAATAGAGCATCCCCTGTGTGTGTGGTGTGTCGGTACGTGTGTGTCGACATGTCTGAGGTAAAAGGCTCCCCTAAGGAGGAGATAGGGCAAATATGTGTGTGAGAGGGTGTCTCCGTCGACAACTCCGACACCTGTTTGGATATGTGTAAGTGCTGAGGTGAATTTATTGCACAAAAGATTAGAGAACAGACAGCAAATCTACCCATGTCTGTCCCTATGTAACAGGGACCTTCAGAGTCTCACAATGCTCACTATCCAAAATAATAAACACTGATATCGACACGGAGTTTGACTCCAGTGTTATATCGACACGGAGTTTGACTCCAGTGTTGACTACGATAATGCAAAGTTACAGCCAAAATGGCTGAAAGGTATTCAATATATGATTATTGTAATAAAAGATGATTTGCATATCACTGGTGACTCATTTGTCCCTGACACAAGGGTACACATGTTAAGGGGAAGAAAGCTGAGGTAAATTTCCCTCCTCTCATGAGGAAAAAGAGCGGGAATCTCCAGACAAGAGACTGCAGCTTCCCACAAAAAATTCTCAGACAGTATCCTTTCCCCACTAGGGCCAGGATGTGATGGGAATCTTCCCCTAGGGTGTCACGTTTGCACAGAAGGTAGCACTAGCTATTCTCAGGTATCCTGCAGATAGTGTGCACATTCTAGTACGCTACTCAGACCGGCGATTGTGTCGGCATGGGTTTATAGCGCAGTGGCAGCGTGGACAGGTACCTTATCAGCAGAGATTGAGACCCTAGTAGGCATATATATATATATGTATATATATTGAAGATGCTGTCTTAAGAGATAGGTATATATATGTATGTATGTATATATATATATATATATATATATATAAAACATGCCCAAAGAGACATGAGTATACTGGGTCCTAGAGTCAAAGCTATGTCGATTTCTGCTTGACGTGTCCTGTAGAATAAGCAATGGAACAGCTAGTTCCCAGGGAAGTCCTCCCCAAACTCTGCAAAAAATCCACCGCATGTCGCTGAAGCTCCACAGGCGGAGCTAGGCCCGGTGGGAGCACGCTTTCGTAAGTTCAGCCACAAGTGGGTTCACTCCCTATTAGATCCCGGGGCAATAGATGTTGTGTCTCCGGGATACAAGCTGGATTTGAAGAAGATGCCTCCTCACTGACGGCCCTGCCGGCTTCCCCCTGCGAGAGGGTAACAGGGTTAACTGCAATTCACAAGTTGTATTTTCAACAGGTGGTGGTCAAGGTTCCCTTCCTTCGACAAGGAGGGGGTTATTATTCCACCAGGTTGTAGTCCCGAAACCAGAAGGTTCGGTTAGACCCATATTGAATTTAAAATCCCTGAACATATACCTGGAAAGGTTCAAGTGCAAGATGAAATCGCTAAGAGCGGTCATTGCAAGCCTAAAAAAGGGGGAGATTTTATGGTGTCTCGGGGCAAAAGGGAGGCATACCTTCGTGTCCCCATTTATCCATCTAATCAGGCGTACCTCAGAATTGCGGTACAGAATTGTCATTACCAATTTCTGACGTGGCCGGTTGGTCTCTCCACGGCCTTGAGAATATTCACCAAGGTAATGGCGGAAATGATGGTGCTCCTGCGGAAGCAAGGTGTCACTATTATCACGTACTTGGACGATCTCCTCATAAAAGCGAGATCAAGAGAGCAGTTGCTGAACAGCGTATCGCTTTCTCCGGAAGTGAAACGGCAACACGGCTGGATTCTATATATTCCAAAGTCGCGGTTGGTTCTTACAGCTCATCTGCCTCTTCTAGGCATGATCCTAGACACAGAGCAGAAAAAGGTTTATCTCCCGATAGAGAGAGCTCAGGAGCTCGTGACACTGGTCAGGAATCTATTAAAACTAAAACAGGTGTCAGTGCATCACTGCACTCGAGTCCTGGGAAGGAGGGTGGCATCATACGAGGCCATTCCCTTCGGCAGGTTCCATACCTTCCAATGGGACTTACTGGACAAGTGGTCCGGATCACATCTTCGGATGCATCGGTTAATCACCCTATCCCCCAGAGCAAGGGTGTCTCTCCTGTGGTGACTGCAGAGTGCTCACCTTCTCGAAGGTCGCAGATTCGGCATTCAGGACTGGGTCCTGGTGACCACGGATGCAAGCCTCCGAGGGTGGGGGGCAGTCACACACGGAAGAAATTTCCAAGGGCTGTGGTCAAGGCAGGAGACTTGCCTTCACATCAATATCCTGGAACTAAGGGCCATATACAACGCCCAAAGTCAAGCGGAGACCCTGCTTCGCGACCAACCGGTTCTGATCCAGTCAGACAATATCACCGCAGTGGCTCATGTAAACCGCCAAGGCGGCACAAGGAGCAGGGTGGCGATGGTAGAAGCCACCAGAATTCTTCGCTGGGCGGAGAATCACGTAAGCACACTGTCAGCAGTGTTCATTCCGGGAGTGGACAACTGGGAAGCAGACTTCCTCAGCAGGCACGACCTCCACCCGGGAGAGTGGGGACTTCACCAAGAAGTCTTCACGCAGATTGCAAATCGACGGGAACTGCCACAGGTGGACATGATGGCGTCCCGCCTCGACAAAAATCTAAAATGGTATTGCGCCAGGTCAAGGGACCCTCAGGCGATAGCTGTGGACGCACTAGTAACACCGTGGGTGTTCCAGTCGGTCTATGTGTTTCCTCCTCTTCCTCTCATACCAAAGGTGCTGAGAATTGTAAGAAGAAGAGGAGTGAGAACAGTACTCATTGTTCCGGATTAGCCATGAAGGACTTGGTACCCGGAACTGCAAGAAATGCTCACAGAGGACCCATGGCCTCTGCCTCTCAGACAGGACCTGTTGCAACAAGGGCCCTGTCTGTTCCAAGACTTACCGCGGCTGCGTTTGACGGCATGGCGGTTGAACGCCGGATCCTAGCGGAAAAAGGCATTCGGGATGAAGTTATTCCTACGCTGATAAAGGCTAGGAAGGACGTGACAGCAAAGCATTATCACCGTATATGGCGAAAATATGTGCTTGGTGTGAGGCCAGGAAGGCACTACAGAAGTATTCCAGCTGGGTCGATTCCTGCACTTCCTACAGTCAGGAGTGACTATGGGCCTAAAATTAGGGTCCATACAGGTCCAGATTTCGGCCCTATCCATTTTCTTTCAAAGAGAATTGGCTTCACTGCCTGAGGTTCAGACGTTTGTTAAGGGAGTGCTGCATATTCAGCGCCCTTTTGTGCCACCAGTGGCACTTTGGGATCTTAACGTGGTGTTGGGTTTCCTGAAATCCCACTGGTTTGAGCCACTTAAGACTGTGGAGCTAAAGTATCTCACGTGGAAAGTGGTCATGCTGTTGGCCTTAGCTTCGGCTAGGCGTGTGTCAGAATTGGCGGCTTTGTCATGTACAAGCCCCTATCTGGTTTTCCAGATGGACAGGGCAGAATTGCGGACTCGTCCGCAATTTCTGCAAAAGGTGGTGTCATCTTTTCATTTGAACCAACCTATTGTGGTGCCTGCGGCTACTTGTGACTTGGAAGATTCCAAGTTGCTTGGCGTAGTCCGGGCTTTGAAGAATTATGTAACCAGAACGGCTGGGGTCAGGAAGACTGACTCGCTGTTTATCCTGTACGCATCCAACAAAGTGGGTGCTCCTGCTTCAAAGCAAGCTATTGCTCGCTGGATCTGTAACACGATTCAGCAGGCTCATTCTGCGGCTGGATTGCCGCATCCAAAATCAGTGAAAGCCCATTCCACAAGGAAGGTGGGCTCTTCTTGGGCGGCTGCCCGAGGGTTCTCGGCATTACAGCTTTGCCGAGCTGCTACTTGGTCGGGTTCAAACACATTTGCAAAATTCTACAAGTTTGATACCCTGGCTGAGGAGGACCTTGTGTTTGCCCATTCGGTGCTGCAGAGTCATCCGTACTCTCCCGCCCGTTTGGGAGCTTTGGTATAATCCCCATGGTCCTTACGGAGTCCCCAGCATCCACTAGGACGTTAGAGAAAATAAGATTTTACTCACCGGTAAATCTATTTCTCGTAGTCCGTAGTGGATGCTGGGCGCCCGTCCCAAGTGCGGACTTCTTCTTCAATACTTGTATATAGTTATTGCTTAACTAAGGGTTATTTTATGGTTGCATCAGGTTTATCTGATGCTCTGTTTATGGTTATGTAGCATCGGTTGAGTAATGCTCAGTTGTTGTTGTTCATACTGTTAACTGGGTAAGTTTATCACAAGTTGTACAGTGTGATTGGTGTGGCTGGTATGAGTCTTACCCTGGATTCCAAAATCCTTTCCTTGTAATGTCAGCTCTTCCGGGCACAGTTTCCTTAACTGAGGTCTGGAGGAGGGGCATAGAGGGAGGAGCCAGTGCACACCAGATAGTACTAAATCTTTCTTTAGAGTGCCCAGTCTCCTGCGGAGCCCGCTATTCCCCATGGTCCTTACGGAGTCCCCAGCATCCACTACGGACTACGAGAAATAGATTTACCGGTGAGTAAAATCTTATTTTTTCAACTCCCCGAGAGGCAACAGTCTGGTTGGATAGACACTTTCCGGCACGGAGAGCTCTTGCTGATGGCTGAACACTGGAAATATGTGCCTCCCGCTGCAAGTATTATTTGTCACTGTATGGCGCCTGCTGCTACAATGATGTTGCAGGGATGCTTGGCCCTGTTTCTTTCTGCGTAAATATGTGTCCAGTTTGCCGGGCCATACGTGCTCGCTGTTTGCTCAAATTTATACTGCATTTCTCTCTCTATGTTATACATTGTCATATGCACCATGTTTTCCATTTATTTACATTGTGGTCCACGGTAGCTCTAGGGGGGGGGGGGGGTTAGACTTTAGCTGGGAGTCTCTCCCACATTAGTGTCAATAAATTCTTGGCTCCCCCTTTTTCATAGCTACTGCGGTTATCATAGTGTGTATGTTTTCGCTTATACCACAGTTGGTATATCTTCTATTAGGGTTGTTTTGGATTAGTTCGGGTGATAGGTATGCTACAATTTGGGGGTGGTGTACAGGGTGGGGGGAGGAGTCTTCTTACGATGGTTTGCTGTTTTGGTATTACTGGTTCCATTGTGTGTCGGACATTGCTATATTTGTATTGCGAGCAAGAGTTATGGTTTTTTGGGTGTGGTCTGGCCGCGGCTCTCTGTGGACGACCTGCTTTAATACTCTCACCATTTCCCATGGCTATGGTTAATGTTCTGGCATGGAATGTGCGTGGGATTAATGACAAAATCAAGCGGTCCCTTGTGCTTAGACAGATCAAGCAATATGCATCTGACATAACCTGTCTCATGGAAACCCACTTAATGTGTAGTAAGATATTGTCCCTTAAAGAGCCTTGGCTGGGTTGTGCATTCCATTCCATGCATACCTCAGCGTCGCGTGGGGTATCTGTTCTTATCAAGAAGACTGTCCCTTTCCGCCTCGCCAGTGTTCAAACGGATCTCTGGGGTAGATACGTCTTTTTAAATTGTAAAATTAATTCTCTCCACTTGCTTCTCCTAGCTGTTTACATGCCATTTCCCTATTCGCACAATATACTTAAAAAGGTAGCGAGCTTTATGGCATTATAACCGGGTGTGACCACTATATGCCATGGGGATTTTACCAATGTCCTTGATTCTGCGTTGGATAAGCTGTCTGCGGTATCCTCTCTATCTCAATCAGGGAATACACGGTTTGCGGATATGGGCTCTCATTCCGAGTTGATCGCTCGCTAGCTACTTTTAGCAGCCGTGCAAATGCATAGTCGCCGCCCATGGGGGAGTGTATTTTCGCTTTGCAAGTGTGCGAACGTGTGTGCAGCCGAGCGGGACGAAAAAGTTTTATGCAGTTTCAGAGTAGCTGTGGACTTACTCAGCCCTTGCGATCACTTTAGCCTGTCCGGTCCCGGAATTAACGTCAGACACCCGCCCTGCAAACGCTTGGACACGCCTGCGTTTTTCCAAACACTCCCAGAAAAGGGTCAGTTGACACCCATAAACGCCTTCTTCCTGTCATTCTCCTTGCGATCGGCTGTGCGAATGGAATCTTCGCTAAATCCATTGCCCAGCACCGATCCTTTATGTACCTGTACGACGCACCTGCGCATTGCGGTGCATACGCATGCACAGCTTTGCCGCTTTTTTCCTGATCGTTGCCCTGCGAAAGTCGGCAGCGATCGATCAACTCGGAATGACCCCCATTGTCTCTGAGCTGGGCCTGAGCAATCCCTGGAGGTTGAGGCACCCCTCTCTGAGACCGTATTCGTGTTTCTCACATTCACACTCCTTTTCTTGAAAAGACATGGCCCTCCTCTCTCTCAAGAGTTGATTCCCAGGGTCCACGGTATTAGATATGAGACAAGGGGCATCTTGGATCACTCTCCTCTCTCGCTTCATATAGATTTACATTGTCAATGGGGTCATGCGGTTTGGAAATGTAATCCTTTTTGGTTGACGCATATGGGGGCGGGTTCCGAATTGGAGGCTGCCTGGTTGGAATTTTTTTAACTTAATAAGGGGACAGTCACTATCTCCTTGTTATGGGATGCGTTTAAGGCCTTCCTGTGGGGGACTTTGATCAAATGGGTGACTGGTCTGAAATCCTTCTTTAAGAAGAAGTAAATTGATTTAGAAGCCCGGGTTGTCCCTTCTGAACTGGCCTAACTGCAGAATAGACTGGACCGTTCCAAAACGATTTGGCTGTCTGCCCAAAAAGAATGGAAAGACTGTTTGATGGAAAAAAACACAGCATGGGCTTCTTTTTTCTTCACGTCATATACGCCACAGGGGATAGGCCGGTTTCTTATTTAGCTAATCTTGCCCGGGGTGATCGCTCCTCCTGTACGGTTGTCTCACTTCTTAGGTATGATGGTGCCAGTATAGATCGTACTCCTCAAATTGTAGCAGAATTTGTTGATCATTACCAGCAACTCTACAGTTCTAAACTGGATTGTCCCTTGGTAGAACTGACTGATTATATACGTGCTATACAACTGCCATGTTTGTCTAATGATGCCCGTGATCTTCCTGAAGCTCCTTTAGCATCAGACGAGATTGAAGCTGCGATTAAAGCATCTCCTGGTGGTAAAGTTTCGGGTATGGACGGTATCCCCTCGGATTTATATAAGAAACACCTGGCTTTCTTTGTACCCCACCTACTCCACTTATTCAATTAAATTTTGGGACAAAATACGCTCCCTCCCTCGATGGCAAAGGCGTTAATTATTGTCATCCCTAAACCGGGCAAGGACCCTAGGTATGTTGAGTCCTACCGTCCAATCTCTTTTACCCACCGATATCAAATTATTGGCCAAGATTCTAGCGAATAGACTCAGCTGGGTTATAACACAGATCATTGACCCTGATCAAACGGGCTTTATGCCTAGCAAATACACTTCTATTAACATAAGACGTCTGTTCACCCACTTCCAGGTTCCCCTGGAAGAGACCAACTCCTCTGTTATAGTCTCATTAGATGCCGCTAAAGCCTTTGATTCAGTGGAGTGGGCTTTTCTCTGGGAAACTATGAGCAGAATTAGCATCGGCCCTAATTTTATAAAATATGTTAAATTGTTGTATTCTTTGCCCATTGCTAGAGTTTCGGTGAATGGCTATGTTTCACGATCCTTCTCATTGTCTTGGGGAACGAGGCAGGGATGCCCCCTGTCCCCCACTCTGTGTGCCGTTGCTATTGAGCCATTGGCCTGCTTGATACGAGCCAGCCATGACATCATGGGGATCAGGGTGGGAGCTAGGGAGGATAGAATAGCACTATATGCTGACGATTTACTATTATTCGTGGATGACTATGCCACTGGATACTGGATATGATAAATACTTTTGGGAGCTACTCTGGGCTTAAAATAAATTGGGATAAATCCTGCATCACTCCGCTCAAGGGTGAACTCCTGGAGGTTCCTTTACACTCTCTTCCACTCAAATGGGTGGATTATTTTAAGTATTTGGGGGTGTGGGTGTCCAATAACTCTCTTACATACGCCTCTCTCAATATTACACTGCAGATAGCCTGTCTTTGCTCTAAAGTTAAGGTCTGAGGGAAATTGCCCCTGACTGTCACAGGCAGAGTTAACCTGGTTAAAATGGTATATCAGCCCGAGCTCCTCTATGTTCTCCAGCAATCTCCTTTTTACATTATTCTAAAAATCTTGAAACAAATTGACGGTCTGTTATCATCATTGATATGGGCTAACAAGAGGGTGCGATTGAAACTTGATACTTTATCTAGGCCCAAATTGTTAGGTGCTTTGGCCCTTCCTGTTTTTAAATTTTATTATTATGCAGCTCAACTGGCGCACATCTGGAACCGGGTTAATGATTCTGATCCTCTTGCTCTACATCAGGCCTGGCCAACCTGTGGCTCTACAGATGTTGTGAAACTACACATCCCAGCATGCCCTGCCACAGTTTTAGCATTCCCTAATAGCAAAACTGTGGCAAAGCATGATGGGAATTGTAGTTTTACAACAGCTGGAGAGCCACAGGTTGGCCAGGCCTGCTCTACATTCACAACTGATACTGCAGGAGTATCCGGGCTGCACGCCCCTACGAATGCTTCTGTGTGGACACACCAAAATGTCTAAGGCAGGCATGTCCAAACTGCGGCCCTCCAGCTGTTGTGAAACTACATATCCCTGCATGCCCTGACAGTTTTGCTGTCAGAGAACAATAAAGTTGTGTCAGGGCATGCTGGGATGTGTAGTTTCTTAACAGCTGGAGGGCCGCAGTTTGGACATGCCTGGTCTAAGGTCCCCTTGATAAGACAAGCTATTCTTATTTGGAAATTGGTGCGCTCTGTATTACGGGGTCGGGGTGTGGACCCGGATACTTCTTTGGATAATATCTTTGGTTTTCTGACTCCCTTCTGTAGCTTATGGACTCCCCAGTCAAGTCTCTGTTGCAAAACCAAGGAAATAGGCATTTGGTATCTGGTATTTATATGGCTATTCTCCAATCCCATCACTCAGACCTGCTGTCCACTCTTAGAAATAAATGGGAATCAGGTTTAGGTCCTCTTACGGATGTGATTTGGGACTGTGCCTTATGTTCTCTCTGCTCCTCAACTACTAGCATCAGACACCAACAAATTCAATTGTTTGTACGTCACAGAGTGTATATCACACCAGTGAGATTGTTTAATTTTGGGGGCACCCACTCCACAAAATGCCCTAAATGTGGCTCCATAGATGACGATTTGTGGCACTTACTCTGGTTATGCCCTCTGGTAGCAGCATTCTGGACTGGCGTTATTGATACCTTAGTGTTAAGGGGCCTTCCATTGTATGTCTTTACCCCTGCGGTATGCGTCCTGTCGGCTGTGGAGGGGGAGACTCTGGATGTCTCTAGCATACGTTATTATCAATATGTGAGGGTTGGCTAAGGTGTGTATAGCTAGATTGTGGCTTGCCAGTGATGCCCCAACATTGCAGTTTTGTATGACACTTGTCAATGACACTGCAGCACATGAGAAGTTTGTATACCTGGCTAGGAAAGCGCCAAATAAATATTATGATATTTGGGGTAGGTGGCTTGAGTCTCCTTACTTGACAATTCGTCGGGACTGATCTTTGAATCCGCACGTCTTCTACTGACTCTTGATAGCGGAATGATGTGTGTATATTGTCTGTTATGATTGTTTATCTGTTTTTGTCTGGGAATAGCTGACGGCCTGTGACCGGCCACTCGTGATTACTCAATTGCTCGATCATCCTGTATATCTATATCCTTCTTTCTGATGCTTGCTAATTTGCGTAATTTTGCCTTTCTATATGTCATGTTATAAATATTAGGAAATATTGTGTTATATTTTTCTGTGATATTCTACCTGATCTGACCTAACACCTCTTTCGTCCCATGTATGACACACTGAGTCCACACACAATGCTCTCTTAATCTCTGTTTATTGTTTGTTTTCTTATGTCTAATTGTATGGGGGTTTTTGTGTATGCATAATTGTAAAACTCAATAAAAATTATTGAATTTAAAAAAAAAATCTGATTAAAACCGAACCCGCTCATCTCTAATAAGAATATATTTGTCAATATGATTTTACATAGTGAATAAATAATACAATATTAAATAATAAAATGACGGACTAAAATCTGGTATACTGTACGTGTAAACAGATACAGGTAATATTACAGTAATGCATTTATTTAGGTGGTACCTTGTATCTAATGCACAAGAGCCAATTTGGCAAAACTAATCACATATTCTGTAGTGCTCTGTGAAGGGGTGGATCAGCACTTCTTAATCTGAGAGGCAGAGCACTCAGGCAGTGGAGTTTGGGGATTTCCTTGACACCCTGATGGGCCAGTCTAAGCTTGTGTTTTATCAGTGAACCTTGGTGCATCTGGAGAAACCACCTCTGCAGCTGCATTGAGAACGATTGACATTGTAATACAAGACTGATAGCAATAATGCAGCATTTATGGCCGGAAGTCCTGGGTGCCCCTTTATCTGGTCTGTCCCAGTATAATTTATGATACCGGTGTCAAAATCTCCGGGTGTTGGAAGGAGTTCATCCATAGTTGCCTACCCTCCCTCATTCTGCAGGAGACTCCCTGAAATCTCCCTCACTCCCTGAATAATCCAGCAATCTCCCTGATTGCACATTACCCCCATTATGTAGCTGTTATATTCTTGGGGAGGGGGGGAATAAATCAGAGAGATAGCCATTCAAATGGGATCATCAGTGCCATTTCCCTGCATTGGTTATAGATCTTAAGTCATTTTATGATGTAACAATATAGCAGTACGTGTCCGCACTGATAGGTGTTACTTTCATACTTTCCCTGAAATGCTTTTTCAATAGTAGGCAAGTATGAGTTTATCAAAGCATGTCGTGGTTCTATGAAAAAGAACAGTCGTAAACAAAAGGTTTATCATGCAGTATATCACACACTTTAACCAGATGAGCGCACATAAATAAAGGCCACAGAATAAACTGCACATGGAAAAAAATCCCCAATGTCATAATGCGATTTCCCTGTGGGCTTTTATCCATGTGAATTGTTTTCTGGTTACCGCGTGTCACATGCTGTACTTTCTCAGTGTCATTTGAAGAACTGCAATACTAATAAGCTTTTTACATTTTAAATAGTAAGTAAATCAACGTACAGAAAAATAGGATTTTTGGTGTAGTTGGTCGTTTCCTAATAATAGGGACATTTGGAGGGATGTTTATTCTAGAGAGAAAACTTTAAACCCTGGGGCTGCTCCAGGAAATGGGTATAATTAGCAACAATATATTATATGGGTTGGGTCTGGGAGACCGGTACTGGGGACCCTGCAGCAGAATGACAGCGGGGGGCTAGTGCAACACACCCCCTTGCCGGCATTTTGATAGCTCAGGATCCCGGCATCGGCATGGTGATCGCCGGGATCCAGAGCACCGGTCACATGACCATATCCCATATATACATATCAACATAAGATGTGAAATGTTTTGTCAAAATAAATGCTCCAATAACATCTGCCTGCAGCCATGCAACTGACCTTTTAAATTGTATGTGAATTGTAGAAATTGCATCTTCCGCCTTAATTTATATTACTTATTATTATTATTATTATTATCCTTTATTTATATGGCGCCACAAGGGTTCCGCAGCGCCCAATTACAGAGTACATGAATAATCAAGCAGGAAAACAGCAACTTACAGTTGATAACAGTATAGGACAAGTACAGGATAAATAAACATAGTTACATCAGCAGATGACACTGGAATAAGTATCAGGTGGCAGAAGACTGCTGGAGTTGGTGCAGTTGAAGATTATTAAAGTAAGAAAGGATAAGCACATGAGGGAAGAGGGCCCTGCTCGTACTTATATAACTTACTTACAAAGCCTTTTATAACCAGTGTCCAAGGTACCTGAACCAGCTTCTGATTCTCCATTTTCGCCACTGTGGTGCTTTTGCCACAGCTCAGCGCATGTCCGAGTTAGATTATTTTGTCTTGCAAGCCGCCTTTTTCTCATCTTCCATGATGATATAGAGGTTCTCCGTATGGTGCTTACGTTCCGGCTGACAGATGGTTTGGTTTTTCACTAAGACCAGGAAATTGTTTTTACATTTTTTCCTTCTTCAGCAACTTCCGGCAACTGGCATAATCTAGCTCTGCTACACATTGGTTGAGCTCTTTGGATTTCCTTGGGCAAGATATTTTCTGTCCTTTGTACGGATTGCTTGCTTGTTCTTTACTACGGACATTCACCATTGTGCTTCGTATCCATTCGGTCATCATTTAAGCCTATTCTAGTGTGGGGTGACCGGCACCAAACTGGATGTCAGCACATTATGGTGGTGGCGACTTCTTGGGCAGCATATCACGGGGCTTCAGCAGAACAGGTCTGTTGTGTAGGTCCCTGATCCTCTATCCACACATTTGCTTGTTTTCATGTCAAGTTCCAGCCTAACCAGCAGTTCCATGATCCAGTGCCCCCCAGCCTGTTTAAGAGAAAAAAAACTTCAAAAACAGACTGAACTCTAGTCTAGTCTGACATTTCATTAATGCCGTCTACTCAAATATTCAATTAATGCTCCTATAGTTTCTATTAAAAAAAAAATACAACATAAATGTCTCTCTTTTCTTATATTAATACCTTATTTTATTGTTTCTTTTGTTTGTTTTTATTTGTTTTTTAAATACAAATGTAAAGCACTTTGAATCCTACTGAAAGAAAAGTGCTATATAAATTAAATTATTATATTTTTATTATTATTTATACTTATAGTACATATTTAATCATGATTTTACTAGAGATGAGCGGGTTCGGTTTTACTCGGTTTTACTCGGTTCTCAAAACGGCATCTAATTGGCTCACGGATGTCACGTGTTTTGGATAGCCAATAAGATTCGGTTTTGAGAACCGAGTAAAACCGAGTAAAACCGAATCCGCTCATCTCTAGATTTTACCCAGAGACCTGTTATAATTAGAATTGTATATATTTAAAATGATTTTATGAATTATAACAATATAGAAGATACTAATACTGTTTGACATTTTACGGTACTCTATTTTGCATTAACAGATTGTGCTTAAATCCGTCTATGGACACGTTTACCAAATAGTTTTTATTTGTTGTAAATTTTGTACTTTAATTTAAGTTCTGTATTTATTCATGGCAGTCATCAAATGGCATGGCAGGGACTGGGCAGGAAGGCAAGCAGTCTGTATACAAGAGAGGAGGTGGCTACTGGATATTATGGACAGGAGGTGGCCACTTGGGCCGTGAGGACAGGAGATGGCCACTTGGGACCTCAGGACAGTAATCAGCCACTAAACCCTCAGGACAAGGCTGCCACTGGATTTTCAGGACAGAAGTTATCCACTTGTGCTCTCAGGACAAGAGGCAGCAACAGAATCCTCAATACAGGAATCAACCAATGAACAGTGCGGATGGGAGGCTGGACCCTCAGGACAGAAATGCAAAACCAATAGCGGAAAGCGATCAGCACCATGTTGTATCATTAAAGTGACATAACTTCTTTACATCAATTGTTTTTTATTGAAAGTTTAAATCCGTGAATCACGGAAGGATAGGGGGTACAGAAAGAAAAAAAAAAAGGGGGGGGGAGACGACGACAAGAACAAGGAAGGGGGAGTCCAAAATCCAATTTCCATAACAGTTACTGATACATAAAACGTAAACAAGACAGTACCTCATACAAAAAAGAAAATCGATCAGGCACAGCATGGACTGTCAACAGAAAACAAATAACAATGAGGAACTCAATAATTCCAGGTTCTGTGATCAATCTGGATTTGAAAGTAAATTCGCTCCGTCTCGAGATGTCGAATACTCATGCCACCGGGACCATTTTACCAATGGAGAATTAACTGTAAAGGAGTAGGCTATGCCAGAGGTCTCCATTTGAAAAGCATGGTGGACCTTCCGGACAATTTTTAGGAGCGTAGGAGGAGAGGGACTCTTCCAATCCTGTGCTATTGTTGCCCTCGTTGCAATAAAAAAGTGGCCCAAAACATATCGATCTGTATTAGATATATCCTTTGGGTAAATATGTAATAAGGCCAATGAAGGCGACTCTGGAAGGGGGGTGTGGATAACCTTGGAGGCAAGTGTAAATACATCCTGCCAGAGCTGGCGGAGCATGGGACATGCCCAGAAAATATGAAAGAGGTTGCTCACCTCCGCACACTTTCTCCAACATAATTTGGACACTGTAGGCCAGATCCTATGTAGTTTAGCGGGGGTAAAATCAAGGCCATGTAGGTGTTTAAAATGCATTTCAATATGGTTGGTACATTTGGACATAGTATGTGACGAAAGATAGATCAACTCCCATTGTTGCTGAGTAAATGAACAATTAAGGTCCAATTCTCATTGGAGTTGAGCAGGTGTTTTAGTCCTCCTCCCAGAGCTATACTCCAGAGCATACCAGAATCGTATAGAGCCCTTGGCATTACTAGAGGTGATTTTCGCTAAGATGGTGGAGGGCGGCAAGAGCATTGGACCCAAAGATCGTAATGAGCTGGTTATCCAATGGGCAATACGATAGTAGGAAAACATTTAGCTAGTCGGGAGGCCATACTGAGCCTGTAGTGCACCAAATGGAGTAATTGTTGTACCGTCTACCAATTCCGAAACAGTGTCAATAGCACATGATATCCACTTAGAGAGATTCAAATCTGGAATAAGGCCCGAGAGAGCAGACAGTGATAGTATACGAGAAGGGAGAGAGACAACTATAGAAGAAACCACGAATATATCCCACGCCTTATAGAAATCTATGATAGCGCGTGTGGCAATGTGTGAGAGCGGTCTCTGCTGGCCCGGAATCCACAAAAGATCAATTAGCGGGGCATGTGCACATAACTGCTTTTCTAGATCTACCCACTGTTTCCTGCCCGTAGGTAAAGACCAGTCACTTATTTGTGCTACAAGGCAAGCAGGTTGGTATTTCTTTAAGTCTGGCACCTCAAGTCCTCCAAATCTCCGTGCTCTAGTTAAGCGGGGAGGCTTCTTATTCCAAACGTACTTAAGTATCACAGAATGTATTTGACTAATGACCCGCTGAGGGACTAGATAAGGTATTGAGCGAAAAAGATACATCAATTTGGGCAACACTGACATTTTAAATGTTGCTAGTGTACCTAACCATGACACCCCCAACCACCTTTGTAAAAGCTCTTCTATGGGGGATATTCAATTACCCGCAACGATTGCGGGTATAAAGTGTCGCCGCCGGGAGCTATCTAATTAGCCACGATAAGCCGGCGCGTGCCGCGGCTTATCAGGGATTTTGCTTCACCTGCCTCCGGCAGGCAAAGAAAATGCCCGATAACAGCCCCGTTTTCATCTGAAAACTGGGCTATTTCACCCGAAAACACACAGGTTTCACTGAACCTGTATGTTTACGGGTGTAAAAGGACTTGTTACCAGCCGAGCTAATTAAATAGCCCAACCGCAGCATCCGAAGAAACATTGTTTTTTTTACCCAAATTGAATATCCCTTTATGTGGGGTGTAATTGATGACTGCAATTTGTGATAGGGAGTTCAGGATATTAATACCTAAATATAAAATATAGTCCTTCCAATTATATTTGTAAAGTCTCTTAAACATAGATAACCTCTCTGGCGATAAATTAAACGGCAGAGCTTCCGTTTTAGACGTGTTGAGTTTATAGAAGGATGCTGTGCTGTAGTGATTGATAATTTCATGTAGGGCCGGTAATGCAGTGTCAGGGTGAGTAACAAACATAAGCACATCATCTGCAAACAAGCCAAGTTTATGCAGAGATGACCCAACCTGTATGCCTGGGAAGGATGAGGATTGGCGTATTGCCAGTGCAAGCGGTTCTATGGCATGGACATACATAATGGTTGACAGTGGGCATCCCTGTCTAGTGCCATTTGAGATCTTAAAGGGGGAAGATAGAAAACCATTACTGAACACAACAGCCATTGGGGAGCTATATAATGCCAATATAGAGGACAAGATTGCACTGTTGATACCATTTTTCAATAAAATCTCACGGAGGAACCCCCAGTGCAACTTGTCAAATGCTTTTTCAGCGTCTAAGGAAAGGAAAACGGCTTCCTCACCCTTGATTGTGATATGTTCAGCAAGGTCAAAAACCCTTCGCGTATTGTCCGTCAATTGCCTGCCTCTGATGAATCCCACCTGATCCGGATGGATAATGTGAGGAATGAGAGGGGATAGCCTGCTTGCAATGAGCTTGGAAAATTTTTTTTAGGTCCGTATTGAATGCAATGGGTCTGTAGTTTTGGCATAAGGAGGGGTCTTTACCTGCAGCATTTCTTCAGGTAAAGAACCACAATCTGTGGCATAGTTGTATAAAGAGGTGAGGGTTGGAAGATTGGGAGCAAAATTTTTTATAAAAGGCATTAATGAATCCATCCGGACCAGGGGCCCTCCCTGATGGCAGGGATTTGATAACCAACGCTATTTCCTCTGACTCTTTTCCGACCATTGTACGTTAAGGGAGTTTAAAGTGTCTGCAAACAGCTTGGAGAGGGGTAGGTCTGACAGGAAGGAAGCTATGAGAGAGGGAGTAGGTTGCACAGTGTCGGGGTCAGATTTTAGATTGTATAGTTGTGTGTAATATTGAGCAAATGCCTCTGCAATATCAGATAGGTTTAGAAGTTTCTGACCTACCGATGTCTGGATGTATTTGATTTTGTTTCTAACCTGACGTAGTCTCAACCTGCAAGCTAAAAATTTACCCGATTTATTACTCTGTATATAAAACTTTTGTTGTAGTTTAGAGTAAGCATGTTTCATATGTTGTAAAAACAATGTATGCAGTTGGTTTCTAATGGACACTAGTTCGAGTTTCAAAAGACGGGAAGGTTGCGCTCTATTTAAGGACTCCACTTGGAGCAGGTGTCGCTCTAAATCTTCCTACTGGTTTAAGTACTGTTTCTTAAGTCGGGCACCCATTTGAATTGCTACTCCATGTAGGACCGCTTTCAAGGCACACCAGTGTGTGGGGATTGACCTGTCGAGGGGAGAGTTGGTGGCTAAATAGGTCTCCAAGCAGTAGCCATGGCAGATGACGCCTCAGGAGAAGTATATATTCTGGGAGTCTCCAAGGTCTAGGAGACATAGAAGAGTAATTAAGGTTCCAGGTCCAAGTCACTGCTGCATGATCGGACCATACTACGGGGCTAATGGTAGATCTGGACGTGTGTTGTAGTGACCACTTGTCTAACAATATCAAGTCAATACGGGCATAGGAATTATGCACATGGGAGAAAAAGGTATAATCCTTAACCGTTGTATATGCCAGACATTATATAAATCAAATTCAAATAATATGTGGATCAAACTGGCCTGGGGGCACATTCCTCTAAGGGGCTTCGTAGGAGAGAATTATTTATTTAACTTTTCGTCTGGTACCACATTGAAGTCTCCCATAATCACTACATGACCTTTTTGAACCTTTTGTACGGATTCAAAGTTTTTGTAGAAAGTGAATCTGATTGGTATTGGGAGCATATAAGGAGACAAGGGTTGCGACTTTATCCTCTAATTACCCCACTAAAATTAATCCATCTTTATCTGAAATTTGGGAAATAAGGTCAAAGAGGACTGAATTGTGAAATAAAATAGCCACTCCTTGTTATTTATGAGGGCGGTTTACATGAGCCACCGCGGTGATGTTGTCTGACTGAATCAGCACCGGTCGGTTGCGAAGCAGGGGCTCCGCTTGACTCAGGGCGTTGAATATGGCCCTTAGTTCCAGGATATTTATGTGCAGACAAGCCTCCTGACTTGACCACAACCCTTGGAAGTTTCTTCCCTGAGTGACTACCCCCCAACCTCGGAGGCTCGCATCCGTGGTCACCAGGACCCAGTCCTGTATGCCGAACCTGCAGCCCTCGAGAAGGTGAGCACTCTGTAGCCACCACAGAAGAGACACCCTGGCCCTGGGGGACAGGGTGATCAGCCGCTGCATCTGAAAATGCGATCCGGACCATTTGTCCAACAGATCCCATTGAAAGATCCTCGCATGGAACCTGCCGAAGGGAATGGCTTCGTACGATGCCACCATCTTTCCCAGGACTCGCGTGCAGTGATGCACCGACACCTGTTTCGGTTTTAAGAGGTCTCTGACTAGAGTCACAAGCTCTTGAGCCTTCTCCGTCAGGAGAAACACCTTCTTCTGGTCTGTGTCCAGAATCATGCCCAGAAAGAGCAGACGCGTCGTAGGAATCAGCTGCGACTTTGGGATATTCAGAATCCAGCCATGCTGTTGCAACACTTCCTAAGAGCGCGCTACGCTGATCTGCAACTGCTCCCTTGACCTCGCCTTTATGAGGAGATCGTCCAAGTATGGGATAACTGTGACTCCTTGCTTTCTCAGGATCACCATCATTTCTGCCATTATCTTGGTAAATATTCTCGGTGCCGTGGAGAGCCCAAACGGCAACGTCTGGAATTGGTAATGACAGTCCTGTACCACAAATCTGAGGTACTCCTGATGAGGCGGATAAATGGGGACATGCAAGTAAGCATCCTTAATGTCCAGAGACACCATAAAATCCCCCTCTTCCAGGCTTGCAATGACCGCTCTGAGCGATTCCATTTTGAACTTAAATCTTTTCAGATAAATGTTCAGGGACTTTAAATTTAATATAGGTCTGACCGAACCGTCCGGTTTCGGTACCACAAACATTGTGGAATAGTATCCCTTTCCCTGTTGAAGAAAGGGAACCTTTACCACCACCTGCTGGAGAAATAGCTTGTGAATTGCCGCTACCACTACTTCCCTTTCTATGGGGGAAGCTGGCAGGGCCGATTTTAGGTAACGTTGAGGGGGCATCACCTCGAATTCCAGCTTGTATCCCTGAGACACAATCTGTCCACTGCCGAGTCCACAGGACCCTCCTGGCAGAAATTGACATTGCATTAATTCTAGAGCCCAGTAGGCAAATGTCCCTCTGGGCATCCCTCATATATAGGACAGCGTCTTTTATATGCCCCAGGGTCAGCATAATGGTATCCCTGTCCAAGGTATCCATTTCCTCAGACAGATTATCTGTCCACGCTGCTACAGCACTACACATCCACGCCGACGCAATTGCCGGCCTCAGTAGAGTCCCTGAATGTGTATAAACAGATTTCAGGATACTTTCCTGCTTTCTATCTGCAGGATCCTTTAGGGTGGCCGTATCCTGCGACGGCAGGGCCACCTTCTTAGATAAGCGTGTGAGAGCTTTATCTACCCTAGGGGAGGATTCCCAGCGCACCCTGTCCTCTGGCGGGAAAGGGTACGCCATAAGTAACCTTTTGGAAATCAGGACTTTCTTATCGGGGGAATCCCACGCTCTTTCACATAACTCATTTAACTCATGTGAAGGGGGAAAAGTCACCTCTTGCTTTTTCTCCCCATACATATAAACCCTCTTGTCAGGGACAGGGTTTACCTCTGATATGTGTAAAACATCCTTCATCGCTATAATCATGTAGCGTATAGCTTTTGTCATTTTCGGTTGCAATTTTGCATCATCGTCGTCGACACTGGAGTCAGAATCCGTGTCGACATATGTGTCAACCATTTTGGATAGTGGACGCTTTTGAGACCCTGAGGGCCTCTGCGGTGTAGGATCAGCCATGTGTTGAGACCCTGACTGGCCCGAGGTATCAGCTTTATCCAACCTTTTATGTAAGGAGTTTACATTATCATTTAACACCTTCCACATATCCATCCAATCAGGTGTCGGCACCGTCGGCGGCGACACGTCGGTCAACTGCACTTGCTCTGCCTCCACACTCTTCGTCAAACATGTCGACACACGTGTACCGACACACCACACACACAGGGGAAGCTCTAAATGAGGACAGGATCCCCACAAGGCCTTTTGGAGAGACAGAGAGAGAGTATGCCAGCACATACCCCAGCGCTATATAACCCAGGGATTACACAGTACTTTAGTGTTTACCCAGTAGCTGCTGTATTATGATTAATGCGCCTAAATTTGTGCCCCCCCTCTCTTTTTCACCCTTCTACCGTGATTCTGCAGGGGAGAGCCTGGGGAGCTTCCTCTCAGCGGAGCTGTGGCAGGAAAATGGCGCTGGTGAGTGCTGAGGACAAAGGCCCCGCCCCCTCAGCGGCGGGCTTCTGTCCCGCGATTTTCTGTAAAATAAATGGCGGGAGCTCATACATATAACAGTGTCCCACTGTCTATATGCAGTTTTCGCCAGGAGGTATCAATTGCTGCCCAGGGCACCCCCCCCCTGCGCCCTGCACCCTACAGTGACCGGAGTGAGTGGGTTAGTGTGGGCGCAATGGCGCACAGCTGCAGTGCTGTGCGCTACCTCATGTGAAGACAGGAGTCTTCTGCCGCCGATTTCGATGTCTTCTCCGCTTCTGCCGGCTTCTGTCTTCTGGATCTGCGAGGGGGACGGCGGCTCCGGGAACGGACGACAAGGTCAGGTCCTGTGTTCGATCCCTCTGGAGCTAATGGTGTCCAGTAGCCTAAGAAGCGCAGCCTAGCCGCAGTTAGTAGGTTTGCTTCTCTCCCCTCAGTCCCACGTAGCAGAGAGTCTGTTGCCAGCAGAAGCTCTCTGAAAATAAAAAAACCTAACTAAAATACTTTCTTATTAGCAAGCTCAGGAGAGCTCACTAAAAGCACCCAGCACGGTCCGGGCACAGATTCTAACTGAGGTCTGGAGGAGGGGCATAGAGGGAGGAGCCAGTGCACACCAGATAGTACTAAATCTTTATTTGGAGTGCCCAGTCTCCTGCGGAGCCCGCTATTCCCCATAGTCCTTACGGAGTTCCCAGCATCCACTTGGACGTTAGAGAAATATAAGTATACTGCATAGAAACATAAAGGGAGCACACTGAACTAACAATCACAATTAGAATTGGTTACTCATTAAAGAACAGTGTTCTAAAGAAAAACACAGGATATATGAAGTTGGCAGGGGGATCAGGAACGGATCAGCAAACCAAAGATAACACATAACAATATACATCTAGAAAACATAGAGACAGTGTTTCCTCCCTCTATCGGTGTCGGGACGGAGACAGCTGATTTCGGTAAGAAGACCACAATGTCCCAGTCCGCCAGAAGTTTCACCCCAGCATCAGGGAAGATATCATGTAGGATGATGAGTCATACCTGACGATAAGTTTGACTGGGAATCCCCACCTGTACTGGATATCATTGTCCCGGAGAGCTGCTGTAATAGGATGGAAGGAACGTCTCTTAGCCAAAGTGAAGGCGATAAATCGGGGTATATTTGTAGTCCTTCCAACAAGTCGGATCCTTCCACCTGTCTGGCGGCCTTGAGAATGTCCTCCTTAATGTGGAAGAAATGAACCCTCAGCAGGGTATCCCTCGGATAAGTAGAAGCAAATCCTCCTCTTGATTTTGTTAAGCGGTGAATGCGGTCTACGATTAGATCTTGGTGCGTAGCTTGCGGAAGAAGTTTCTTGAAGAGAGTATTGACATAATCCCTCAACTCCACTGGCGAAACAGAGTCAGGAATGCCCCTGATCTTGAGGTTGTTTCTCCTACACCTGTCTTCGAGATCTGCTAGTTTTTCACACATTGAAGACACCTCAGATTGCAACTCAGAGTGAGAGGTGAGCAAGTCATTGTGTGACATCACCAATTCTTGCATCTTCTCCTCCAAATGTTCCATGCGGCCCGCAATACCAACCAGTTCAGTCCTGAGAGACTGGATTGAGGAGTCCAGCCCAGAAAGTATATCAGTGCAGAAGGCAGTAAACATTTTGAACATAGACTGGGTGGTGAGGGGGCTTGCGGATCGAGATCCATCCCCAAATCAGTTGGAGTTGATGGGGCAGAAGACTTGGATGAAGCCGAGGGAGTCATGGAGGCTGTTGAGGTGGAGGTGTGGATTTTGATTTTGAATTGGAGGACTTAGGGAAATGCACAGGAACCGGTAGGTGGGGGGTTTTATCCCCACATCTTGTCGGCATATCGAAAACTCACTGAATCCTATGTAATGAAGGGATCCCTTGATGGGGAGGAAAAGCGTATCCGTATGACGGTCAGTGTCTCGGTATTACTGCATTAAAATCAAATGTATCAACCCATAAAGGAAGATAGAGAGGTCTTATTCCGTGAGACCCATCAGGAGAGCACTAAAAGCTGGCTATATCCTAATTACACAGTGTAAGAAAATGGTGAGCAACTGCAAGGTGTCAGGATCAAACTCCAAAAAATCTGTGTGGCAGAAAGTGGAGTCGCACCTGTAGGGACCCCGGGGCCAGCCTTCCAAGTCCCCAGAGTATAAAGCAAAGTTACTGGATATGGATCCAGGGTATGATCCCCCACACCAAGATACCTAGGTGGGGACGTCTGAACAATAGAGGTGCCAAGCAGGGGCTATCTGTAGTAATAGGGAGGAAGCACACCTTCCAAATCCTGGTCAGAGGTGAGACATCTGCACTAAACAACAGGAGCACAGCTGTACCTGCTGCCTGTGGCTATATCCCCTTCAGCTACGGTACCTGAACTCTGACCCTCTAGTTGAAAGGATCCAGGGAGCACAGGTGGAGAGCTGTTGGTTTGGAGAGTATCCACAGCCTGCCAGGGAGCATGAGTGGGACCTGCGGGTCAGCTGGGAGTATAGCAGGCCATCTCTGCTGATCCCGGAAGCACAGCCTGGGTCCGCGTCCTAGTGCAGGCTCTGGCAGCTGGGAAGCCGCGGCTGGCGTTGCGGCTGAAGCTGAGAGCAGGCAGGGAGGCACCCGGCGACAGACGCAAGGGAATGGGGGAAGCGGGAGCTCTGTCCACGCTTCCGAAGCCGAGGATCCGGAGCACCACGCCGTCCACGGAGCCTGGCCGGGAGCAGCCTGTCACTTGAGGCCGCGGCTTTGTCCGGAAATGTAGTCCCCAAATCCCAGAAGCCGAAAACCGCGTCCCACCGCTCCACAAACAGTGCCCTCAACAGTATAGAGGGCCCCAGCAGTGATGCCAGCGAGTTAGGAAATAGTAGTGCAGGGGAATAAGGATATTAGGGGCACCACAGCAGGAGCTCAGAGATCTGTGATCTGCCCCATTAGTCAGTCAGACCACACCCCCAAAGTGACATAACTGCTTAAGAAATTCTTTATCAGGGCAATGAATTATAACAGGCTTGCTGGGACATGGACTCTGATAGGAGCCCGTCCCTGCACTGTGTACAAAGTAAGGTGGTCGTTTACACTGTCACTTCTGGGTTTGTTTCTGGCACAGTTATGGCTAATGTGCAGCAGCTACTGATCCTTCTCTGAAAAAAAACAAAATTGTAGCCTATAGTAGCTAGCAACTACGGCGTTAGCTGTCGGGATCCAAGTTCCGAAAAGCATTGCGCTGCCGAGCAATTCTGTAATCGGATTCCAAGCATAATGCTAAATCACCGGTTCAGGGACTGCATACATTCCCCCACTGTGATGACTCATAAATAAAGCATAATCTATTCTATTGCATGCGCTATCAAATATTTCACCACAGCTGGTACTTTCTAAAGAACAGCAGGCATGTAAGCTGCTCTAAGATATAAATATGTATAGTGGTATTGGTACAGCTGTTCCTCAAGCTACTAAACAGAAAACTACTTGCTTTTGATGTAATGACACTCCTTTGTACTTTGCCACTGATTGCATAACTGTTTTACGTTTGTAAGAAAAAGGTTGTGAAGAAATTATGTGGGACATAAGATCAGCTTTGTGCTCTAAGTGCAGACACCAGTTACTTCCTTCCATGTGACAAAAAACACATTGTATGTATATGTTATGATAAAGATGGTGCGATTGTGCTTCTAAGTAATCCCTCTATTGCTGCATTATTGGAACAATAATCGGGATAACTCTCAGACAGTAATGGAGGTACTGTAGCAATGCCTGTTTTGCCTTTTAACCATCCTGTGTGCCTCATGGAACAGAGACATAACAGCTACTGTCCAATGGTTCTTGATATGGATTTACTGTTCTCTAACATGTACAGATATTCAGGATGTGCAGATCATCTGGGGGTCTTTTTTAATGTTATGATTTTTGTACTAAGTTATGTTGTCTGTCAATGCCTTCGTAAATGTTGCTAGGTGGTTTGGGATAATGCTACCAGTCCTAGAATCCCAGAACCATATTGTACAATATATAATTCTTCTCAATGGTTCAAAGGACAGGAAGTGGCTTTCCCCGGGAACTTTATTTCTGTAGAAAATACATCAAAAAGTATACGTTATTGTAAGTCACCCCTCTTTATTAACAACAACTGGTTCCCATTTTTTCACCACAATAACATTTTGGCGTTGCAAAAAAAAAAAAAAAAAAGGTGGTTTAAAAAAAAAAAAGGAGGATGGTACCACATGCTTCATCCATCTTTTCTCATATATTCCTAATCCTGGGACACATGTTAATCAGTTATCTGACCAGGGGAGAGAGAGAACAAAGTGGGACTGGGAATTGGTAGGGTGCTGAATGTGAGCAAGGATTCTGGCACATTGTAGCAGTCTATACTATCACCTGTGTCTGCAGAATCTTTAAGACTGTGGGCTAGATGCATCATCGCTTGGAGAGTGATATAATGGAGAGAGAAAAAACATCAGCCAACTCCTGCCATTTTTAAAACAGGGCCTGTAACATGGCAGTAAGAAGCTAATTGGCTATTCGTTTTTCTCTGCATTTTATCACTCTCCAAGGTTGGTTACATCTAGCCTATATCTTACAGAAAATACCATCGCTATAGGGAGGACCCGCTGCAGGCACACCATGGGATCTGTTCTGGATGCAGGGTGTGTGGTGCGGGCCCCCCTTAACCCAATGGCCCATGTGAACTGCACACCATGTACCGATTATAGATAAGCCACTACATACATATAAAGTTGTGCATGTTTGTATATGTATGTCTATATGTATCTTTCTATCTATCTAGGGTAAATAAATATCAGGTGAGACCTAGCTTTCGTATAGAAGTAGTAAAGACATTTTGGTAGCAGGGAAGCATAGCTCCTGGGGAAGACCATAATGCATGTGCCCCATCCCCCAACATTCATCGTGGATGACATGTCAACATAATAGAATGTTTACCTAACATGTCCGGGTGGTTCCTGACAGCAGCAGCATCTACAGCGTCTTCCCTCGTGTCACAGCGGTCATGTGACCGTCAGTTACAGCAGAATGATCTGAAGCACCACCATTTAATAAGTATACCTTCCCTAACACAAGTCCTAACCATCCCTCTAGTGCCTAACGCAGTGGTTCCCAAACACAGTCCTCAAGGCACCCCAACAGCCCAAGTTTTAGGGATATCCCTGCTTGTGCACAGATGGTTTAATCAAACTGACTGAGGTACTAATTAAATCACCTGTGCCTAAGCATGGCTATCCTTTAAACCAGCACTGTTGGGGTGCCTTGAGAACTGGGTTGGGGAACCACTGGCCTAGCCTTACCCTCCTCTCCTCAGCCTATCACTAACCTCCCTCCACACCCTAACCCTCCAGGTAGCAACTAAAGCAATCCGTCAGCATTCTGATAATGTCAATATTTCACATGGCGACATTGTGAAAATGTTGACATTCTGAAAAAGTTGACCAGACCTGGTGTCTGTTGAAATCTTGTACCATGTAGACATTTTAGTGTCAACATTGTGATTAGCGTTCCATATTTCTCCTTCATCCACTAGGGGACACTGGAGTGCTGTTTACAATGGGTATAGAGTCTGTGCTAACCTGGAACTGGCACTTTAAGAATTTAAAAGTGTGACTAGCTCCTTCTCCTCTGTACACCTTCTATAAACCAGTCTCAGTTTAGTGCCAGAGGAAGCTGGTCACATCCTGGGCTTTTCCTCAAAGGCAACATTTTTTTTAATGTCAGATTCTGCAGCCAATCAAGTGGAGATGACAGGCAGTGACTGCCCCTGCCTGTCTGCAACAATGGAGCTACTGGGGGTCCCTCCGCAACTGCTTGCGGTTCACACAGGGGGTCCCCGGCTCGGATACCACCATTTCTGGGGTAGCACAGATGCCACTGTATGCGGTGCGTGTCTCTGACCCCCTAGCCACAACAGCTACTGGCCAGCAAACGGCAGCTCTGTGAGTATAACGCTTGGTTCCCGAATGGTAGTGATTTAGGAAGTCCCAGCACCGATACGTACTAAAGAGCACCATAGCAGGAGGGTGGATCTAGCTCCTGGAGTTCCGCTCCTTGCTCGCAGCTTCTCAGCGCTATCACAGTATAGAGAAGCCGACGGCCATTACTAAAGGCAGAGGACGCACTCTCCAGTGGACAACACTGATTAAGAGCTGCTGCGCTGACCTTTTAAGGCATCGCTGAGACTGAGAGACCTTAAACAAGATTGTGAGTTTCAGTGGTGTAGAGGTTTTGTCAGGAGATTGAGCACATGTAACTGAGTTTCACTTTAGGTACTACATATACTGTGCCTAGCGTTTTAGCATTGCTAACAGTGCTGATTGGTGCTAGAGTGATTATCCTCCTCCTCTGCCATTCTCTCCTGCCTGTCTTAACTCTCAGTCTCTCCTCTCACACTATCCACTACGCTACTGTGTTGTTTGTGTATCAGTGCATTTTACCATGGCTGGAAAAGGGCTATAAGGCTTCACAGAAGACCTTCACCTGCACAAGGTTTGCCGAAAACTCACACAAGGGCAATCGGATAGTCAGTTTAATGTGATTCTTGTGATTAGGAGCAACAAGGCTCAATAGATCACCACAGGTGCAGGATACACCAGTGTGGGCACCGCAGCTCACTACTGTTGAGTACTCGGGAGGTTTCCAGATCTCAGAAATCTGACCCCTCACTAGACTCAGAACCGGCCCCTAGCAAGGTCAGTTGAAGGGATCACTAAGGCCATGGTCCCATCCCCCTCTGTGATGCAAGTCTCCAAAAAGATGTTGTATGAAAGAGAGAAGATTAGCATGCCGCTTAACAACAATGGAAGAGGTCCCGGTGGCCTTTACAACACATATACGGTTAAGGCACTGCCACCTACTTAGTGACATCTCTAACCAAGTTTTTAAGACTGTTACCCTCTGTCCTGCAGTCGGACAAATCAAAGGACGAGGCTACGCCCCCAATAGTGGGGGCAAGTTAACACACACAGCGGAGGAACAAATCCTGGATGACCCAGAGACTGTGTCCCAGGGTATTGAGGCATTGATTGTCGCAATACGCCAAGTTTTAAAGGTGGACATCAGAGTGGCCAGGAAACACCCGGATAAAATATTCCTGGTGCCCCGTCGACTTATCCTTCCCTGCTGACAGCAGGAAGTTATGCAAGACTCCCCCTACAGTAGATTCCCTAGTGTTTCGTCTGTCCAAAAAGACGGTGCTGCCAGTCCCTCTGTAAAGGAGGTATCTGATAGGAAATTTGAAAATGAATGTCCATTAACACAGTAGCATGCATAACACTGCATCCTGCACTGGTAGGCAGCCAGGCCAACAGGGCCATTGAAGCCTGGACGAAAAAATAGCTGAGGGTCTGTGAGCAGGACCCACAGAGGAGGATCTTATCCTGTTTGCAGAGCACAGTGAGGAGTCAGCCACTTATCTAGGCGAGGCATCTAAGGAGGTATGTAATTTTGTTTCTAGGTCCTCCGCCTTAGTGGCAAGTAGACGTAAAATCAAAGTAGGAGGTGGAAGCGTTACCATTTACTGGTGACGTCCTGTTTGGGCCCGACTTGGACAAATGGATTTCCCAGGCGACTGGGGTAAGTCTACTTTTCTCCCCTCAGCTGTGCCGACCACTCAAAGACATTATTCCGGACCTTCGTTTCGGTTCTTTCAGGCCTCTGGAAAATTCAGAGGTCATTCCAGAGGGGGATCAGCACTTTCTCGTGGATCCAGAGAACGTAGCAGACTCACAGTGACCTCTTCCTTCCAGGATACCAAGTCCACCACGAAACCCAGTGCATCACGGGTTTACCTCTCACCTGGGTGACCCCAGGGTGGGAGGTTGTCTACAGGACTTCAGGATGTCTCGGCAGACTCCTGCTTGGACGCCTGGGTACGGGACCTCATCACTCAGGGGTACAAGCTTGTTTTCCGGTTCCAGCCTTCTCCTCGGTTTTTCACTATCGGTTTGCCAGCTTCAGACGACATGCGTGTCGTTTTATAGCAGACTATAGGCAAACTCCTGACAGCTCAAGTGTTGGTACCAGTCCACATGCATCAACTAAAACATGGATTCTACTCCAGTTTATTCATGGTTCCAAAGCCGGATAGCTTAAAGGATCTCTATCCTTTTTCTGGGACTTTTTTCAAGTTCAGGGTAGAATCCCTTCATTTAGTCATTGCAGGATTAGAGGAAAAAGTGTTCTTAGTGTCCTTGGACATCAAAGACGCTTACCTTCACATACCCATCTGGCCACCTAACCAGATGTATCAGCGTCTCACCATTCGGGACTCACATCACCAGTTCCAGGCCTTACCCTTCGGCCCGCCATGGCCCCAGGAGGTTCACAAAGGTTATGGCGATAATGATGGCACTCCTTAGGACAAGGAGATCACAATCATTTCCTACCTGGAAGACTTCTTCCAGAAACCAATTATTTCAGAACATAGGAGTGACTCACAGGCTCATACGACATGGGTGGATCATGACTCTTCCAAAGTCCCATATACAACTGACGCAGCGACTACAGTTTATGGTAATGATCTGGGACACGGTGAGACAGAGGATCTTCATCCCTCGAGACAAGGTGAAAGCCATTCAGGATAGGGTTTATTTGGTCATACAACACAGGCGACTGTCGGCGGCCTTAGTAAACATTCCTTATGGCTGTTTCCACTCAAGACCTTTTCAGCTGAATCTCCTATCTCAGTGGTTGGGATCCCACTTGTTCCTTCACCAGAGAGTGACACTGGTCCCCAGAACTCGGATATCTCTACTCTGGTGGTTGACCTCATCTCACCTACGGGACTAGAGGTTCAGAGTGTGGGATTGGACTCTACTCACCACAGAAGTCAGCCTGCGTGGGTGGGGGGCAGTGACTCAGGACACCCACTTCCTAGGCCGCTGGACACCACAGGAAGCGATGCTGCCTATAAACATCTTGGAATGGCAGACAGTGCTCTAGGCTACAGCTAGCACATCATCTGTTGCGAGGCCTAGCCGTCAGAGACCAGTCAGAGGATGCAACGGCTGTGGTGTACATAAACTGACAAGGCAGCACCACAAGTCGAGCGGCTATGAGGTAGGTAAACTGCATCCTTCTCTGGGCGGAGGAATACGCCATGGCAATATCAGCAAGATTCATTCCTGGCGGGGAAAATTGGGAGGCCTACTACCTAAGTCATCAGAACATAAATCCCGAGGAGTGGGCTCTCCATCCCTTAGGTGTTTCGACATCTGGTCCATCGGTGGGGCCTTCCACAAGTTGACCTTATGGCGTCCAGACAAAGTCATCAACTGCCACTGTATTTTTCTCGAACAAGGGACACGGCAGCTGTAGTGGTACCTGTTTCCACCATTTCCTCTGCTGCCTCATCTTCTTTAATGCATCAAGAGAGAGAAGGCCACACAGAGCTTGGTATTCCAGTCTTCGTCTGCTTCTGACAGATGATTTGTGGCCGACCGTGGCCTACTGCTGCAAAAGGATCTGCTACAACAGGGGCTTTTCGTCTATCTAGACTTAACGCAGCTTCGTATGATGGCATGGCTGTTGAAAGGGCAATCCTAAGGCAAAGAGGGATTCCGATGGCTGTCATCCCTACTATGCTCAGAACTGGAAGGAAGTTATTTCCAGCAACTACCACCGCATCTGGAATGCTTACACATCCTAGTATAAATGTCGTGGAACGTTTCCCAAGACCTTAAAGATGTCACGGCTCCTCCTTTTTCCTGTATGCAGGCTTCTCAGCCGGATTACGTCTAGGAAGGTATAGGTGTCTGCATTGTCCATCTCCTTCCAGAAGAAACTGGTCTTGCTTTTAGATGTTAAAACCTTTCTTCAGGGGGTTGTCTGTTTACAACCACATTTTGTTCCTCCCACGGCCTGTTGGACCTAGAGATCGTCCTTTCGTTCTTACAGTCCTTTCTGTTCGAACCATTGGAGAAGGTGGAGTTGAAATACCCAATGGAATGTGGTACTTCTGCTCGCCCTGACTTCTGTCAGAAAAGTGTTGGACCTCTGAGCTGCCTTGTTGCCCTCCATTCTTGATCTTCCAGGAATATAGGGCCGAACTTTGCAAGGAAATGTCATTCCTTTCAAGGGCGGTCTCAGCTTTCCACATTAACCAACCTCTTGTGGTACCACTTCTTCCAGAAGACTCTCCTGCTTTCAGATCTCTGGATGTTGTCATGACTTTCAGGCTCTATATGGACAGGACTGCTTCTCTGGGGAAATCCGACTCATCATTTGTCCTGTATAATGCCGCCCGGCCTGGTTGGCTGGCATCAAAGCAGATGCTTGAACGATGGCTACGTCTGGCCATCAGACAGGCCTATGTGGCCTTATCCAGGGAGCCCCTGGCTTCCATTACAGCGCATGCTACACTCTCGGTGAGTCCCTCTAGGGTGGTTCCCCGTGGGGTTTTCATGGATCAACTTTGCCAAGCAGCAACTTGTTCCGCTGGCATACTTTTGACCAGTTTGCCTGGTTCGACAGGTTCGCAGCCTCTGTTTCACAATATGACCATGCAGTTTTACAGGGTTTTTGGCGCTCTCCCGCCCGTGATAGGAGCTCTAAGATGTCCCCATTGTAAAGAGCATTCCAGTGAATGAAGTATAACACAGGATTTTGGTACTTACCGGTAAATACATTTCTCCAATTCCACAGGGGACACTGGACGCCTGCCCTGTGCTGTTCCGTTCTGCCATGGTGATTGTCATTATGAGTTTTAACTGTTTTGTTTTGTGTTCATTGTGTGTACTTTTTTCACTCCTTCTCTGAAGTTTATTCTTCCAGCTCTTCTCGGGCATGGTTTACTAAGACTCGCTTGTAGGAGGGGTATAGAGGGGGAGGAGCTAGTCACACTTCAAAATTCTTAAAGTGACAGCTCCTGGTTAGCACACACTCTACCCATTGTAAAGAGCACTCCAGTGTCCCCTGGGGAATCGGAGAAAGGGATTTACTGGTAAGTTCCAAAATCCTGTTTTTTCCATTTGTTTTACAAATGGCTCACATTTTCTGAGATGAAGAATCAGTTGTAAATGAGTTGGTGCCAGCAAACTTCACATTATTAAAGTCTTCTCAAGGGGTTGGGTATGACATCCCGGCAGAGAGAATTGCGGCGATCAGCGTGCCGGTCAAAATCCCGTCAGATCCCGGTAAGTATTTAAACCCTAACCCACTGCAGCCTATCCCTAACCATTACTTCCTGCAGCATATCCCTAACCATCCCCTCCCCCTAGCGCTGTAACATAATACCCCGTACTTACCGTCTGGCAGAATCTCATTTTCGGTGTTATGACTGATGAGATCCCTTCTGAAGATTTACTGAGTTTAACTTGAACACCTTCAATTACATCTCCTACATGGTACTCAAACTCCCAACTTCATGTACTGCAGTCAGACACTTAACGCATTAGTTATTTGTTCCTGCATAGAAAGTCTTATAATTTGTTCCCTCTCCATTCTAGTTTTTTCAAATGCTCTGCTGATGTACTGGGTGGTGAGAGCAGACAGACAGGCTTCTTTGATTCCCACGTCCGACAGCTAAGTATTCACATACAGGAGATATGTGCACCATCAGTTAAACCTCCCTGTATATATCACACAAATAAATTTCAGCATATCATGCACTGGGCTCAAACTCGTAACCGCACATACCACAATCAGAGACATCAGTTATTTGCGCATGCATATGAAGCCTTTTAATTGGAACTATATGAAGCTAGTTGTTTAAACCACGGTCACTAAGCAGATCTATGTAGTGTGTAGTTGCACACTACAGAGATCTGCTTAGGTGCAATGGGGGGGTCATTCTGAGTTGATCGCAACTTTTTGCAACCCGTGCGATCAACTAGTCGCCGCCTATGGGGGAGTGTATTTTTGCATAGCAAAGCTGCAATTGCTTGTGCAGCCCTGCTATGCAACAAAAGTTTTGTGCAGAACAAGACCAGGGTATGAGTTACTTACCCTGTGCGATGAATCCAGCGTTGATGGTCCCGAAATTGACGTCAGACATCCGCCCTCCAAACGCCTGGACACACCTGCGTTCGCCGCACTACTCTCGGAAAACAGTCAGTAGACGCCCCGGAACGCCTTGCTCTTGTCAATCTTCTTGCGGTCACCGCTGCGACTGCTTTCTTCACTAGTAGCATCACTGGACCATCGCCAGGCAATGACGTGCCTGTGCAATGCGGCCGCAGTGCATGCGCAGTTTCGACCCGATCACACGGCTGCGACGAAGCACAGCGTGCGAACGGGGCAGAATGACCCCAATATTTGGTAAGATAGTGGGAACTACTGCAAACTAAACAATCAACATTGCCCCATTCATTCCTATGGAGAGTGTCCCAGAGTGACATCCCATATGCGCAGGGTTCTCAAAAGGGACACGCGTTGTTTGTAGTGGGCTTTCCTGTGCCATACCATAGAATGCATACATAGACCAATAGAGGATAGTTCCCTATGGAATTAGTAATGCATGAGTACATGGAGAAAAGTATTTGTTTAATTAAAAAAGCCTACAGTGTGTGTGTCTTGTGGTTTTTTAACACATATTTTTTACAGGTGGACTACATGTGCCAGTGGACCCTTGATGGGTTGGGTTCAAGTGACCGTATTTGGGATCCCGCTGGTCACCATACCGACACCGGGATCCCGATCTTTAGATTGCCGGTGTGTGGATGAGCACAACGAGGCCCCTTGTGGGCTCAGTGGCTCGCTGCGCTCGCCACAGTTTCTATTCCCACTCTTTGGGTGTTGTGGACACCCACGAGTGTGAATAGTCCCTATTAGTCGGCATGCCGACTGTTGGGTTCTGAATCGGGCGGGATCCTGGCTTTGGTATAGTGACACAACTACATTCCCCTTGATGTCCTGCATGGTTTTCCAAGTGATATCATGCCCTGGCAAGCTTGCTGGGGACAGTAGCTCACCTCTAATGAACAAGTTTTATTATACTACCATTAACTCAGTACCAGGGATTTGAGAAGACACCTAGTGCAGCTGCCACTTGGGAAAAGGGTGGGGGGTTTGCACATTTTTATGCTGGCCCTACTACTACTACTGAAATGGTGCCCTGGCTGATCAAACCTAGTGCTGGTATTGGAAAAAATTGAGGGGTCCTTGATTTTTTCCCATACCAGCCTAGGCATACGCTAAGCCTGGTTAAGCTTAGAGAGGAGAATCACACACTTGGGCCCTCATTCCGAGTTGATCGCTCGCTAGCTACTTTTTGCAGCCGTGCAAACGTACAGTCGCCGCCCACGGGGGAGTGTGTTTTCGCTTTGCAAGTGTGCAATCGCATGTGCAGCTGAGCGGGATGAAAAAGTTTTTTGCAGTTTCTGAGTAGGTCTGAACTTAGCCCTTGCAATCACTTCAGTCTGTCTGGTCCCGAAATTGATGTCCGACACCCGCCCTGCAAACACCTGGACACGCCTGCGTTTTCCCTACCACTCCCACAAAAAAGGTCAGTTGACACCCATGGCATAAACCCCCTCTTTCTGTCAATTTCCTTGCGAACGGCTGTGCGAATGGAATTGTCGCTAGAAGCATTGCACAGCAACAATGCTGTTTGTACCTGTATGATGCGCATTGCGGTGCATGCGCAGTAGTAACCTGATCGCTGCGCTGTGAAAATCAGCACTGTGCGATCAACTCGGAATGACCCCCTTTATTGTTTGTTAATAAACCAGTGTGTTTCCAGCATACATGTTGGAAACATGCTGGAAGGCAGGTAAGTATGGCTAACTGAGTAACCAACTTACTCGCAACCTATCACATTCAGCTACTTTCCACAGAAACTTGCAATGACTTTATTGTTGCTAGAGACTTGCACACTATTAAATTTAACCCCATCCGGACAGGATCCTGGCTGTCAAAAGACCAACGCCGGAATCCAGACACTGATGACAATGTTGGTGCCGGCATGCCGGGTGACTGCTGGAGAGATAAGCCGGGGAAGAGGGTTAGGGTTAGGCTGCGGGAATGGGGGGGGGGGGTGTGTGGTTAGGTTTAGGTTACGGGGAGGGGGGATTCTAAACAGCGGGATGTCGCGGTCGGTATTCGGACCGCCAGCATTTTTACCCCAACCCACTTTTATCTACAAAGTTGTTCAGGTTAATGTATACAACCACTTGTATGTAGCAGAGAAAGCATTTCAAGATAACTTGAAGCTAAATGTGAGAACTCTCCATTTACTGTAATATATATATATATATATACTGCTCAAAAAAATAAAGGGAACACTTAAACAACACATCCTAGATCTGAATGAATGAAATATTCTTATGAAATACTTTGTTCTTTACATAGTTGAATGTGCTGACAACAAAATCACACAAAAATGATCAATGGAAATCAAATTTATTAACCCATGGAGGTCTGGGTTTAGAGTCACCCTCAAAATTAAAGTGGAAAAACACACTACAGGCTGATCCAACTTTGATGTAATGTCCTTAAAACAAGTCAAAATGAGGCTCAGTAGTGTGTGTGGCCTCCACGTGCCTGTATGACCTCTCTACAAACCACACAAGTGGCTCAGGTAGTGCAGCTCATCCGGGATGGCACATCAATGCGAGCTGTGGCAAGAAGGTTTGTTGTGTCTGTCAGCGTAGTGTCCAGAGCATGGAGGCGCTACCAGGAGACAGGCCAGTACATCAGGAGATGTGGAGGAGGCCGTAGGAGGGCAACAACCCAGCAGCAGGACCGCTACCTCCGCCTTTGTGCAAGGAGGAACAGGAGGAGCACTGCCAGAGCCCTGCAAAATGACCTCCAGCAAGCCACAAATGTGCATGTGTCTACTCAAACGATCAGAAATAGACTCCATGAGGGTGGTATGAGGGCCCGACGTCCACAGGTGGGGGTTGTGCTTACAGCCCAACACCGTGCAGGACGTTTGGCATTTGCCAGAGAACACCAAGATTGGCAAATTCGCCACTGGCGCCCTGTGCTCTTCACAGATGAAAGCAGGTTCTCACTGAGCACATGTGACAGGCGTGACAGAGTCTGGAGACGACAAGGAGAACGTTCTGCTGCCTGCAACATCCTCCAGCATGACCGGTTTGGCAGTGGGTCAGTAATGGTGTGGGGTGGCATTTCTTTCTTTGGGGGGCCGCACAGCCCTCCATGTGCTCGCCAGAGGTAGCCTGACTGCCATTAGGTACCGAGATGAGATCCTCAGACCCCTTGTGAGACCATATGCTGGTGCGGTTGGCCCTGGGTTCCTCCTATTGCAAGACAATGCTAGACCTCATGTGGCTGGAGTGTGTCAGCAGTTCCTGCAAGACGAAGGCATTGATGCTATGGACTGGCCCGCCCGTTCCCCAGACCTGAATCCAATTGAGCACATCTGGGACATCATGTCTCGCTCCATCCACAAACGCCACGTTGCACCACAGACTGTCCAGGAGTTGGTGGATGCTTTAGTCCAGGTCTGGGAGGAGATCCCTCAGGAGACCATCCGCCACCTCATCAGGAGCATGCCCAGGCGTTGTAGGGAGGTCATACAGGCACGTGGAGGCCACACACACTACTGAGCCTCATTTTGACTTGTTTTAAGGACATTACATCAAAGTTGGATCAGCCCATAGTGTGTTTTTCCACTTTAATTTTGAGTGTGACTCCAAATCCAGACCTCCATGGGTTAATAAATTTGATTTCCATTGATCATTTTTGTGTGATTTTGTTGTCAGCACATTCAACTATGTAAAGAACAAAGTATTTAATAAGAATATTTCATTCATTCAGATCTAGGATGTGTTATTTAGTGTTCCCTTTATTTTTTTGAGCAGTGTATATAACAGACAGGGACATGCAGCGGCACTCAGAGACTGATCCCGAATCAATAACGTGCAAACAGCAATTTAATCCATAGGAAACAATGTGGGGAAACCAACGTTTCGGGGCACTAACGCCCCTTTGTCAAGGTGATATATATATATTGCTGTAGGAGAGGTACTTTGCCACCTGTAAGCTACACACAGGGTCCTGGGGGTGGATGGGAAGTGTGGATGGACCGGGTTCCCATCCATTTGGCCCAGACCAGCTCTTATAGGCAGGGCCATCTTTTCATATGAGATCAATGGGCTCTTGCCCAAGGGCCCCAGGAGTATAAGGGCCCTAAGTTGATAGCTGAGGGTCCCCTCTTTCCAGGGGTACCAGATTTTTGAAAATCGGCCATAGGGAACCAGACATATCCGACTTCAAAGCAGTGGTCCCCATCCAAGCCTGTTAATTGCTCTTCCCAGCCAGATCTCTCGGGTTCTGTCTGACTTAGAGTTTTTCTGAGGGTATTCTCCAAAAGCTGGGACTCTCCACTGGCAGCTTGTCTCTACTGTGCCCAGAACCAGTGATATCAGCCTTCAAGCAGCTGGTCCCTGCTCCAGATCCACATGCCTAATATGCAGTTTTATTTTTTCGTTGGTGGATTGCTCTGGCTCCTGAACTCTGATCTCCAAGTCCTCAGTACTTCTTGAAAGGTGTCCCTAGTACCTCCTGAAAGGTGTCCCCAGTACCTCCTGAAAGGTGACACTCTCTCATTTTTTTCCCATTCAAAGCTAAGAAATCTTTTTCCAGGAACTTGAGATATCTGCAGTCAAGCAAGATGCCCTCCCAACAGAAAATGATGAATATTAAGCCCACTCCACTATCGACCCCTCCCTTACGTATTGAACACCCCATACCACCCTGGAAGTCATGTACCGGGGCCCCTTCATTCAGCCTAATGCCCCTTCTACAGTTTAGTGTTCTCCCTCCCACCCCATCTGTGTAGCAAAGGAGTAATTAGCAGAAATTACTGCTCCAGGTCCTACATGCTGAGCGGAAGATAGAACACCACCTACCGCCCATGGGACATCAAAGCTGCCACTGATAGCACCCCACACCCCTACTGCTGGAGGATGGGTAGGGGCCCCAGTGCATTGCTGTACCCAGGGGCCCACACTGCTGTTAAGACGGCCCTGCTTATAGGCTTTTTAGCCCAAGAAGCTGCTTCATCAGCCAGCACCTGGGTGCTGGGTTTAAAGCAGAGTCTCTCCCATGAGTCAGGTCTCCTGAAGGCAGTTAGTGTCCAGATGATAGGCCTGCTAGGGACAGTGGGATACGGAGGGCTGGGCCACTAGTGTCAGGATGCCGGGACCTGAAGGGTTCCTTATTTAGTAAGAGGGAGTGAGGCAGGGCCTAACCTCCCTGGTTGCTTATACTGAAGACAGTGATATTTGTTTTATGTGTATCTTTGTTTTTGAGCTACCTGAATAAAAGGTATTTGTTGTTTTTGCACAAGCCTGGAGTCGGTCGCTGGTGGAATTTTTGTAGCAGAGCACATTCTAGCAAGACTCCTGTTACTCTCTCTCTCTCTCTCTCTCTCTCTCTCTCTCTCTATATATATATATATATATATAATTATTATTTATTTATTGCTGCAATCCCTTACAATAGTATATTGGTAATCCCTGTTGTCTTTTAGACAGTACAAGAACAATTAAGCATTTTCCTTACATTTTTTTAAACTATTTATTATCTTTGCAGTAGGTTTAGATTAGAAATGCCGATGTCACAATATCCTCTACCTAATCATGCATCAAATTCCTGGTAGTTACATTCACATTTGCCTGAATATACAGTATATCACACTATAACCTGTAAATATAATCATATATGACATTAAGGAATAACAGTTTTCCAGTTTAAAGTATACACAAACAGCGTGCTTTTGTAATGCAATAATAATGTTGTCATCAAGATAACATTTCAAAGAACTATACGCAGTTTACATAGTATAATTATATAGAAACACTGGCATATCAAGAGAGTCCCTTGTGGCGTGAGGGCTGGGAGAAGAAAATAAATGAGGTGGTCTGGCTATGCCAGCAATAACAAGCACTGATAGAAATCACAAATGGAGTTCCATTACACTAAAAAACCCATGCAACCTAAAGGCCCGTACACACTAGGCGATATCGCTTACTATATCACTCATTTTCCCCCTCCTGAGCGATATCGCTTACTACATAGTTGCCTACCCTCCCTCATTCTGCAGGAGACTCCCTGAAATAGTAGCAATCTCCCTGACTCCTTGAATAATCCATCAATCTCCCTGATTGCACTTAATCCCCATTATGCAGCTGTTATATTCTTGGGGGAGGGGGGAAGAAATCACAGATATGTACATTCAAATGGGATCATTAACGCCATTTCCCTGTATTGGTTATAAGGTACAATGATTCCTATGGCTACATGCATTTTAAATATGGTTTCTTGTGGTCACCTACAGTATATGGAACCTCTTGTAAAACACAATACATGAACAAATCCTGCAAAATATCAGTGTATTTTCTTCAACAAGTGGCTCTTGCTAACTTTGGGGCTCATTTACATTTGGATGTAAGTCTTTTTATAATGTAGCAGTACGTGTCCACGCTGATAGGTGTTACTTTCTTACTCTCCCTGAAATGCTTTTTCAAAAGTAGGCAAGTATGGCTTACTATATTGCCCAGTGTGTATGCTGCTGACAAAGGCAGATGCGCAGCCCCGCAGGACGTTAATGACCCTCTGTGCCGGCAGTGCATGCAGCTCAATTTGAACTCCTCGTCCAAAGCTGCATGCATGGCCTGGCCGCGGCATGATGTGTTTATGCTCACATCGGGTGGCTCGGGAAGGGGACACACTAGGCTAGACTGGTGAATTTGGAATATATAAAAAATACATGCAGGGCAGGGACTCCAAAAGGAGCTTGTCCCTGCATTTGTGTAATGAAGTGATCGTATTAGCAGTCACTTCACTTCTGTTTTGTATCTCTGCAATGCTACTGTGCGTGTGCGGTCTGCTGACCACACATGTGCAGCGGCCATTCTGCAGTAACTTGCTAGTGTCCTGTAATAATTTTTATTGTCTGACAGGGTCCCAGAGCAAAATAGTTTGAAAGCCCCTGGTGTAGCAGAATTGGCCCCATTTCACAGGCGAGTATCCCGCTGAAGAGAAATGACAAATAACATGCTAACACCATGAATCACTTTTGCCAAACTAAAGTAGAATTTGTATACATTACTCTGAATATATTTTGTAATGGAATTTACTTTTGTTCACTTGCAGAACAAGCATTGTGATCATTCTTTCATTTTATTTACTCTATCCACATGCTTTAGCTTTTTAAGTGAGAAGCTGACTCTGCTGTGATAAGATATAATGCTTCATTAATATCTTTGGGGATAATTAATTTCTCGCAGTAATGTTTACCTGTGCATATTGCGAGAATGTATACAATTGTATACAAATTCTAGTTTAGTTTGGCAACAGTAATTCATGGTGTTAGCAGGGCCAGCTCTACCATCAGGCAGCTTTAGGCGGCTGCCTAGGGGTGTCGGCTACTGGAGGGCACCACTTAATTAATTTAGCAAAATACAGGAATGATGTATGCGGGTCAGCAGGGGTGTATCTTCCTATTGGCCAGGATGGCACTTGCCAGGGGCGCCGGCCAAAGGGGGCGCGCCGCCCGGCAGTGCCACCCATGCCAGGGGGTAGAATGACATAGTAGTTCTCACTGAGTACATCCCTTAGCAGTGCTCATCCACTGCCGGACTCTCAGAAGCATATAGCACTCTGACACTCTCTGTGACTACAGTCACAATGATAGTGAATATAGCCGGGGAGCGGGGCACTTCCAGGTATGGAGAGGGGCGAGGCACCTCTTCTTCCTCATCCGCTCCCCTTCTCATTGGTCCCACGCGGTCAGTCACCAAACACCAGCAACTACAATCAGCACCAGTCAGCAGTGCAGCGTGAGCATACCTGTACATTTTCTGAGTTACCGTAGCTGCACTGCACTGCACTGCATGGTCTATCCTGGCAGTCTGGATCACAGCTTACAAAGAGCTCTGTATGGAGAGGTATCTAGACCAATGACTGCCTATCCAGCTGTGTTGAGACTATAAGTCCCAGCACACCTTGTTAACTGGATTTGCTGGGACATGTATTGCCATCACACCTAGGGAGGGGTTTTTAACTGTATGTATGTGTCCCTGCCTGCACCCTCCTTGTAATTCCCCCACAGTGTCCCTGCCCGCACCATCCCTGTAACTGCCCCCTCAGTAATCCTACTCATACACTCCTGTAATTCCCTCTCAGTGTCCCTGCCCGCACCCTTCCCATAATTCCCCCTCAGTATCCATGCCTGCACCCTCCCTGTAATTCCCTCTCAGTGTCCCTACCCGCACCCTAACCATAATTCCCCCTCAGTGTCTCTGCCTGCACACTTCTTGTAATTCCCCTTCAGTCTCCCTGCCTGCACCCTCCCCGTAATTCCATCTCAGTGTCCCTGCCTGCACCCTCCCCGTAATTCCATGTCAGTCTCCCTGCCTGCACCCTCCCCGTAATTCCCTCTCAGTGTCCCTACCCGCACCCTAACCATAATTCCCCCTCAGTGTCTCTGCCTGCACACTTCTTGTAATTCCCCTTCAGTCTCCCTGCCTGCACCCTCCCCGTAATTCCATCTCAGTGTCCCTGCCTGCACCCTCCCTGTAATTCCATCTCAGTGTCCCTGCCCGCACCTTCCTGGTAATTCCTTCTCAGTGTCCCTGCCTGCACCCTCCCTGTAATTCCATCTCAGTGTCCCTGCCCGCACACTCCTCGTAATTCCATCTCAGTGTCCCTGCCTGCACACTCCTCGTAATTCCTTCTCAGTCTCCCTGCCTGCACCCTCCCTGAAATTCCATCTCAATGTCCCTGCCCGCACCCTCCTCGTAATTCCTTATCAGTGTCCCTGCCTGCACCCTCCCTGTAATTCCATCTCAGTGTCCCTGCTCGCACCCTCCTCGTAATTCCTCCTCAGTGTCCCTGCCTGCACCCTCCCTGTAATTCCATCTCAGTGTCCCTGCTCGCACCCTCCTGGTAATTCCTTCTCAGTATCCCTGCCTGCACCCTCCCTGTAATTCCATCTCAGTGTCCCTGCCCACACCCTCCTCGTAATTCCTTCTCAGTATCCCTGCCTGCACCCTCCCTGTAATTCCATCTCAGTGTCCCTGCCCGCACCCTCCTCGTAATTCCTCCTCAGTGTCCCTGCCTGCACCCTCCCTGTAATTCCATCTCAGTGTCCCTGCCTGCACACTCCTCGTAATTCCCCCTCTGTCTCCCTGCCTGTACCCTCCCCATAATTCCATCTCAGTGTCCCTGTCCGCACACTCCCGTAATTCCCTCTCAGTTTCCCTTCCTGCACCCTCCCTGTAATTGTCCCTCAGTGTCCTTGACCTCAGTGTCACTGTAGCCCGTCCCTCTCATTTGCCCTACCCAAACCCTCCCTGTAATTCCCCCTTAGTGTTCCTGACCTCGGCCTCCCTGTGACTCCCCCTCAGTATCCCTGCCCACACCCTCCTGTAATTCCACCTCAGTGTCCCTGCTTGCACCCTCCCCGTAATTCCCCCTCAGTGTCCCTGCCCGCACACTCCTGTAATTTCCATTCAGTGTCCCTGCCCACACTCCCCTGTAATTGCCCCTCAGTGTCCCTGACCTCAGCCTCCCTGTAAGCCCTCCACCTCATTGTCCCTACCCGCACCCTCCCTGTAATTCTCCTTCAGTGTCCCTGACCTCAGCCTATCTGTAACTCCCCTCTCTGTGTCCCTGGAATGGGGAGGTGGGGGGCACCAGTTGCTTACTTTGCCAGGGGAGCTCAGACCCCTAGATACACCCCTGCGGGTCAGAGTCGGGGTCGGTAATGAACTTACAGATGGTGGGATGGAACAGAATAAGGAGCATACAAATTCAATCCTTTAATCAATTCTGTTTTGGGACTTAGGGGCTTATTCAGAGTTGTCCAAAAAGTAAGCAATTGTGTAAAACCATGTTGCACTGCAGGTGGGGCAAATGTAACATGTGAACAGAGATTTATATTTGGGCAGGTTATATTGTTTTTTTATATTGTTTTTGTGCATGGTAAATACTGGCTGCTTACTTTTACACGGTATCCGGACTCTAGGTCGACACACCTTAGGTCGACACTAATTGGTAGACACACCTTAGGTCAACATGGACAAAAGTCTATGAGTTTAAAAAAAAAAAAAAAAAATCTGACTTTTTCATACTTTACGATCCACGTGGACTACGATTGGGAATGGTAACCTATGCCGAGCGCAGCGAGGCACCTTGCCCAAAGCATGGCGAGTGAAGCGGTGTACTAATTGTGGTTCCCGGTCACTTTTTCCATGTTGACCTTTTGTCCATGTCGACCTAAGGTGTGTCGACCAATTGGTGTTGACCTAAGGTTTGTCGACCTTTTTTGTGTCGACCTGGAGTCCCAAAGCATGGCGAGTGAAGCGGTGCACTAATTGTGGTTCCCGGTCACTCTACGAAGAAAACGACACCAAAAAAACATAAAAATAGCATGTCAACCTTTTTCCATATTGACCTTTTGTCCATGTCGACCTAAGGTGTGTCAACCAATTGGTGTTGACCTAAGGTTTGTCGACCTTTTTGTGACGACCTGGAGTCCCAGACCCCTTTTACACTGCAATTTAGATTTCACTTTGAACACACCCCACCCAAAGAAAGTCATCCTATAGGTGAGGGATTAAGCTAGAGGTTCCCAAACGCGGTCCCCAAGACACCCCAACAGTCCTGGTTTTAAATGTATCCATTGTTGGCCACAGGTGACTTAATTAGCACCTTAGTCAATTTGATTTAACCATCTGTGCTGAGTCATAAATATACCTAAATGCTGGACTGTTGGGGTGCCTTGAGGACTGCCTTTGAGAACCTCTGGATTAAGTCTTAAGGGGTCTATTCATGAAGCAGTGAAAAGGATGGAGTGGTGAGCTAGTGGAGAAGTTAGTCATGGCAACCAATCAGCATTGAAGTAACATTTATAGTTTCCATACTATACAATTGTACGGAGCAGCTGATTGGTTGCCATCGGCAACTTCTCTACTGGCTCACTTTTCCACTCTTTTCACTGCTTCATGAAAAGTGATATCCATTGATACTGAGTAAGGTAATGTACTCATATACCACAGGTTAAAGTAGTCAAAGGATAAAATTCCGTATAAACTTCACATCTTTAATGACTCTCAACATCTTTCTATTCTGTCTACAACTGCAGCTTAATTTGGTAACCCAGGCTCAGTGAACTGAGAACTCAGTCACACTGAGGATACAGTGAAGGAAATTATAAAACCACTGAAGATGATATTTCTCTGAACTGCTCCACAGTGACCAAAAACTGCTGCTTGCCAACCATCTCCAAATGCATTATCCTGTTTCTGTTGATTCTCCAAATTTCAAAGGGACATTGGGGGTAATTCCAAGTTGATCGCAGCAGGATTTTTGTTAGCAATTGGGCAAAACCATGTGCACTGCAGGGGAGGCAGATATAACATGTGCAGAGAGAGTTAGATTTGGGTGGGGTGTGATCAATCTGGAATCTAATTTGCAGTGTAAAAATAAAGCAGCCAGTATTTACCCTGCACAGAAACAAAATAACCCACCCAAATCTAACTCTTTCTGCACATGTTATATCTGCCTCCCCTGCAGCGCACATGGATTTGCCCAATTGCTATCAAAAATCCTGCTGCGATCAACTTGGAATTACCCCCAAAGTTACTGTAAGGAAAAATGTGTAGCAGCAGTTTCTTCAGATGAAGAGTAGGACTCAGAGGAGCAGTAGTGTAATCATGTATCATTACAAGACAACTGTGTACCACTATTATTTCCTACCATGTGCTTACAGTAGTTTCTACATGGTGTGATAATATCTGTTGTTACTAATCCCATTTCCTCCCAAAGCACAGTTCCAGTATTGTAAACCTGGATTTGCTGGCTGAACACTATGGAAACAGTACTTGCTCATTTCAAATAAAGGTAATTTCCTCCTCTATAAGAATGCTGCTGGTATTCCCGTGAGTGTTCTGAAATGGTGCTATGTGGCATTAATGTATGTATTCATTGCTAAAGTAACATTATTAGTATTCCTGAAAGAGCTACAGCCATCCAGGGTGCTAATCTGATCAAGCACTGATCCCTTTTTTATCTTAAAACAAAAAGTGCTGGCAGCTGCTAACTGGACCATGTGCTTTAGCATTTGGTGGTTTGGAGCCTCAGCTTTGCTAAAACAACCTCAAAGGGGAAAAATTAGACATACAGTCTATGGTACCATCGTGATCAAAGCAATGAAGGTAAAATGTTCATTGTACATGTTATCTAGCGACTTTACAACTCAATACTCCTGCTTGTGCTGCATTCAAAAATATTGTTTACCCAACAAAGCTACTTCTGTGAGACAGATGGACAGTCATAGGTCCCTCAGAACTAACCTGTTTAGAGATTCTTTCAGTAGTGATAGGTACTCTGCGCACAATGTCGCACCTCCAACCACACCTGAACAACCACCAATCTGAAGCAACAAAACTAAACAGAGTGATAAAATGTAGTGATGAGCGGGTTCGGTTCCTCGGAATCCGAACCCGCCCGAACTTCACCTTTTTTTTACACGGGTCCGAGCGACTCGGATCCTCCCGCCTTGCTCGGTTAACCCGAGCGCACCCGAACGTCATCATCCCGCTGTCGGATTCTCGCGAGACTCGGATTCTATATAAGGAGCCGCACGTCGCCGCCATTTTCACACGTGCATTGAGATTGATAGGGAGAGGACGTGGCTGGCGTCCTCTCCGTAATAGAAAAGACTAAGTCTAAGAGTGACATTGTTATAATTGTGGGGAGGATTCGGGACGGGGAGCAGCTGTTAGGGAGTACAGTGCAGGGTTTTGATTATACCACCAGTGATTTTAATCCTTTGTTTCTCTGCCTGAAAAAAACGCTCCACCATATCTGTGGCTGTGCTCACTCAGTGTGCTGCACTGCTGCATGATATATCTGTGCTGAGTGCACTGCTCTGCTCACACTGCCTAATTGTGGGGACTGGGGAGCAGTTATAGCAGGAGTACAGTGCACAGTTTTGCTGACAGTGACCACCAGTCCAGTATACGTTTGTCTGCCTGAAAAACACTGTGGTGTTGTTTTTTTTCTTTCTTCATGCTAGTTTGTTTAGCAGTCTGCTGACAGTGTCCACCAGGTCCGTTATACAGTATATTATATATATATAAGCAGCAGTACGGTAGGCCACGGCTGTACCTACCTCTGTGTCATCAGTGCACTCGTCGTCCATAAGTATAAGTAATACCATACTATCCATCCATCTACATTGTATACCTGTGTTTTTTTTTTTCTTTCTTCATACTAGTTTAGCAGTCTGCTGACAGTGTCCACCAGGTCCGTTATACAGTATATTATATATATATAAGCAGCAGTACGGTAGGCCACTGCTGTACCTACCTCTGTGTCGTCAGTGCACTCGTCGTCCATAAGTATAAGTAATACTATACTATCCATCCATCCATCTACATTGTATACCTGTGGTGTTTTTTTTTTCTTTCTTCATACTAGTTTAGCAGTCTGCTGACAGTGTCCACCAGGTCCGTTATACAGTATATTATATATATATATAAGCAGCAGTACGGTAGGCCATGGCTGTACCTACCTCTGTGTCGTCACTCGTCGTCCATAAGTATAAGTAATACTATACTATCCATCCATCTACATTGTATACCTGTGGTGTTTTTTTTTTCTTTCTTCATACTAGTTTAGCAGTCTGCTGACAGTGTCCACCAGGTCCGTTATACAGTATATTATATATATATAAGCAGCAGTACGGTAGGCCACGGCTGTACCTACCTCTGTGTCATCACTCGTCGTCCATAAGTATAAGTAATACTATACTATCCATCCATCTACATTGTATACCTGTGGTGTTTTTTCTTTCTTTCTTCATACTAGTTTAGCAGTCTGCTGACAGTGTCCACCAGGTCCGTTATACAGTATTTTATATATATATATATATATAAGCAGCAGTACGGTAGGCCACGGCTGTACCTACCTCTGTGTCGTCACTCGTCGTCCATAAGTATAAGTAATACTATTCTATCCATCCTTCTACATTGTATACCTGTGGTGTTTTTTTTTTCTTTCTTCATACTAGTTTAGCAGTCTGCTGACAGTGTCCACCAGGTCCGTTATACAGTATATTATATATATATATAAGCTGTCAAAGTCAGAAAAATATCACTATACACACTGCCATATTTGCACCTCATGCGTGTCCTCGCTGCGCGTGCATGTGCTCTCCCGTGCGTGCGCATACTCGCTGTTGCGTGCACCCGCAGGCGCACGGTATGCGCATTTACGGTAGAGTTTGTATGCGTCTAGCGGGCGACTCAATCGTTACATATTTTAACCATATAATGTATTTTGTAGATCATGGTCTCTTTGATAGAATCTGAAAGTTTAGTTAATGTAGCATGTTCATGGAAAAAGAGATCCCTCTTTGTTTGATACGAAGGGTCAGACAAGGGTTATACAGTGGTGTTTAGTATCCATCGGAAGAGTATTTAATTAGCAATATTCCGGTGTTGGTTTGAAGCGGATAACTCGCTCGTGCGAATAGTTATGGACATAAGAAGTTTATGGACTTTTACTATATTTGCACTTTATTATCCATGCGGCGGGAAACCTAGTTTCCCACCCACCTGAGCAGTTGGAAATAGTCACAGCCCACCTGTATGAATCAACCTATGACCTTTTGTTATAATGCGAAGAGGAATTCCTGTGTCCAATGAACAATAAGAATATAGGGACCATTGTAATGTATTATGTGTAGGGTATAAAAGGACAAGCCGATCTGGGCCAGCTCTCTGTTCTCTTCAACGGTTCTCATTGCTGATAATCGGGAGCTGGATATCCAGAGGCGCATGCGATTGTTTCCCTTGTGCGTAAGTTTCTCCGTAACCATATTACCTTTATTGTTATTGTGAGCCATATCTCTCTCTCTCTCTCTTCTCCTCTTTCTCTCTCTTTCTCTTAAGTATTATTGTACTGTTATTGTATTTCATGTGTAGTTTTCTGGTTAGGTGGTCAATGTTATTTTGGTAGTGTATGACTTGTATTGTATTATTCTTTTGCAAATAGAACGTTCATATAAGGTGTTAGAACCTAATACCGGTATCTGTGTATTTATTATATTTCTACGTATTCTCAGAGCGTCGGAGACGCTCGTACAGTTAATAAGGTTACACTGTGTTACATTTACACCCTATCACTGCACTAAGGTTTATTGCATAAATACATTGTTTATGGTATAGTTATAAAGGTTTAACATCGTGAGCATCAGCGCCGCTTGTGATCTCCTCGTGGTCCCAAGCGTCCGCAACAATAGTAGCATACCATTATGTTAGTCGGTAGCCTATAGCGTGCCTGCCTGTGATCTCTTGGCCGTAAGCGAACGTGACGCTCGAGCGTCTCGACTACGGCTAAGCGATTGTTACACAACGTGCGTACCCTTACGGTATACCATACGCCAATAGCGTACTGAGTTCTTTCACCTTTTAGAGGGTTTTAAGTAAGATAAATATTAGGCTTTATCAAAGCAGCAGTACGGTAGGCCATGGCTGTACCTACCTCTGTGTCGTCAGTGCACTCGTCGTCCATAAGTATAAGTAATACTATACTATCCATCCATCTACATTGTATACCTGTGGTGTTTTTTTTTTCTTTCTTCATACTAGTTTAGCAGTCTGCTGACAGTGTCCACCAGGTCCGTTATACAGTATATTATGTATATATAAGCAGCAGTACGGTAGGCCACGGCTGTACCTACCTCTGTGTCATCACTCGTCGTCCATAAGTATAAGTAATACTATACTATCCATCCATCTACATTGTATACCTGTGGTGTTTTTTTTTTCTTTCTTCATACTAGTTTAGCAGTCTGCTGACAGTGTCCACCAGGTCCGTTATACAGTATATTATATATATATAAGCAGCAGTACGGTAGGCCACGGCTGTACCTACCTCTGTGTCGTCACTCGTCGTCCATAAGTATAAGTAATACTATACTATCCATCCATCTACATTGTATACCTGTGGTGTTTTTTTTTTCTTTCTTCATACTAGTTTAGCAGTCTGCTGACAGTGTCCACCAGGTCCGTTATACAGTATATTATATATATATATAAGCAGCAGTACGGTAGGCCACGCCTGTACCTACCTCTGTGTCGTCACTCGTCGTCCATAAGTATAAGTAATAATAGTATACTATCCATCTACATTGTATACCTGTGGTGGCTTTTAGTTGTGCGCAAAATATGGAGAACAAAAATGTGGAGGTTAAAAAAATAGGGAAAGATCAAGATCCACTTCCACCTCGTGCTGAAGCTGCTGCCACTAGTCATGGCCGAGACGATGAAATGCCATCAACGTCGTCTGCCAAGGCCGATGCCCAATGTCATAGTACAGAGCATGTAAAATCCAAAACACAAAAGATCAGTAAAAAAATTACCCAAAAATCAAAATTAAAAGCGTCTGAGGAGAAGCGTAAACTTGCCAATATGCTATTTACGACACGGAGTGGCAAGGAACGGCTGAGGCCCTGGCCTATGCTCATGGCTAGTGGTTCAGCTTCACATGAGGATGGAAGCACTCATCCTCTCGCTAGAAAAAAGAAAAGACTTGCGGCAAAAGCACAGCAAAGAACTGTGCGTTCTTCGAAATCCCAAATCCCAAAGGAGAGTCCAATTGTGTCGGTTGCGATGCCTGACCTTCCCAACACTGGACGGGAAGAGCTTGCGCCTTCCACCATTTGCACGCCCCCTGCAAGTGTTGAAAGGAGCACCCGCAGTCCAGTTCCTGATAGTGAAATTGAAGGTGTCAGTGTTGAAGTACACCAGGATGAGGATATGGGTGTTGCTGGCGCTGGGGAGGAAATTGACAAGGAGGATTCTGATGGTGAGGTGGTTTGTTTAAGTCAGGCACCCGGGGAGACACCTGTTGTCCGTGTGAGGAATATGGCCATTGACATGCCTGGTGAAATTACCAAAAAAATCAGCTCTTCAGTGTGGAGGTATTTCAACAGAAATGCGGACAACAGGTGTCAAGCCGTGTGTTGCCTTTGTCAAGCTGTAATAAGTAGGGGTAAGGACGTTAACCACCTCGGAACATCCTCCCTTATACGTCACCTGCAGCGCATTCATAATAAGTCAGTGACAAGTTCAAAAACTTTGGGCGACAGCGGAAGCAGTCCACTGACCAGTAAATACCTTCCTCTTGTAACCAAGCTCGCGCAAACCACACCACCAACTCCCTCAGTGTCAATTTCCTCCTTACCCAGGAAAGCCAATAGTCCTGCAGGCCATGTCACTGGCAAGTCTGACGAGTCCTCTCCTGCCTGGGATTCCTCCGATGCATCCTTGAGTGTAATGCCTACTGCTGTTGGCGCTGCTGTTGTTGCTGCTGGGAGTCGATCGTCATCCCAGAGGGGAAGTCGGAAGACCATTTGTACTACTTCCAGTAAGCAATTGACTGTCCAACAGTCCTTTGCGAGGAAGATGAAATATCACAGCAGTCATCCTGTTGCAAAGCGGATAACCGAGGCCTTGACAACTATGTTGGTGTTAGACGTGCGTCCGGTATCCGCCGTTAGTTCACAGGGAACTAGACAATTTCTTGAGGTAGTGTGCCCCCGTTACCAAATACCATCTAGGTTCCACTTCTCTAGGCAGGCGATACCGAGAATGTACACGGACGTCAGAAAAAGACTCACCAGTGTCCTAAAAAATGCAGTTGTACCCAATGTCCACTTAACCACGGACATGTGGACAAGTGGAGCAGGGCAGACTCAGGACTACATGACTGTGACAGCCCACTGGGTAGATGTATTGCCTCCCGCTGCAAGAACAGCAGCGGCGGCACCAGTAGCAGCATCTCGCAAACGCCAACTCGTTCCTAGGCAGGCTACGCTTTGTATCACCGCTTTCCAGAATACGCACACAGCTGAAAACCTCTTACGGCAACTGAGGAAGATCATCGCAGAATGGCTTACCCCAATTGGACTCTCCTGGGGATTTGTGGCATCGGACAACGCCAGCAATATTGTGCGTGCATTACATCTGGGCAAATTCCAGCACGTCCCATGTTTTGCACATACCTTGAATTTGGTGGTGCAGAATTATTTAAAAAACGACAGGGGCATGCAAGAGATGCTGTCGGTGGCCAGACGAATTGCGGGCCACTTTCGGCGTACAGGCACCGCGTACAGAAGACTGGAGCACCACCAAAAAAACCTGAACCTGCCCTGCCATCATCTGAAGCAAGAGGTGGTAACGAGGTGGAATTCAACCCTCTATATGCTTCAGAGGATGGAGGAGCAGCAAAAGGCCATTCAAGCCTATACATCTGGCCACGATATAGGCAAAGGAGGTGGAATGCACCTGTCTCAAGCGCAGTGGAGAATGATTTCAACGTTGTGCAAGGTTCTGCTGCCCTTTGAACTTGCCACACGTGAAGTCAGTTCAGACACTGCCAGCCTGAGTCAGGTCATTCCCCTCATCAGGCTTTTGCAGAAGAAGCTGGAGGCATTGAAGGAGGAGCTAAAACAGAGCGATTCCGCTAGGCATGTGGGACTTGTGGATGGAGCCCTTCATTCGCTTAACCAGGATTCACGTGTGGTCAATCTGTTGAAATCAGAGCACTACATTTTGGCCACCGTGCTCGATCCTAGATTTAAAACCTACATTGGATCTCTCTTTCCGGCAGACACAAGTCTGCAGGGGTTCAAAGAACTGCTGGTGAGAAAATTGTCAAGTCAAGCGGAACACGACCTGTCAACATCTCCTCCTTCACATTCTCCCGCAACTGGGGGTGCGAGGAAAAGGCTACGAATTCCGAGCCCACCCGCTGGCGGTGATGCAGGGCAGTCTGGAGCGACTGCTGATGCTGACATCTGGTCCGGACTGAAGGACCTGCCAACGATTACTGACATGTCGTCTACTGTCACTGCATATGATTCTCTCACCATTGAAAGAATGGTGGAGGATTATATGAGTGACCGCATCCAAGTAGGCACGTCAGACAGTCCGTACGTATACTGGCAGGGAAAAGAGGCAATTTGGAGGCCCTTGCACAAACTGGCTTTATTCTACCTAAGTTGCCCTCCCTCCAGTGTGTACTCCGAAAGAGTGTTTAGTGCCACCGCTCACCTTGTCAGCAATCGGCGTACGAGGTTACTTCCAGAAAATGTGGAGAAGATGATGTTCATTAAAATGAATTATAATCAATTCCTCCATGGAGACATTCACCAGCAGCAATTGCCTCCAGAAAGTACACGGGGATCTGAGATGGTGGATTCCAGTGGTCACAAATTAATAATCTGTGAGGAGGGGGATGTACACAGTGAAAGGGGTGATGAATCGGACGATGATGATGAGGTGGACATCTTGCCTCTGTAGAGCCAGTTTGTGCAAGGAGAGATTGATTGCTTCTTTTTTGGTGGGTGCCCAAACCAACCAGTCATTTCAGTCACAGTCGTGTGGCAGACCCTGTCGCTGAAATGATGGGTTGGTTAAAGTGTGCATGTCCTGTTTATACAACATAAGGGTGGGTGGGAGGGCCCAAGGACAATTCCATCTTGCACCTCTTTTTTCTTTCATTTTTCTTTGCGTCATGTGCTGCTTGGGGAGTATTTTTTGGAAGGGCCATCCTGCGTGACACTGCAGTGCCACTCCTAGATGGGCCAGGTGTTTGTGTCGGCCACTAGGGTCGCTTAGCTTACTCACACAGCTACCTCATTGCGCCTCTTTTTTTTCTTCTTTGCGTCATGTGCTGTTTGGGGAGTATTTTTTGGAAGGGCCATCCTGCGTGACACTGCAGTGCCACTCCTAGATGGGCCAGGTGTTTGTGTCGGCCACTAGGGTCGCTTAGCTTACTCACACAGCTACCTCATTGCGCCTCTTTTTTTTCTTCTTTGCGTCATGTGCTGTTTGGGGAGTATTTTTTGGAAGGGCCATCCTGCGTGACACTGCAGTGCCACTCCTAGATGGGCCAGGTGTTTGTGTGTCGGCCACTAGGGTCGCTTAGCTTACTCACACAGCTACCTCATTGCGCCTCTTTTTTTTCTTCTTTGCGTCATGTGCTGTTTGGGGAGTATTTTTTGGAAGGGCCATCCTGCGTGACACTGCAGTGCCACTCCTAGATGGGCCAGGTGTTTGTGTGTCGGCCACTAGGGTCGCTTAGCTTACTCACACAGCTACCTCATTGCGCCTCTTTTTTTTCTTCTTTGCGTCATGTGCTGTTTGGGGAGTATTTTTTGGAAGGGCCATCCTGCGTGACACTGCAGTGCCACTCCTAGATGGGCCAGGTGTTTGTGTCGGCCACTAGGGTCGCTTAGCTTAGCCATCCAGCGACCTCGGTGCAAATTTTAGGACTAAAAATTATATTGTGAGGTGTGAGGTGTTCAGAATAGACTGAAAATGAGTGTAAATTATGGTTATTGAGGTTAATAATACTATGGGATCAAAATGACCCCCAAATTCAATGATTTAAGCTGTTTTTTTTAGGGTTTTTTGAAAAAAAAACACCCGAATCCAAAACACACCCGAATCTGACAAAAAAAATTTGGTGAGGTTTTGGCAAAACGCGTTCGAACCCAAAACACGGCAGCGGAACCGAACCCAAAACCAAAACACAAAACCCGAAAAATGTCCGGTGCACATCACTAATAAAATGATGCCAATTTTCTTTTCTTTAGTTGACCGCCTCTTCTGTTTTGGTTTGTTTTTTGGGGGGTAATATTTCCTTTCTTATTATTATACCCAAAAATAAAGAATTACCATAAATAAACACGTGACTTAAATGATTATGTACCTAAACAGAAATACTTATCCAGAATTTTAGGCACATGCTGAACTATGAAAAACAGGATGATATTATTCTGCCACCCACAATCACCACCTCAGGTTTTCAAAGATGGGGTTATCCCCTAAACGTAGTTCAGTACTAACACTTGGGGAGTAGATTTACTAAAGCTTCTAAAACAGACAAGTCTATCACTTTTCAGAATGCAATAGGGAAATAATAGCTATAGTAGTATCTGACTGGTTGCTATGGGCAACACCATTAGTTGTCTTTTAGAAGCGTTAGGAAATCTACCCCTTTGAGTCCTATTGGTAGAAACCATTCTAAATTACCGTATATACTCGAGTATATGCCGACTTTTTCAGCACTTTTTTTTGTGCTGAAAAAGCCACTTCGGCTTATACTCGAGTCAGTATTTAGGAGGGACACGGAGGGCACAGCACGCGGCTCTCCTGTGTCCCTTCTGCGTCTCCGGCGGCAGCGGCGTGTGTGTGTTAAAGGAAGTGCATGAACTGGCACTTCCTTTAACACACACACGCCGCTGCCGCCGGAGACGCAGGAGGGACACAGGAGAGCCGTGCGCTGTGCCCCCCGTGTCCCTCCTTCAGAAGACCGCGCAGGAGCGACGGGGGGTAATTAACTGGCACTGTGGGGCATATCTGGCACATCTGGCACTGTGGGACATATCTGGCAGCATGAGGGCATATCTGGCACTGTGGGGCATATCTGGCAGCATGAGGGCATATCTGGCACATCTGGCACTGTGGGCATATCTGGCAGCATGAGGGCATATCTGGCACTGTGGGGCATATCTGGCACATCTGGCATTGTGGGGCATATCTGGCAGCATGAGGACATATCTGGCACTGTGGGGCATATCTGGCACATCTGGCACTGTGGGGTATATCTGGCAGCATGAGGGCATATCTGGCACATCTGGCACTGTGGGGGCATATCTGGCAGTATGAGGGCATATCTGGCACTATGAGGGCTGTGTACGGCTAGAGCTGCATTTCCCACCCTAGGCTTATACTCGAGTCAATACGTTTTCCCAGGTTTTTGTGGTAAAATTAGGTGCCTCGGCTTATATTCGGGTCGACTTATACTCGAGTATATACGGTAATAATTATTAAATAATTATTATTATTATTATTATTATCTTCAAGCTTCACCAGTTTTGCCCTTGGCAATTGATTCCCTGGAGCTAACCAATTAGACCCGAAGGCAGCCCGACTCCAGCACTCATGCCCTGTTTTCATGATCGCAGCTGTGAAAGCACATAGTTCTGTAAATTTAACACTGATCCTATATGTTTTATGCCCAATAACGGGTAATTTTGTAGGCAGCAAAAATGGGCTCTAATTCGATTGGCCGGGGAAAAAAAGTCAATTTTTTTAACTCCCGAAAAATGCCTGTGGGCAATTGAATTCCTCCTCTAATAGGTTAAATAGTAGGTTTTTTTTTATAATCTCACACCTTTAATTCTAAGAAATCACTGCTTATCAAATTTTTTAGATTTCAGTTCCGACATCTGGATGTAATTCCCAAGGATTCTGCAGACGAGTAATGTGTACAGATTTAGAAATAACTTGACCCTAATTCAGGAAACTTTCAAATTCTGTCCAAATTGTTATTTTTAAACTCAGACATTTGCTTGTTTATTTATATTTCAGTATAAATTGGAAGCAAAGTATCTACTATTATATTTAGAATAAATGAGTAACTTAGTTCAAAACAAACCTTATTAATAGTTTTCCGGCAAGTTATCAATGAGTTTTGAAAACATGTTGCAACATAAGCTGTCATAAATGTCTCACAATGTTTAGTCTTGTGATAACCATATTTAATTAGCACTTTAGCATATTCATAACAATATAAAGTAACTTTTAACTAAGATTTTCTAATTTACAAACATCAGTATATGTAGGGGCGGATCCAGAAGAAAATGATAGGGGGGGCACCATGGAAGGGGCAAGTACATTTGCGTGCGGCTTCGGTGCATGCGAGGTGACGCTTCTTATACAATGCCCACAGTTGTAGCGCTCATTATGCAATGTCCACTGTACTGGTAGTGCCCCTTATATAGACCCCATAGTAGTGGTGCCCCTTATGCAATGCCCGTATTGCCCCCAGTAGTAATGTTGCCTGTAGTAATGCCCCCAGTCATTTAGCGCTCTAGTAGTTATGCCCCCAGTGGTAATGCCCCTGCAGTTATGACCCCAGTAGTTTACCCCCCCCTTTAGTTTAGCCTCCCAGTGGTAATGCCCCCAGTAGTTTGCCTGCTTGTAGTTTAGCCACCAGTAGTAATGCCCCCCTGTAGTTTGCCCCATTGTAGTTTAGCCCCTGTAGTTATGCCCCCCTTATAGTTTAGCCCCCAGTAGTAATGCCCCCAGTAGTTTGGCCCCTGTAGTTATCCCCCAGTAGTTTGGCCCCTGTAGTTATCCCCCAGTAGTTTGGCCCCTGTAGTTATGCCCCCCCCCCTGTATTTTAGCCCCCAAGTAGTAATGCCCCTTTAGTTACGCCGCCAGTAGCAATGCCCCTGTAGTTACGCCACCAGTAGTAATGCCCTCCTGTAGTTTGCCCCCAGTAGTTAGCCCCTTTGTAGTTTGCCCCCAGTAATAATGTCCCCCAGTAGTGTGCCCCCAGTAGATGCCCCCAGTAATAATGTCCTCCAGTAGTAATGCCCCCAGTAGATTCCCCCCAGCTGTAATACACCCAGTAGATGCCACCAGTAATAATGTCCCCCAGTAGTTTGCCCCCAGTAGATTCCCCCTAGTAAAAATGTCCCCCAGTAGTAATGCCCCCAATAGATGACCCCCCAGTAGTAATGCCCCACCAGTAATAATGCCCCCAGTAGTAATGCCCCCAGTAGATGCCCCCCAGTAATTTGCCCCCAGTAGTAATGCCCCCTCCCAGTAGTAATGCCCCTTGTTGATGCCCCCCAGTAGTAATGCCCCCATTAGTAATGCCCCTTATTGATGCCCCCCAGTAGTAATGCCCCCAGTAGATGCTCCCCCATTAATAATGCCCCCAGTAGTAATGCCCTTGTTGATGCCCCTCAGCAGTAATGTCCCCCCCGTAGTTTGCCCCCAGTAGAAGCCCCCGCTGCACTGAGGAAGTGTTAGGGTCTCCTGCCCTGTGCTGCCACGTCGTCAAGGCAACCGGGAGACAAGTGCTAGCAGAGTAACCTGAGCGCAGCTGATACTCCGGTTCGGGTCTTTTGCTGTGCAGTGGTTACAGGCTCTGTGCACGGCAGGGGATCCAGTGCTGGTTTTTGTGCTCACAGTCTGTGAGGTCTGAGTGGGGCGTGGACAGCACCTGCTATATAAGGCCTATTCTCAGGTTAAGCAGATGCTGCTGAATCTTTGTTGGTTAGTCAGTTCCTGAAAGTTAGCCAGTACTGTGTAGCTTTGTATTTGTTGTTGCTTACTGCAAATAGGCCTGGGGATTTGGTACTACACTCTGCCAATCCAGACCTAGCAGTAAGACTGGAGTCAGTCGTTTAACTTGCTGGGGTTCTTTTGCTACTCTGTGAACTTAGCAAGTTTGCGGCTGTATTCTCAGATTTGCCTGCCTAAATCCTGTCTCACTGTGCAAGGTGTCAGGTGTCAGTTTAGTGGCAGTAAGCTGAACCTGTGCACTGCAAGTGAGGATTAGGATTGTGGAGACTTTCCTTGTGTCTATCATTCCATCTCTGACCAAGGAGTTTACTGCCACACCCGTTGGTAACCCTTTAGGGTTTTGCTGTTGCCCTTAGCAACAGCATTTCGGGTTCTCTACGTATTAAAACACAACATCTTGCTTTTTCCATCTGAGCATTACTAATACTAGGGAGACACCCAGTTTCTTAGCCTCTGGGCTTCTCTGTTCACTTTGTGTTTATTTTGTTACCCTATCACCTTCTGTGTACGTAATGTCATATTCCCCAGTCTGTCTGTGAGTTCATTTGTTTTGCATCCCTATCCGTTCAGACACCAGTACAATCCTGCAGGCACTGGTGTGCATAACAGTTCAAACACCAGTACATTCCTGCAGGCACTGGTGTGCATAACAGTTCAGACACCAGTACATTCCTGCAGGCACTGGTGTGCATAACATATTCAGCAGCCTAATACTCCTGTTGAAATTTTGTGGGAATATGGAGCATACCCCTCAAAATACGTTGCAACAGGTGGTCGATCAGGTGCAGGTCCTGACTCGACAATTTAATGATTTGTCCATTAAAATGCACACCTCCCAGACCACTGGCGGAGCTCCCGCAGCAGCAGCACCTTCAGGGGTTATGGAGCCGAAAGTAAATCTCCCGGATCGTTTTTCTGGAGATCGCTCGCAGTTCTTTTGTTTCAAGGAGAGCTGCAAGCTATACTTCCGGCTTAGGCCTCAGTCTTCTGGGTCGGAGATTCAGCGGGTGGGCATAGTGATTTCCTTGCTACAAGGAGACCCACAGGTCTGGGCATATGGGTTGCAGCCTGACTGTCCGTCGCTTAAAAGTGTTGATGCTTTTTTTACGGCCCTGGGCATGTTGTATGATGACCCTGACAAGACGGCCTCAGCCGAGGCTAAGATTTCGATCCTTAAGCAAGGTCGAAGGCCAGTTGAGGTTTACTGTACGGAGTTTCGGAGGTTGGCCCATGATACCCAGTGGAATGACCCAGCCCTGAGACACCAGTACCGAAGAGGTCTTTCTAACCAGATAAAAGACCAACTGGTACAATATCCCTTGCCTGATAGCTTGGATCAGCTCATGCAGTTATCCATCCGGGTGGATAGACGGCTGAGAGAGCGTAGGCTTGAAAGGGAGACCGAGGTTTCCTTCTTTCCCAAGGGAACCTCAGACTCTAAGGAATTTTCCGAGGAGCCTATGCAGATTGGGGCTACCCGCCTCTCCTCGCGTGAGAAGACGCGGAGGAGACAGCAGGGGTTGTGTTTGTACTGTGGGAATAAAGGTCATGTGGTAGTATCATGCCCAGAAAAGCCGGAAAACTTCAGGGCCTGAGGGTGATGGGAAATATCCTGTCAGGCCAGAAGTCAGAATTTCCCAAGAAGACTTTTATCATTCCGGTGACCTTGAAGATCCTCGGTCAAACTGTCAAGACTGAGGCCTTTGTGGACAGTGGGGCCGACGGGGTTTTTATGGACCGCCAATTCGCCCTGAAACACTCTGTTCCCTTAGTACCCTTGGCATCGGAAATTGAGATTTGTGGGTTAAACGGGGAACCATTATCCCAAGGTAAAATTACCTCTTGCACTAGCCAGATTTCTTTGTTTATTGGAGCCACACACTCTGAAAAATTGTCCTTTTATGTGACTGTCTGTACTTTTGCCCCATTGGTGTTGGGGTTACCCTGGTTAAGGGCCCACAATCCTCAATTTGACTGGGTCTCTGGGGAGATTCTTAGTTGGGGTACTGATTGTTTCAGGAGTTGCTTGAGCCTTCCAGTCAGGCTCTCGCAGCTAAGTTTGCCAGGATTGCCAGGGTGTTATGCAGATTTTGCGGACATGTTCTCCAAAAAAGTTGCAGAGGTACTACCTCCCCATCGCCCCTATGACTGTGCCATTGATTTGTTGCCAAATGCTAAGCTTCCCAAGAGCAGGTTGTACTCCCTGTCACGTCCTGAGACTCAGGCTATGGCAGAGTACATTCAGGAGAACTTGGCTAAGGGATTTATCAGACCTTCACAGTCTCCAGTTGGGTCGGGGTTCTTCTTCGTGGGTAAAAAGGACGGTTCGTTGCGACCCTGCATCGACTTCAGGGAATTGAACCGTATCACGATTAAAAACTCATACCCACTGCCTCTCATTTCGGTCTTGTTTGACCAGCTTCGTACTGCCACCATTTTTTCTAAGATTGACCTACGCGGTGCGTACAATCTAATCCGAATAAGAGAGGGGGATGAATGGAAGACTGCCTTTAATACCCACTCAGGGCATTATGAATATTTGGTGATGCCTTTTGGGCTCTGTAATGCCCGGGCAGTCTTCCAGGATTTCATGAATGATGTACTCAGGGAATATTTGGATAGATTCTTAGTTGTATACTTAGATGACATCCTAATCTTCTCCCATTCCCTGGAGGAACATCGGAAGCATGTACGCTTAGTCCTCCAGAAACTCAGAGACCACCGGCTTGGGGCGAAGCTGGAGAAGTGCGAATTTGAAGTTCAGCAAATCGCATTTCTAGGATATATTATCTCCCCAGAAGGTTTCCAAATGGAGGGTTCCAAGGTACAGGCAGTCCTGGATTGGGTGCAGCCCACTAGTTTGAAGGCGCTTCAGCGTTTCCTGGGCTTTGCGAATTTTTATAGACGATTTATCGCTGGATTTTCGTCTATAGTGGCGCCCTTGGTGGCACTCACTAAGAAAGGGGCGGATGTTGCTCACTGGTCTTGTGAGGCTAAAGCGGCTTTTGCCCGTCTCAAAAGGGCATTTGTATCGGCCAAGGTGCTGCGACACCCAGATCCAGAGCGTCCTTTTGTGGTGGAGGTGGATGCCTCTGAGATGGGTATTGGGGCAGTGCTCTCTCAGATGGGAGTGTCTGATAATCGCCTTCATCCCTGTGCTTACTTTTCCCGTAAATTTTCGCCTGCCGAGATGAATTATGACGTGGGTAACCGGGAATTGTTGGCTATTAAGGATGCACTCGAGGAGTGGAGACACTGGCTTGAGGGGGCTAAGTTTGTGGTCTCAATTCTCACCGACCATAAGAATCTGGCATATTTAGAGTCAGCGAAGCGTCTCAATGCCAGGCAGGCACGATGGGCTTTGTTTTTTGCTCGCTTTAATTTTTTGATAACATATCGCCCTGGGTCAAAAAACATCAAGGCTGATGCGCTCTCGCAGAGTTTTGCTCCAATCCAGGAGACCACCGAGGAGCCGTTGCCCATTGTGTCCCCATCATGTATTAAAGTGGGCATTACCCAGGACCTCTTATCATTAGTCCTTAGAGCACAGGAGCAGGCTCCTCCAGACCTTCCGGTAGGTCTTTTGTTTGTGCCTCCTAGGTTAAGACAGCGAGTGTTCCTGGAATTCCATGCCAAGAAGTCGGCAGGTCACCCGGGTATTGCCAGAACTCGGGAGTTGCTATCTAGGGCGGTGTGGTGGCCCTCGGTGGCTAAGGATGTGGATCAGTGGGTTCGGGCATGTGACATCTGTGCCCGAAATAAGACTCCTAGAGGGGTTCCTGTTGGCCCATTACATCCACTCTCTATCCCATCTAAGCCATGGACCCACATTTCAATGGATTTTGTGGTGGACTTGCCCAAATCCTCGGGGATGACAGCCATCTGGGTTGTCGTTGACAGGTTTTCGAAGATGGCGCACTTCGTTCCACTGGTTGGGCTGCCATCGGCCAGACGCCTGTCTGAATTATTCATGCTGCATGTTGTGCGTCTCCACGGGTTGCCACTTGATGTGGTCTCTGACCGCGGATCCCAGTTTGTGGCCAAATTCTGGAGGGCATTTTGTTCCGATCTCCAGATTTCTGTCAGCTTGTCATCAGGCTACCATCCGCAGTCTAATGGGCAGACTGAAAGGGTGAACCAGTCCTTGGAGCAGTTCCTCAGGTGTTATGTCTCCAAGTGTCAGACTGACTGGGTTGCTCATCTGTCCATGGCGGAGTTTGCCTATAACAACGCGGCTCACTCTGCTACAGGGATCTCTCCCTTCCTTTGTGTGTATGGGCATCATCCTAAGGCCAATTCTTTTGACCCCCTGGACTCCACGCCTGGTGGTTCCTCTGTGGTTTCGGTCCTTAGAGGTGTTTGGAGGAAAGTGAAGAAAGCCCTTGTGTCTGTGTCATTAGTGACCAAAAGGGTTTTTGATAAGCGGAAAAAACCCTGCAGCTTCAAATTAGGAGACTTCGTCTGGTTGTCTACCAAGAATTTGAAGTTGAGACAGCCATCTCATAAGTTAGGCCCCCGGTTCATCGGCCCTTATAGGATCACTAGGGTTATCAATCCGGTGGCATTTCAGTTAGATCTGCCCCGTTCTTTGGGTATCAATAAAACATTTCATTGTTCCCTTTTAAAACGGGCGATTAGTAATCCTTCTTCCAGTGGAAGACCTTCCCCTCTTCTGATACGTGGCCAGAGGGAGTTTGTTGTTGAAAGGATTCTTGACTCCAAGATGGTTCGGGGTCGGCTGTCATTTTTGGTGCACTGGAAGGGGTATGGCCCGGAGGAGCGGTCGTGGGTGCGCAGTTGTGATCTTCATGCCCCCAGACTGATACGCTCTTTCTTCTCGCAGTTCCACGATAAACCCGGTGGTAGGGGTTCTTTGACCCCTCGTCAGAGGGGGGGTACTGTTAGGGTCTCCTGCCCTGTGCTGCCACGTCGTCAAGGCAACCGGGAGACAAGTGCTAGCAGAGTAACCTGAGCGCAGCTGATACTCCGGTTCGGGTCTTTTGCTGTGCAGTGGTTACAGGCTCTGTGCACGGCAGGGGATCCGGTGCTGGTTTTTGTGCTCACAGTCTGTGAGGTCTGAGTGGGGCGTGGACAGCACCTGCTATATAAGGCCTATTCTCAGGTTAAGCAGATGCTGCTGAATCTTTGTTGGTTAGTCAGTTCCTGAAAGTTAGCCAGTACTGTGTAGCTTTGTATTTGTTGTTGCTTACTGCAAATAGGCCTGGGGATTTGGTACTACACTCTGCCAATCCAGACCTAGCAGTAAGACTGGAGTCAGTCGTTTAACTTGCTGGGGTTCTTTTGCTACTCTGTGAACTTAGCAAGTTTGCGGCTGTATTCTCAGATTTGCCTGCCTAAATCCTGTCTCACTGTGCAAGGTGTCAGGTGTCAGTTTAGTGGCAGTAAGCTGAACCTGTGCACTGCAAGTGAGGATTAGGATTGTGGAGACTCTCCTTGTGTCTATCATTCCATCTCTGACCAAGGAGTTTACTGCCACACCCGTTGGTAACCCTTTAGGGTTTTGCTGTTGCCCTTAGCAACAGCATTTCGGGTTCTCTACGTATTAAAACACAACATCTTGCTTTTTCCATCTGAGCATTACTAATACTAGGGAGACACCCAGTTTCTTAGCCTCTGGGCTTCTCTGTTCACTTTGTGTTTATTTTGTTACCCTATCACCTTCTGTGTACGTAATGTCATATTCCCCAGTCTGTCTGTGAGTTCATTTGTTTTGCATCCCTATCCGTTCAGACACCAGTACATTCCTGCAGGCACTGGTGTGCATAACAGTTCAAACACCAGTACATTCCTGCAGGCACTGGTGTGCATAACAGTTCAGACACCAGTACATTCCTGCAGGCACTGGTTTGCATAACAGGAAGAGAAAACAGAACATACTTACCAAGCCCTGTTCCCGCTTCCAGACCGCTGCAGTCCTCCTCCTCCCTGGGCGTCCGCTCCTCAGTCAGCACTATGAGAGAGACGTCATGACTGACATCTCTACCATAGCACACGGCGCACAGTGACAGTGCCGGAAGCCGGAGCTCAGTACTGAGCTACTGCCTCCGGCTGCCGCTGTGCAGGGAGACGGGCGCCCGCTGGTAACACAATCTCAGCAGGCGCCCGTCATCTCCCTGTGCGGCGCCGGGGGGACGGAGGCCACAAATGACAGGGGGGGCACGGGCCCGAGTGCCCCCCCCCCCCTGGATCCGCTACTGAAATGTAGTTGCTCAGTGCATTTTCTTCCAGTGTTGCAACCTACATTAATCAGAATTGCTGATGCTATAGGAAAATCTGTCATAGTATAACAACTTTCAAAGAGAATGACACTAAAAATTACAGACATTTGAAATCATCTGAAGCTAAGAATAACCTTCGGACCAATGTACTGTGGCAAGATCAGGTTAAGGATGCCATCTCCTGGGCTAGATGGGTGCACTTTCATTCAGCAGCCACTTAGTAGCACACGAGTACAAAGTAGCCACAGCTAGTTTTGCAAATGATAAACCAAACTTAAAAGTAAAGTCTAGCCTGTCCGGCTGTTACTAAACAACATGATTCCCACTCTCAATGTGAAAGGACCTAATGTCCCTCTCATAAAACAGTATTAGCACAGTACTTACAGACAGTAATCACAGTGCATACCTCCCAACATCAGGAGACGGGAAAGTGGGACCCTCTGTCACAGCGAAGCTGCGCCCAAAAAGGGGGCGTGACCTATATAAAAAGGTGGTGTGACTTCGCCGGAGTGCCGCGATGGCAAGCCATGTCCCCATTTTCCGTCACTTTGGCGGCATGGCCAGCATCTATTCACCGCTGCTCTGCCTAGCAGAGTGACAGGAGGCTTCTAACTGCCCCTCCTCCCACCGCGGGACACTGAGGCCCGCGGGCAGGACAGTCCCAAAAAAACAGGACCGTTCCGCAAAATTCGGGACAGTTGGGAGATATGCAGTGTCTGTCAACAGGCCTGCTGCCTGCTCCGCAGGAAGTGAGAGACAGAGACTAGTAACTGAATCCCGGTCTCCAACATTGCCTCTGCATCCTCCTCCTTGGGCTTTGCACATCTCAATAATTATTTCGTGTATACATAAAAAAGTAGTCAAAAAGTTTAATAAAATGATCTGTATCATCCACATAACAAATGAGTGGCCATCACTGACAAAGTATAGTAGTTCACCACAGTTGATTCCAAATTATTTTCAAAGTTGGCACCATAATTGATACACTCCTGTGAAATGAGTAGTGGGAGATTTATAAATGGCTATTTATCCAATGTCATAATTGGCAAGTCAGTGGCATCTATACAATATAGAGTGATTAATATACAGGGTGGTCCATAAGTGTGTAAACACCCTTATTAAAAGGAAATTAGTAAGGATATGGGAGTGGAAGAACCATAATGGCGGCCAACTTGAAGTTTGCCATCTTGGAATCTAGATGGGATTTGGTATCGGGGACACAGGACCTCAATCAGCTGTCTAAAACCCACTGCATTAATGGCGGATACTGGACGCACATCTAATACCAGCATAGTTGTTACGGCGTCAGTATTCCACTGTGCAACTGGGTAACTGCTGTCATAGTTGATCCCCCTTGCAAAGGATTGTTTAGCAGTCAATTGTTTTGTTAAAGTACTACAAGTAGTTTTCCTGGTCCCCTTCTGGGATGAAGATCCAGTCCCAGCAGCAGCAGAAGGCGTAGCACTCAAGGATCCTTCTGAGGAATCCTGGATAGGAGAGCAGTCAGTCATGCTTATGAAATAGGATGCAGGACTATGTCCAATCATGATTGAAGATATTGACGATGAGGGTGTTGGTATTGGAGATTGCAGGTGCTTGGATCTAACAGAGAGAAGGGAGCTAGGTGACGCTGGACTGGTTGTTATGTTTTTAGCCAAAGTTTCTGAATTTGTTAAAAACTTTTGAAGAATGTGCTGCAAGTGATGTAAAGGGAGGAGGTTTCTAGATGGTTCAGGTCCCTACCTCTACTTACTATGGCTTTATAAAGGCCACAGATAGCTTGACAGTTGTTGTCCGGATTTGGGTAGAAATAATTCCTCACATAAGAGGTGATTTTTTTAAATCTTTTGCCCAGGCATGACTGTGGGCTTTTTCATACCATGGGCAACAACTGTTTCCACTGGTGCCTGATTTGCACAAACAACATCCTCATCATCAACATCCTTATTAGCGCCAGCTACACAAATATCCTCCTCATCCTGGTGCAATTTAACAGTAGCATCCTCAATTTCTATGTCAGCATGTTAACTTGTACTGCTCATCCCCACATTTGTAGAGGGTGCACAAATGGTGGAAGTTGCCTTCTCTTCGAGTATAGTATTGGTAAGGTCAGGCTCACACATGGAACCCACAGACATTTAGACTCTCCTCATGGATTTGTGATGTTTCTGAGCACACAGTTGGTTCCTGTGCCTTAACGAGTTTACATTTGTTGACACTTCTACAGGGAGAAGAGCTTACATCATCATAAGAGGCAGAACCTCCAGACATAATTAAAAGCAAAGGCCTTAGCCTTTCCTTGCACTGCATGTGGTGAATGGCATGTTGGCAATTTTATGTTTTTCTGCACCAAACTTTCCCTTTATTACATGTCTTTTTTTCTTTATAACTGCATATTGTTGTCTTGATTTAAGATGCTCTGACTTTGGGGGTTATTCAGAGATGAACGCAGATCGCTGCATATGCAGCCAGATCTGTGTTCATCTCCTCACATGCTGGGGGCTGGCCAGCACAGGGCAAGGCTGTGCTGCCCCTCCAACGCCACGGTGACGCCCCCCCCCAACAGCCAGCACTGTCAATTACACTGTGGCCGCATCCTTCCTGGATGCTGTAGGGGATGTGTGTAAGAGGCATGTTACCTGCGCTGTACTCTGCTGTAGGGGCTGTGTATAAGAGGCATGTTACGTGCGCTGTACTCTGCTGTAGGGGCTGTGTATAAGAGGCATGTTACCTGCGCTGTACTCTGCTGTAGGGGCTGTGTATAAGAGGCATGTTACCTGCGCTGTACTCTGCTGTAGGGGCTGTGTGTAAGAGGCATGTTACCTGCGCTGTACTCTGCAGTAGGGGCTGTGTATAAGAGACATGTTACCTGCGCTGTACTCTGCTGTAGGGGCTGTGTATAAGGGGCATGTTACCTGCGCTGTACTCTGCTGTAGGGGCTGTGTGTAAGAGGCATGTTACCTGCGCTGTACTCTGCTGTAGGGGCTGTGTATAAGGGGCATGTTACCTGCGCTGTACTCTGCTGTAGGGGCTGTGTATAAGAGGCATGTTACCTGCGCTGTACTCTGCTGTAGGGGCTGTGTGTAAGAGGCATGTTACCTGCGCTGTACTCTGCTGTAGGGGCTGTGTATAAGAGGCATGTTACCTGCGCTGTACTCTGCTGTAGGCACTGTGTGTAAGAGGCATGTTACCTGCGCTGTACTCTGCTGTAGGGGCTGTGTATAAGGGGCATGTTACCTGCGCTGTACTCTGCTGTAGGGGCTGTGTATAAGAGGCATGTTACCTGCGCTGTACTCTGCAGAAGGGGCTGTGTATAAGAGGCATGTTACCTGCGCTGTACTCTGCTGTAGGCACTGTGTGTAAGAGGCATGTTACCTGCGCTGTACTCTGCAGTAGGGGCTGTGTATAAGAGGCATGTTACCTGCGCTGTACTCTGCTGTAGGGGCTGTGTATAAGAGGCATGTTACCTGCGCTGTACTCTGCTGTAGGGGCTGTGTATAAGAGGCATGTTACCTGCGCTGTACTCTGCAGAAGGGGCTGTGTATAAGAGACATGTTACCTGCGCTGTACTCTGCTGTAGGGGCTGTGTATAAGAGGCATGTTACCTGCGCTGTACTCTGCTGTAGGGGCTGTGTATAAGAGGCATGTTACCTGCGCTGTACTCTGCTGTAGGGGCGGAGTATAAGAGACATGTTACCTGCGCTGTACTCTGCAGAAGGGGCTGTGTATAAGAGACATGTTACCTGCGCTGTACTCTGCTGTAGGGGCTGTGTATAAGAGGCATGTTACCTGCGCTGTACTCTGCTGTAGGGGCTGTGTATAAGAGGCATGTTACCTGCGCTGTACTCTGCTGTAGGGGCTGTGTATAAGAGGCATGTTACCTGCGCTGTACTCTGCTGTAGGGGCTGTGTATAAGAGGCATGTTACCTGCGCTGTACTCTGCTGTAGGGGCTGTGTATAAGAGGCATGTTACGTGCGCTGTACTCTGCTGTAGGGGCTGTGTATAAGAGGCATGTTACCTGCGCTGTACTCTGCTGTAGGGGCTGTGTATAAGAGGCATGTTACCTGCGCTGTACTCTGCTGTAGGGGCTGTGTGTAAGAGGCATGTTACCTGCGCTGTACTCTGCTGTAGGGGCTGTGTATAAGAGGCATGTTACCTGCGCTGTACTCTGCTGTACGCACTGTGTATAAGAGGCATGTTACCTGCGCTGTACTCTGCTGTAGGGGCTGTGTATAAGAGACATGTTACCTGCGCTGTACTCTGCTGTAGGGGCTGTGTATAAGAGGCATGTTACCTGCGCTGTACTCTGCTGTAGGGGCTGTGTATAAGAGGCATGTTACCTGCGCTGTACTCTGCTGTAGGGGCTGTGTATAAGAGACATGTTACCTGCGCTGTGCTCTGCTGTAGGGGCTGTGTGTAAGAGGCATGTTACCTGCGCTGTACTCTGCTGTAGGGGCTGTGTATAAGAGACATGTTACCTGCGCTGTACTCTGCTGTAGGGGCTGTGTATAAGAGGCATGTTACCTGCGCTGTACTCTGCTGTAGGGGCTGTGTATAAGAGGCATGTTACGTGCGCTGTACTCTGCAGAAGGGGCTGTGTATAAGAGGCATGTTACGTGCGCTGTACTCTGCTGTAGGGGCTGTGTATAAGAGGCATGTTACCTGCGCTGTACTCTGCTGTAGGGGCTGTGTATAAGAGGCATGTTACCTGCGCTGTACTCTGCTGTAGGGGCTGTGTATAAGAGACATGTTACCTGCGCTGTACTCTGCTGTAGGGGCTGTGTATAAGAGGCATGTTACCTGCGCTGTACTCTGCTGTAGGGGCTGTGTATAAGAGACATGTTACCTGCGCTGTACTCTGCTGTAGGGGCTGTGTATAAGAGGCATGTTACCTGCGCTGTACTCTGCTGTAGGGGCTGTGTGTAAGAGACATGTTACCTGCGCTGTACTCTGTAGTAGGGGCTGTGTATAAGAGACATGTTACGTGCGCTGTACTCTGCTGTAGGGGCTGTGTATAAGAGACATGTTACGTGCGCTGTACTCTGCTGTAGGCACTGTGTATAAGAGGCATGTTACCTGCGCTGTACTCTGCTGTAGGGGCTGTGTATAAGAGGCATGTTACCTGCGCTGTACTCTGCAGTAGGGGCTGTGTATAAGAGGCATGTTACCTGCGCTGTACTCTGCTGTAGGGGCTGTGTATAAGAGGCATGTTACCTGCGCTGTACTCTGCTGTAGGGGCTGTGTATAAGAGGCATGTTACGTGCGCTGTACTCTGCAGAAGGGGCTGTGTATAAGAGGCATGTTACCTGCGCTGTACTCTGCTGTAGGGGCTGTGTATAAGAGGCATGTTACCTGCGCTGTACTCTGCTGTAGGGGCTGTGTATAAGAGGCATGTTACCTGCGCTGTACTCTGCTGTAGGGGCTGTGTATAAGAGGCATGTTACCTGCGCTTTACTCTGCAGTAGGGGCTGTGTATAAGAGGCATGTTACCTGTGCTGTACTCTGCTGTAGGGGCTGTGTATAAGAGGCATGTTACCTGCGCTGTACTCTGCTGTAGGGGCTGTGTATAAGAGGCATGTTACCTGCGCTGTACTCTGCTGTAGGGGCTGTGTATAAGAGACATGTTACCTGCGCTGTACTCTGCTGTAGGGGCTGTGTATAAGAGACATGTTACCTGCGCTGTACTCTGCTGAAGGGGCTGTGTATAAGAGGCATGTTACCTGCGCTGTACTCTGCTGTAGGGGCTGTGTATAAGAGGCATGTTACCTGCGCTGTACTCTGCTGTAGGCACTGTGTGTAAGAGGCATGTTACCTGCGCTGTACTCTGCTGTAGGGGCTGTGTATAAGAGACATGTTACCTGCGCTGTACTCTGCTGTAGGGGCTGTGTATAAGAGGCATGTTACCTGCGCTGTACTCTGCTGTAGGGGCTGTGTATAAGAGGCATGTTACGTGCGCTGTACTCTGCAGAAGGGGCTGTGTATAAGAGGCATGTTACCTGCGCTGTACTCTGCTGTAGGGGCTGTGTATAAGAGGCATGTTACCTGCGCTGTACTCTGCTGTAGGGGCTGTGTGTAAGAGGCATGTTACCTGCGCTGTACTCTGCTGTAGGGGCTGTGTATAAGAGGCATGTTACGTGCGCTGTACTCTGCTGTAGGGGCTGTGTATAAGAGGCATGTTACCTGCGCTGTACTCTGCTGTAGGGGCTGTGTATAAGAGGCATGTTACGTGCGCTGTACTCTGCTGTAGGGGCTGTGTATAAGAGACATGTTACCTGCGCTGTACTCTGCTGTAGGGGCTGTGTATAAGAGACATGTTACGTGCGCTGTACTCTGCTGTAGGGGCTGTGTATAAGAGGCATGTTACGTGCGCTGTACTCTGCTGTAGGCACTGTGTATAAGAGGCATGTTACCTGCGCTGTACTCTGCAGTAGGGGCTGTGTATAAGAGGCATGTTACCTGCGCTGTACTCTGCTGTAGGGGCTGTGTATAAGAGGCATGTTACCTGCGCTGTACTCTGCTGTAGGGGCTGTGTATAAGAGGCATGTTACCTGCGCTGTACTCTGCTGTAGGGGCTGTGTATAAGAGGCATGTTACGTGCGCTGTACTCTGCTGTAGGCACTGTGTGTAAGAGGCATGTTACCTGCGCTGTACTCTGCTGTAGGGGCTGTGTATAAGAGACATGTTACCTGCGCTGTACTCTGCTGTAGGGGCTGTGTATAAGAGACATGTTACCTGCGCTGTACTCTGCTGTAGGGGCTGTGTATAAGAGGCATGTTACCTGCGCTGTACTCTGCTGTAGGGGCTGTGTATAAGAGGCATGTTACCTGCGCTGTACTCTGCTGTAGGGGCTGTGTATAAGAGACATGTTACCTGCGCTGTACTCTGCTGTAGGGGCTGTGTATAAGAGGCATGTTACCTGCGCTGTACTCTGCTGTAGGGGCTGTGTATAAGAGGCATGTTACCTGCGCTGTACTCTGCTGTAGGGGCTGTGTATAAGAGGCATGTTACGTGCGCTGTACTCTGCTGTAGGGGCTGTGTATAAGAGACATGTTACCTGCGCTGTACTCTGCTGTAGGGGCTGTGTATAAGAGACATGTTACCTGCGCTGTACTCTGCTGTAGGGGCTGTGTATAAGAGACATGTTACCTGCGCTGTACTCTGCTGTAGGGGCTGTGTATAAGAGACATGTTACGTGCGCTGTACTCTGCTGTAGGGGCTGTGTATAAGAGGCATGTTACCTGCGCTGTACTCTGCTGTAGGGGCTGTGTATAAGAGGCATGTTACGTGCGCTGTACTCTGCTGTAGGCACTGTGTGTAAGAGGCATGTTACCTGCGCTGTACTCTGCTCTAGGGGCTGTGTATAAGAGGCATGTTACGTGCGCTGTACTCTGCTGTAGGCACTGTGTATAAGAGGCATGTTACCTGCGCTGTACTCTGCAGTAGGGGCTGTGTATAAGAGGCATGTTACCTGCGCTGTACTCTGCTGTAGGGGCTGTGTATAAGAGGCATGTTACCTGCGCTGTACTCTGCTGTAGGGGCTGTGTATAAGAGGCATGTTACCTGCGCTGTACTCTGCTGTAGGGGCTGTGTATAAGAGGCATGTTACCTGCGCTGTACTCTGCTGTAGGGGCTGTGTATAAGAGGCATGTTACCTGCGCTGTACTCTGCAGTAGGGGCTGTGTATAAGAGACATGTTACCTGCGCTGTACTCTGCTGTAGGGGCTGTGTATAAGAGACATGTTACCTGCGCTGTACTCTGCTGTAGGGGCTGTGTATAAGAGACATGTTACGTGCGCTGTACTCTGCTGTAGGGGCTGTGTATAAGAGGCATGTTACCTGCGCTGTACTCTGCTGTAGGCACTGTGTATAAGAGGCATGTTACCTGCGCTGTACTCTGCTGTAGGGGCTGTGTATAAGAGGCATGTTACCTGCGCTGTACTCTGCTGTAGGGGCTGTGTATAAGAGGCATGTTACCTGCGCTGTACTCTGCTGTAGGGGCTGTGTATAAGAGGCATGTTACCTGCGCTGTACTCTGCTGTAGGGGCTGTGTATAAGAGGCATGTTACGTGCGCTGTACTCTGCTGTACGCACTGTGTATAAGAGGCATGTTACCTGCGCTGTACTCTGCAGTAGGGGCTGTGTATAAGAGGCATGTTACCTGCGCTGTACTCTGCTGTAGGGGCTGTGTATAAGAGGCATGTTACCTGCGCTGTACTCTGCTGTAGGGGCTGTGTATAAGAGGCATGTTACCTGCGCTGTACTCTGCAGTAGGGGCTGTGTATAAGAGGCATGTTACCTGCGCTGTACTCTGCTGTAGGGGCTGTGTATAAGAGGCATGTTACCTGCGCTGTACTCTGCTGTAGGGGCTGTGTATAAGAGGCATGTTACCTGCGCTGTACTCTGCTGTAGGGGCTGTGTATAAGAGACATGTTACCTGCGCTGTACTCTGCTGTAGGGGCTGTGTATAAGAGGCATGTTACCTGCGCTGTACTCTGCTGTAGGGGCTGTGTATAAGAGGCATGTTACCTGCGCTGTACTCTGCTGTAGGGGCTGTGTATAAGAGGCATGTTACCTGCGCTGTACTCTGCTGTAGGGGCTGTGTATAAGAGGCATGTTACGTGCGCTGTACTCTGCTGTAGGCACTGTGTGTAAGAGGCATGTTACCTGCGCTGTACTCTGCTGTAGGGGCTGTGTATAAGAGACATGTTACCTGCGCTGTACTCTGCTGTAGGGGCTGTGTATAAGAGGCATGTTACCTGCGCTGTACTCTGCTGTAGGGGCTGTGTATAAGAGGCATGTTACCTGCGCTGTACTCTGCTGTAGGGGCTGTGTATAAGAGGCATGTTACGTGCGCTGTACTCTGCTGTAGGGGCTGTGTATAAGAGACATGTTACCTGCGCTGTACTCTGCTGTAGGGGCTGTGTATAAGAGACATGTTACCTGCGCTGTACTCTGCTGTAGGCACTGTGTGTAAGAGGCATGTTACCTGCGCTGTACTCTGCTGTAGGGGCTGTGTATAAGAGACATGTTACCTGCGCTGTACTCTGCTGTAGGGGCTGTGTATAAGAGGCATGTTACCTGCGCTGTACTCTGCTGTAGGGGCTGTGTATAAGAGGCATGTTACGTGCGCTGTACTCTGCTGTAGGCACTGTGTGTAAGAGGCATGTTACCTGCGCTGTACTCTGCTGTAGGGGCTGTGTATAAGAGGCATGTTACGTGCGCTGTACTCTGCTGTAGGCACTGTGTATAAGAGGCATGTTACCTGCGCTGTACTCTGCAGTAGGGGCTGTGTATAAGAGGCATGTTACCTGCGCTGTACTCTGCTGTAGGGGCTGTGTATAAGAGGCATGTTACCTGCGCTGTACTCTGCTGTAGGGGCTGTGTATAAGAGGCATGTTACCTGCGCTGTACTCTGCTGTAGGGGCTGTGTATAAGAGGCATGTTACCTGCGCTGTACTCTGCTGTAGGGGCTGTGTATAAGAGGCATGTTACCTGCGCTGTACTCTGCAGTAGGGGCTGTGTATAAGAGACATGTTACCTGCGCTGTACTCTGCTGTAGGGGCTGTGTATAAGAGACATGTTACCTGCGCTGTACTCTGTAGTAGGGGCTGTGTATAAGAGACATGTTACCTGCGCTGTACTCTGCTGTAGGGGCTGTGTATAAGAGACATGTTACGTGCGCTGTACTCTGCTGTAGGGGCTGTGTATAAGAGGCATGTTACCTGCGCTGTACTCTGCTGTAGGCACTGTGTATAAGAGGCATGTTACCTGCGCTGTACTCTGCTGTAGGGGCTGTGTATAAGAGGCATGTTACCTGCGCTGTACTCTGCTGTAGGGGCTGTGTATAAGAGGCATGTTACCTGCGCTGTACTCTGCTGTAGGGGCTGTGTATAAGAGGCATGTTACCTGCGCTGTACTCTGCTGTAGGGGCTGTGTATAAGAGGCATGTTACCTGCGCTGTACTCTGCTGTAGGGGCTGTGTGTAAGAGGCATGTTACCTGCGCTGTACTCTGCTGTAGGGGCTGTGTATAAGGGGCATGTTACCTGCGCTGTACTCTGCTGTAGGGGCTGTGTATAAGAGGCATGTTACCTGCGCTGTACTCTGCTGTAGGGGCTGTGTATAAGAGGCATGTTACCTGCGCTGTACTCTGCAGAAGGGGCTGTGTATAAGAGACATGTTACCTGCGCTGTACTCTGCTGTAGGGGCGGAGTATAAGAGACATGTTACCTGCGCTGTACTCTGCAGAAGGGGCTGTGTATAAGAGACATGTTACCTGCGCTGTACTCTGCTGTAGGGGCTGTGTATAAGAGGCATGTTACCTGCGCTGTACTCTGCTGTAGGGGCTGTGTATAAGAGGCATGTTACCTGCGCTGTACTCTGCTGTAGGGGCTGTGTATAAGAGGCATGTTACCTGCGCTGTACTCTGCAGAAGGGGCTGTGTATAAGAGGCATGTTACCTGCGCTGTACTCTGCTGTAGGGGCTGTGTGTAAGAGGCATGTTACCTGCGCTGTACTCTGCTGTAGGGGCTGTGTATAAGAGGCATGTTACCTGCGCTGTACTCTGCTGTACGCACTGTGTATAAGAGGCATGTTACCTGCGCTGTACTCTGCTGTAGGGGCTGTGTATAAGAGACATGTTACCTGCGCTGTACTCTGCTGTAGGGGCTGTGTATAAGAGGCATGTTACCTGCGCTGTACTCTGCTGTAGGGGCTGTGTATAAGAGGCATGTTACCTGCGCTGTACTCTGCTGTAGGGGCTGTGTATAAGAGACATGTTACCTGCGCTGTACTCTGCTGTAGGGGCTGTGTATAAGAGGCATGTTACCTGCGCTGTACTCTGCTGTAGGGGCTGTGTATAAGAGGCATGTTACGTGCGCTGTACTCTGCAGAAGGGGCTGTGTATAAGAGGCATGTTACGTGCGCTGTACTCTGCTGTAGGGGCTGTGTATAAGAGGCATGTTACCTGCGCTGTACTCTGCTGTAGGGGCTGTGTATAAGAGGCATGTTACCTGCGCTGTACTCTGCTGTAGGGGCTGTGTGTAAGAGACATGTTACCTGCGCTGTACTCTGTAGTAGGGGCTGTGTATAAGAGACATGTTACCTGCGCTGTACTCTGCTGTAGGGGCTGTGTATAAGAGGCATGTTACCTGCGCTGTACTCTGCTGTAGGGGCTGTGTATAAGAGGCATGTTACCTGCGCTGTACTCTGCTGTAGGGGCTGTGTATAAGAGGCATGTTACGTGCGCTGTACTCTGCTGTAGGCACTGTGTATAAGAGGCATGTTACCTGCGCTGTACTCTGCTGTAGGGGCTGTGTATAAGAGGCATGTTACGTGCGCTGTACTCTGCTGTAGGGGCTGTGTATAAGAGGCATGTTACGTGCGCTGTACTCTGCTGTAGGCACTGTGTATAAGAGGCATGTTACCTGCGCTGTACTCTGCAGTAGGGGCTGTGTATAAGAGGCATGTTACCTGCGCTGTACTCTGCTGTAGGGGCTGTGTATAAGAGGCATGTTACCTGCGCTGTACTCTGCTGTAGGGGCTGTGTATAAGAGGCATGTTACCTGCGCTGTACTCTGCAGTAGGGGCTGTGTATAAGAGGCATGTTACCTGCGCTGTACTCTGCTGTAGGGGCTGTGTATAAGAGGCATGTTACCTGCGCTGTACTCTGCTGTAGGGGCTGTGTATAAGAGGCATGTTACCTGCGCTGTACTCTGCTGTAGGGGCTGTGTATAAGAGACATGTTACCTGCGCTGTACTCTGCTGTAGGGGCTGTGTATAAGAGACATGTTACCTGCGCTGTACTCTGCTGTAGGGGCTGTGTATAAGAGGCATGTTACCTGCGCTGTACTCTGCTGTAGGGGCTGTGTATAAGAGGCATGTTACCTGCGCTGTACTCTGCTGTAGGCACTGTGTGTAAGAGGCATGTTACCTGCGCTGTACTCTGCTGTAGGGGCTGTGTATAAGAGACATGTTACCTGCGCTGTACTCTGCTGTAGGGGCTGTGTATAAGAGGCATGTTACCTGCGCTGTACTCTGCTGTAGGGGCTGTGTATAAGAGGCATGTTACGTGCGCTGTACTCTGCAGAAGGGGCTGTGTATAAGAGGCATGTTACCTGCGCTGTACTCTGCTGTAGGGGCTGTGTATAAGAGGCATGTTACCTGCGCTGTACTCTGCTGTAGGGGCTGTGTGTAAGAGGCATGTTACCTGCGCTGTACTCTGCTGTAGGGGCTGTGTATAAGAGGCATGTTACCTGCGCTGTACTCTGCTGTAGGGGCTGTGTATAAGAGGCATGTTACGTGCGCTGTACTCTGCTGTAGGGGCTGTGTATAAGAGGCATGTTACGTGCGCTGTACTCTGCTGTAGGCACTGTGTATAAGAGGCATGTTACCTGCGCTGTACTCTGCAGTAGGGGCTGTGTATAAGAGGCATGTTACCTGCGCTGTACTCTGCTGTAGGGGCTGTGTATAAGAGGCATGTTACCTGCGCTGTACTCTGCTGTAGGGGCTGTGTATAAGAGGCATGTTACCTGCGCTGTACTCTGCTGTAGGGGCTGTGTATAAGAGGCATGTTACCTGCGCTGTACTCTGCTGTAGGGGCTGTGTATAAGAGGCATGTTACCTGCGCTGTACTCTGCTGTAGGGGCTGTGTATAAGAGGCATGTTACCTGCGCTGTACTCTGCTGTAGGGGCTGTGTATAAGAGACATGTTACCTGCGCTGTACTCTGCTGTAGGGGCTGTGTATAAGAGGCATGTTACCTGCGCTGTACTCTGCTGTAGGGGCTGTGTATAAGAGGCATGTTACCTGCGCTGTACTCTGCTGTAGGGGCTGTGTATAAGAGGCATGTTACCTGCGCTGTACTCTGCTGTAGGGGCTGTGTATAAGAGGCATGTTACGTGCGCTGTACTCTGCTGTAGGCACTGTGTGTAAGAGGCATGTTACCTGCGCTGTACTCTGCTGTAGGGGCTGTGTATAAGAGACATGTTACCTGCGCTGTACTCTGCTGTAGGGGCTGTGTATAAGAGGCATGTTACCTGCGCTGTACTCTGCTGTAGGGGCTGTGTATAAGAGGCATGTTACCTGCGCTGTACTCTGCTGTAGGGGCTGTGTATAAGAGGCATGTTACGTGCGCTGTACTCTGCTGTAGGGGCTGTGTGTAAGAGACATGTTACCTGCGCTGTACTCTGCTGTAGGGGCTGTGTATAAGAGACATGTTACCTGCGCTGTACTCTGCTGTAGGCACTGTGTGTAAGAGGCATGTTACCTGCGCTGTACTCTGCTGTAGGGGCTGTGTATAAGAGACATGTTACCTGCGCTGTACTCTGCTGTAGGGGCTGTGTATAAGAGGCATGTTACCTGCGCTGTACTCTGCTGTAGGGGCTGTGTATAAGAGGCATGTTACGTGCGCTGTACTCTGCTGTAGGCACTGTGTGTAAGAGGCATGTTACCTGCGCTGTACTCTGCTGTAGGGGCTGTGTATAAGAGGCATGTTACGTGCGCTGTACTCTGCTGTAGGCACTGTGTATAAGAGGCATGTTACCTGCGCTGTACTCTGCAGTAGGGGCTGTGTATAAGAGGCATGTTACCTGCGCTGTACTCTGCTGTAGGGGCTGTGTATAAGAGGCATGTTACCTGCGCTGTACTCTGCTGTAGGGGCTGTGTATAAGAGGCATGTTACCTGCGCTGTACTCTGCTGTAGGGGCTGTGTATAAGAGGCATGTTACCTGCGCTGTACTCTGCTGTAGGGGCTGTGTATAAGAGGCATGTTACCTGCGCTGTACTCTGCAGTAGGGGCTGTGTATAAGAGACATGTTACCTGCGCTGTACTCTGCTGTAGGGGCTGTGTATAAGAGACATGTTACCTGCGCTGTACTCTGTAGTAGGGGCTGTGTATAAGAGACATGTTACCTGCGCTGTACTCTGCTGTAGGGGCTGTGTATAAGAGACATGTTACGTGCGCTGTACTCTGCTGTAGGGGCTGTGTATAAGAGGCATGTTACCTGCGCTGTACTCTGCTGTAGGCACTGTGTATAAGAGGCATGTTACCTGCGCTGTACTCTGCTGTAGGGGCTGTGTATAAGAGGCATGTTACCTGCGCTGTACTCTGCTGTAGGGGCTGTGTATAAGAGGCATGTTACCTGCGCTGTACTCTGCTGTAGGGGCTGTGTATAAGAGGCATGTTACCTGCGCTGTACTCTGCTGTAGGGGCTGTGTATAAGAGGCATGTTACCTGCGCTGTACTCTGCTGTAGGGGCTGTGTGTAAGAGGCATGTTACCTGCGCTGTACTCTGCTGTAGGGGCTGTGTATAAGGGGCATGTTACCTGCGCTGTACTCTGCTGTAGGGGCTGTGTATAAGAGGCATGTTACCTGCGCTGTACTCTGCTGTAGGGGCTGTGTATAAGAGGCATGTTACCTGCGCTGTACTCTGCAGAAGGGGCTGTGTATAAGAGACATGTTACCTGCGCTGTACTCTGCTGTAGGGGCGGAGTATAAGAGACATGTTACCTGCGCTGTACTCTGCAGAAGGGGCTGTGTATAAGAGACATGTTACCTGCGCTGTACTCTGCTGTAGGGGCTGTGTATAAGAGGCATGTTACCTGCGCTGTACTCTGCTGTAGGGGCTGTGTATAAGAGGCATGTTACCTGCGCTGTACTCTGCTGTAGGGGCTGTGTATAAGAGGCATGTTACCTGCGCTGTACTCTGCAGAAGGGGCTGTGTATAAGAGGCATGTTACCTGCGCTGTACTCTGCTGTAGGGGCTGTGTGTAAGAGGCATGTTACCTGCGCTGTACTCTGCTGTAGGGGCTGTGTATAAGAGGCATGTTACCTGCGCTGTACTCTGCTGTACGCACTGTGTATAAGAGGCATGTTACCTGCGCTGTACTCTGCTGTAGGGGCTGTGTATAAGAGACATGTTACCTGCGCTGTACTCTGCTGTAGGGGCTGTGTATAAGAGGCATGTTACCTGCGCTGTACTCTGCTGTAGGGGCTGTGTATAAGAGGCATGTTACCTGCGCTGTACTCTGCTGTAGGGGCTGTGTATAAGAGACATGTTACCTGCGCTGTACTCTGCTGTAGGGGCTGTGTATAAGAGGCATGTTACCTGCGCTGTACTCTGCTGTAGGGGCTGTGTATAAGAGGCATGTTACGTGCGCTGTACTCTGCAGAAGGGGCTGTGTATAAGAGGCATGTTACGTGCGCTGTACTCTGCTGTAGGGGCTGTGTATAAGAGGCATGTTACCTGCGCTGTACTCTGCTGTAGGGGCTGTGTATAAGAGGCATGTTACCTGCGCTGTACTCTGCTGTAGGGGCTGTGTGTAAGAGACATGTTACCTGCGCTGTACTCTGTAGTAGGGGCTGTGTATAAGAGACATGTTACCTGCGCTGTACTCTGCTGTAGGGGCTGTGTATAAGAGGCATGTTACCTGCGCTGTACTCTGCTGTAGGGGCTGTGTATAAGAGGCATGTTACCTGCGCTGTACTCTGCTGTAGGGGCTGTGTATAAGAGGCATGTTACGTGCGCTGTACTCTGCTGTAGGCACTGTGTATAAGAGGCATGTTACCTGCGCTGTACTCTGCTGTAGGGGCTGTGTATAAGAGGCATGTTACGTGCGCTGTACTCTGCTGTAGGGGCTGTGTATAAGAGGCATGTTACGTGCGCTGTACTCTGCTGTAGGCACTGTGTATAAGAGGCATGTTACCTGCGCTGTACTCTGCAGTAGGGGCTGTGTATAAGAGGCATGTTACCTGCGCTGTACTCTGCTGTAGGGGCTGTGTATAAGAGGCATGTTACCTGCGCTGTACTCTGCTGTAGGGGCTGTGTATAAGAGGCATGTTACCTGCGCTGTACTCTGCAGTAGGGGCTGTGTATAAGAGGCATGTTACCTGCGCTGTACTCTGCTGTAGGGGCTGTGTATAAGAGGCATGTTACCTGCGCTGTACTCTGCTGTAGGGGCTGTGTATAAGAGGCATGTTACCTGCGCTGTACTCTGCTGTAGGGGCTGTGTATAAGAGACATGTTACCTGCGCTGTACTCTGCAGTAGGGGCTGTGTATAAGAGACATGTTACCTGCGCTGTACTCTGCTGTAGGGGCTGTGTATAAGAGGCATGTTACCTGCGCTGTACTCTGCTGTAGGGGCTGTGTATAAGAGACATGTTACCTGCGCTGTACTCTGCTGTAGGGGCTGTGTATAAGAGGCATGTTACCTGCGCTGTACTCTGCTGTAGGGGCTGTGTATAAGAGGCATGTTACGTGCGCTGTACTCTGCAGAAGGGGCTGTGTATAAGAGGCATGTTACGTGCGCTGTACTCTGCTGTAGGGGCTGTGTATAAGAGGCATGTTACCTGCGCTGTACTCTGCTGTAGGGGCTGTGTATAAGAGGCATGTTACCTGCGCTGTACTCTGCTGTAGGGGCTGTGTGTAAGAGACATGTTACCTGCGCTGTACTCTGTAGTAGGGGCTGTGTATAAGAGACATGTTACCTGCGCTGTACTCTGCTGTAGGGGCTGTGTATAAGAGGCATGTTACCTGCGCTGTACTCTGCTGTAGGGGCTGTGTATAAGAGGCATGTTACCTGCGCTGTACTCTGCTGTAGGGGCTGTGTATAAGAGGCATGTTACGTGCGCTGTACTCTGCTGTAGGCACTGTGTATAAGAGGCATGTTACCTGCGCTGTACTCTGCTGTAGGGGCTGTGTATAAGAGGCATGTTACGTGCGCTGTACTCTGCTGTAGGGGCTGTGTATAAGAGGCATGTTACGTGCGCTGTACTCTGCTGTAGGCACTGTGTATAAGAGGCATGTTACCTGCGCTGTACTCTGCAGTAGGGGCTGTGTATAAGAGGCATGTTACCTGCGCTGTACTCTGCTGTAGGGGCTGTGTATAAGAGGCATGTTACCTGCGCTGTACTCTGCTGTAGGGGCTGTGTATAAGAGGCATGTTACCTGCGCTGTACTCTGCAGTAGGGGCTGTGTATAAGAGGCATGTTACCTGCGCTGTACTCTGCTGTAGGGGCTGTGTATAAGAGGCATGTTACCTGCGCTGTACTCTGCTGTAGGGGCTGTGTATAAGAGGCATGTTACCTGCGCTGTACTCTGCTGTAGGGGCTGTGTATAAGAGACATGTTACCTGCGCTGTACTCTGCTGTAGGGGCTGTGTATAAGAGACATGTTACCTGCGCTGTACTCTGCTGTAGGGGCTGTGTATAAGAGGCATGTTACCTGCGCTGTACTCTGCTGTAGGGGCTGTGTATAAGAGGCATGTTACCTGCGCTGTACTCTGCTGTAGGCACTGTGTGTAAGAGGCATGTTACCTGCGCTGTACTCTGCTGTAGGGGCTGTGTATAAGAGACATGTTACCTGCGCTGTACTCTGCTGTAGGGGCTGTGTATAAGAGGCATGTTACCTGCGCTGTACTCTGCTGTAGGGGCTGTGTATAAGAGGCATGTTACGTGCGCTGTACTCTGCAGAAGGGGCTGTGTATAAGAGGCATGTTACCTGCGCTGTACTCTGCTGTAGGGGCTGTGTATAAGAGGCATGTTACCTGCGCTGTACTCTGCTGTAGGGGCTGTGTGTAAGAGGCATGTTACCTGCGCTGTACTCTGCTGTAGGGGCTGTGTATAAGAGGCATGTTACCTGCGCTGTACTCTGCTGTAGGGGCTGTGTATAAGAGGCATGTTACGTGCGCTGTACTCTGCTGTAGGGGCTGTGTATAAGAGGCATGTTACGTGCGCTGTACTCTGCTGTAGGCACTGTGTATAAGAGGCATGTTACCTGCGCTGTACTCTGCAGTAGGGGCTGTGTATAAGAGGCATGTTACCTGCGCTGTACTCTGCTGTAGGGGCTGTGTATAAGAGGCATGTTACCTGCGCTGTACTCTGCTGTAGGGGCTGTGTATAAGAGGCATGTTACCTGCGCTGTACTCTGCTGTAGGGGCTGTGTATAAGAGGCATGTTACCTGCGCTGTACTCTGCTGTAGGGGCTGTGTATAAGAGGCATGTTACCTGCGCTGTACTCTGCTGTAGGGGCTGTGTATAAGAGGCATGTTACCTGCGCTGTACTCTGCTGTAGGGGCTGTGTATAAGAGACATGTTACCTGCGCTGTACTCTGCTGTAGGGGCTGTGTATAAGAGGCATGTTACCTGCGCTGTACTCTGCTGTAGGGGCTGTGTATAAGAGGCATGTTACCTGCGCTGTACTCTGCTGTAGGGGCTGTGTATAAGAGGCATGTTACCTGCGCTGTACTCTGCTGTAGGGGCTGTGTATAAGAGGCATGTTACGTGCGCTGTACTCTGCTGTAGGCACTGTGTGTAAGAGGCATGTTACCTGCGCTGTACTCTGCTGTAGGGGCTGTGTATAAGAGACATGTTACCTGCGCTGTACTCTGCTGTAGGGGCTGTGTATAAGAGGCATGTTACCTGCGCTGTACTCTGCTGTAGGGGCTGTGTATAAGAGGCATGTTACCTGCGCTGTACTCTGCTGTAGGGGCTGTGTATAAGAGGCATGTTACGTGCGCTGTACTCTGCTGTAGGGGCTGTGTGTAAGAGACATGTTACCTGCGCTGTACTCTGCTGTAGGGGCTGTGTATAAGAGACATGTTACCTGCGCTGTACTCTGCTGTAGGCACTGTGTGTAAGAGGCATGTTACCTGCGCTGTACTCTGCTGTAGGGGCTGTGTATAAGAGACATGTTACCTGCGCTGTACTCTGCTGTAGGGGCTGTGTATAAGAGGCATGTTACCTGCGCTGTACTCTGCTGTAGGGGCTGTGTATAAGAGGCATGTTACGTGCGCTGTACTCTGCTGTAGGCACTGTGTGTAAGAGGCATGTTACCTGCGCTGTACTCTGCTGTAGGGGCTGTGTATAAGAGGCATGTTACGTGCGCTGTACTCTGCTGTAGGCACTGTGTATAAGAGGCATGTTACCTGCGCTGTACTCTGCAGTAGGGGCTGTGTATAAGAGGCATGTTACCTGCGCTGTACTCTGCTGTAGGGGCTGTGTATAAGAGGCATGTTACCTGCGCTGTACTCTGCTGTAGGGGCTGTGTATAAGAGGCATGTTACCTGCGCTGTACTCTGCTGTAGGGGCTGTGTATAAGAGGCATGTTACCTGCGCTGTACTCTGCTGTAGGGGCTGTGTATAAGAGGCATGTTACCTGCGCTGTACTCTGCAGTAGGGGCTGTGTATAAGAGACATGTTACCTGCGCTGTACTCTGCTGTAGGGGCTGTGTATAAGAGACATGTTACCTGCGCTGTACTCTGTAGTAGGGGCTGTGTATAAGAGACATGTTACCTGCGCTGTACTCTGCTGTAGGGGCTGTGTATAAGAGACATGTTACGTGCGCTGTACTCTGCTGTAGGGGCTGTGTATAAGAGGCATGTTACCTGCGCTGTACTCTGCTGTAGGCACTGTGTATAAGAGGCATGTTACCTGCGCTGTACTCTGCTGTAGGGGCTGTGTATAAGAGGCATGTTACCTGCGCTGTACTCTGCTGTAGGGGCTGTGTATAAGAGGCATGTTACCTGCGCTGTACTCTGCTGTAGGGGCTGTGTATAAGAGGCATGTTACGTGCGCTGTACTCTGCTGTAGGGGCTGTGTATAAGAGGCATGTTACCTGCGCTGTACTCTGCTGTAGGCACTGTGTGTAAGAGGCATGTTACCTGCGCTGTACTCTGCTGTAGGGGCTGTGTATAAGAGGCATGTTACGTGCGCTGTACTCTGCTGTAGGGGCTGTGTATAAGAGGCATGTTACCTGCGCTGTACTCTGCTGTAGGCACTGTGTGTAAGAGGCATGTTACCTGCGCTGTACTCTGCTGTAGGGGCTGTGTATAAGAGGCATGTTACCTGCGCTGTACTCTGCTGTAGGCACTGTGTGTAAGAGGCATGTTACCTGCGCTGTACTCTGCAGTAGGGGCTGTGTATAAGAGACATGTTACCTGCGCTGTACTCTGTAGTAGTGGCTGTGTATAAGAGACATGTTACCTGCGCTGTACTCTGCTGTAGGGGCTGTGTATAAGAGACATGTTACGTGCGCTGTACTCTGCTGTAGGGGCTGTGTATAAGAGACATGTTACCTGCGCTGTGCTCTGCTGTAGGGGCGGAGTATAAGAGACATGTTACCTGCGCTGTACTCTGTAGTAGGGGCTGTGTATAAGAGACATGTTACCTGCGCTGTACTCTGCTGTAGGGGCTGTGTATAAGAGACATGTTACGTGCGCTGTACTCTGCTGTAGGGGCTGTGTATAAGAGACATGTTACCTGCGCTGTGCTCTGCTGTAGGGGCGGAGTATAAGAGACATGTTACCTGCACTGTACTCTGCTGTAGGGGCTGTGTATAAGAGGCATGTTACCTGCGCTGTACTCTGCTGTAGGCACTGTGTGTAAGAGGCATGTTACCTGCGCTGTACTCTGCTGTAGGGGCTGTGTATAAGAGGCATGTTACCTGCGCTGTGCTCTGCTGTAGGGGCGGAGTATAAGAGACATGTTACCTGCGCTGTACTCTGTAGTAGGGGCTGTGTATAAGAGACATGTTACCTGCGCTGTACTCTGCTGTAGGGGCTGTGTATAAGAGGCATGTTACCTGCGCTGTACTCTGCTGTAGGGGCTGTGTATAAGAGGCATGTTACCTGCGCTGTACTCTGCTGAAGGGGCTGTGTATAAGAGACATGTTACGTGCGCTGTACTCTGCTGTAGGGGCTGTGTATAAGAGGCATGTTACCTGCGCTGTACTCTGCTGTAGGCACTGTGTATAAGAGGCATGTTACCTGCGCTGTACTCTGCTGTAGGGGCTGTGTATAAGAGGCATGTTACCTGCGCTGTACTCTGCTGTAGGGGCTGTGTATAAGAGGCATGTTACCTGCGCTGTACTCTGCTGTAGGGGCTGTGTATAAGAGGCATGTTACGTGCGCTGTACTCTGCTGTAGGGGCTGTGTATAAGAGGCATGTTACCTGCGCTGTACTCTGCTGTAGGCACTGTGTATAAGAGGCATGTTACCTGCGCTGTACTCTGCTGTAGGGGCTGTGTATAAGTGGCATGTTACCTGCGCTGTACTCTGCTGTAGGCACTGTGTATAAGAGGCATGTTACCTGCGCTGTACTCTGCTGTAGGGGCTGTGTATAAGAGGCATGTTACCTGCGCTGTACTCTGCTGTAGGGGCTGTGTATAAGAGGCATGTTACCTGCGCTGTACTCTGCTGTAGGCACTGTGTGTAAGAGGCATGTTACCTGCGCTGTACTCTGCAGTAGGGGCTGTGTATAAGAGACATGTTACCTGCGCTGTACTCTGTAGTAGTGGCTGTGTATAAGAGACATGTTACCTGCGCTGTACTCTGCTGTAGGGGCTGTGTATAAGAGACATGTTACGTGCGCTGTACTCTGCTGTAGGGGCTGTGTATAAGAGACATGTTACCTGCGCTGTGCTCTGCTGTAGGGGCGGAGTATAAGAGACATGTTACCTGCGCTGTACTCTGTAGTAGGGGCTGTGTATAAGAGACATGTTACCTGCGCTGTACTCTGCTGTAGGGGCTGTGTATAAGAGACATGTTACGTGCGCTGTACTCTGCTGTAGGGGCTGTGTATAAGAGACATGTTACCTGCGCTGTGCTCTGCTGTAGGGGCGGAGTATAAGAGACATGTTACCTGCGCTGTACTCTGCTGTAGGGGCTGTGTATAAGAGGCATGTTACCTGCGCTGTACTCTGCTGTAGGCACTGTGTGTAAGAGGCATGTTACCTGCGCTGTACTCTGCTGTAGGGGCTGTGTATAAGAGGCATGTTACCTGCGCTGTGCTCTGCTGTAGGGGCGGAGTATAAGAGACATGTTACCTGCGCTGCACTCTGTAGTAGGGGCTGTGTATAAGAGACATGTTACCTGCGCTGTACTCTGCTGTAGGGGCTGTGTATAAGAGGCATGTTACCTGCGCTGTACTCTGCTGTAGGGGCTGTGTATAAGAGGCATGTTACCTGCGCTGTACTCTGCTGTAGGGGCTGTGTATAAGAGACATGTTACCTGCGCTGTACTCTGCTGTAGGGGCTGTGTATAAGAGGCATGTTACCTGCGCTGTACTCTGCTGTAGGGGCTGTGTATAAGAGGCATGTTACCTGCGCTGTACTCTGCTGTAGGGGCTGTGTGTAAGAGGCATGTTACCTGCGCTGTACTCTGCAGTAGGGGCTGTGTATAGGAGACATGTTACCTGCGCTGTACTCTGCTGTAGGGGCTGTGTATAAGAGGCATGTTACGTGCGCTGTACTCTGCTGTAGGGGCTGTGTATAAGAGGCATGTTACCTGCGCTGTACTCTGCTGTAGGGGCTGTGTATAAGAGACATGTTACCTGCGCTGTACTCTGCTGTAGGGGCGGAGTATAAGAGGCATGTTACCTGCGCTGTACTCTGCAGTAGGGGCTGTGTATAAGAGACATGTTACCTGCGCTGTACTCTGCTGTAGGGGCTGTGTATAAGAGGCATGTTACCTGCGCTGTACTCTGCTGTAGGGGCTGTGTATAAGAGGCATGTTACCTGCGCTGTACTCTGCTGTAGGGGCTGTGTATAAGAGGCATGTTACCTGCGCTGTACTCTGTTGTAGGGGCTGTGTATAAGAGACATGTTACCTGCGCTGTACTCTGCTGTAGGGGCTGTGTATAAGAGACATGTTACGTGCGCTGTACTCTGCTGTAGGGGCTGTGTATAAGAGGCATGTTACCTGCGCTGTACTCTGCTGTAGGCACTGTGTATAAGAGGCATGTTACCTGCGCTGTACTCTGCAGTAGGGGCTGTGTATAAGAGGCATGTTACCTGCGCTGTACTCTGCTGTAGGGGCTGTGTATAAGAGGCATGTTACCTGCGCTGTACTCTGCTGTAGGGGCTGTGTATAAGAGACATGTTACCTGCGCTGTACTCTGCTGTAGGGGCTGTGTATAAGAGACATGTTACGTGCGCTGTACTCTGCTGTAGGGGCTGTGTATAAGAGGCATGTTACGTGCGCTGTACTCTGCTGTAGGCACTGTGTATAAGAGGCATGTTACCTGCGCTGTACTCTGCTGTAGGCACTGTGTGTAAGAGGCATGTTACGTGCGCTGTACTCTGCTGTAGGCACTGTGTGTAAGAGGCATGTTACGTGCGCTGTACTCTGCTGTAGGGGCTGTGTATAAGAGGCATGTTACCTGCGCTGTACTCTGCTGTACGCACTGTGTATAAGAGGCATGTTACCTGCGCTGTACTCTGCTGTACGCACTGTGTATAAGAGGCATGTTACCTGCGCTGTACTCTGCTGTAGGGGCTGTGTATAAGAGGCATGTTACCTGCGCTGTACTCTGCTGTAGGGGCTGTGTATAAGAGGCATGTTACGTGCGCTGTACTCTGCTGTAGGGGCTGTGTGTAAGAGGCATGTTACCTGCGCTGTACTCTGCTGTAGGCACTGTGTGTAAGAGGCATGTTACGTGCGCTGTACTCTGCTGTAGGGGCTGTGTATAAGAGGCATGTTACGTGCGCTGTACTCTGCTGTAGGGGCTGTGTATAAGAGGCATGTTACGTGCGCTGTACTCTGCTGTAGGCACTGTGTGTAAGAGGCATGTTACCTGCGCTGTACTCTGCTGTAGGGGCTGTGTGTAAGAGGCATGTTACCTGCGCTGTACTCTGCAGTAGGGGCTGTGTATAAGAGGCATGTTACCTGCGCTGTACTCTGCTGTAGGGGCTGTGTATAAGAGGCATGTTACCTGCGCTGTACTCTGCTGTAGGGGCTGTGTATAAGAGACATGTTACCTGCGCTGTACTCTGCTGTAGGGGCTGTGTATAAGAGGCATGTTACCTGCGCTGTACTCTGCTGTAGGGGCTGTGTATAAGAGGCATGTTACCTGCGCTGTACTCTGCTGTAGGGGCTGTGTGTAAGAGGCATGTTACCTGCGCTGTACTCTGCAGTAGGGGCTGTGTATAAGAGACATGTTACCTGCGCTGTACTCTGCTGTAGGGGCTGTGTATAAGAGGCATGTTACGTGCGCTGTACTCTGCTGTAGGGGCTGTGTATAAGAGACATGTTACCTGCGCTGTACTCTGCTGTAGGGGCGGAGTATAAGAGGCATGTTACCTGCGCTGTACTCTGCTGTAGGGGCTGTGTATAAGAGGCATGTTACCTGCGCTGTACTCTGCTGTAGGGGCTGTGTATAAGAGGCATGTTACCTGCGCTGTACTCTGCTGTAGGGGCTGTGTATAAGAGGCATGTTACCTGCGCTGTACTCTGCTGTAGGGGCTGTGTATAAGAGGCATGTTACGTGCGCTGTACTCTGCTGTAGGCACTGTGTATAAGAGGCATGTTACGTGCGCTGTACTCTGCTGTAGGCACTGTGTATAAGAGGCATGTTACCTGCGCTGTACTCTGCTGTAGGGGCTGTGTATAAGAGGCATGTTACCTGCGCTGTACTCTGCTGTAGGGGCTGTGTATAAGAGGCATGTTACCTGCGCTGTACTCTGCTGTAGGCACTGTGTGTAAGAGGCATGTTACGTGCGCTGTACTCTGCTGTAGGGGCTGTGTATAAGAGGCATGTTACCTGCGCTGTACTCTGCTGTAGGGGCTGTGTATAAGAGGCATGTTACCTGCGCTGTACTCTGCAGTAGGGGCTGTGTATAAGAGGCATGTTACGTGCGCTGTACTCTGCTGTAGGGGCTGTGTATAAGAGGCATGTTACCTGCGCTGTACTCTGCTGTAGGGGCTGTGTGTAAGAGGCATGTTACCTGCGCTGTACTCTGCAGTAGGGGCTGTGTATAAGAGACATGTTACCTGCGCTGTACTCTGCTGTAGGGGCTGTGTATAAGAGGCATGTTACCTGCGCTGTACTCTGCTGTAGGCACTGTGTGTAAGAGGCATGTTACGTGCGCTGTACTCTGCTGTAGGGGCTGTGTATAAGAGGCATGTTACCTGCGCTGTACTCTGCTGTAGGGGCTGTGTATAAGAGGCATGTTACCTGCGCTGTACTCTGCAGTAGGGGCTGTGTATAAGAGGCATGTTACGTGCGCTGTACTCTGCTGTAGGGGCTGTGTATAAGAGGCATGTTACCTGCGCTGTACTCTGCTGTAGGGGCTGTGTATAAGAGACATGTTACCTGCGCTGTACTCTGTAGTAGGGGCTGTGTATAAGAGACATGTTACCTGCGCTGTACTCTGCTGTAGGGGCTGTGTATAAGAGACATGTTACCTGCGCTGTACTCTGTAGTAGGGGCTGTGTATAAGAGACATGTTACCTGCGCTGTACTCTGCAGTAGGGGCTGTGTATAAGAGACATGTTACCTGCGCTGTACTCTGTAGTAGGGGCTGTGTATAAGAGACATGTTACCTGCGCTGTACTCTGCTGTAGGGGCTGTGTATAAGAGACATGTTACCTGCGCTGTACTCTGTAGTAGGGGCTGTGTATAAGAGGCATGTTACCTGCGCTGTACTCTGCTGTAGGCACTGTGTGTAAGAGGCATGTTACCTGCGCTGTACTCTGCTGTAGGGGCTGTGTATAAGAGGCATGTTACCTGCGCTGTACTCTGCTGTAGGGGCGGAGTATAAGAGGCATGTTACCTGCGCTGTACTCTGCTGTAGGGGCTGTGTATAAGAGACATGTTACCTGCGCTGTACTCTGCTGTAGGGGCTGTGTATAAGAGGCATGTTACCTGCGCTGTACTCTGCTGTAGGGGCTGTGTATAAGAGGCATGTTACCTGCGCTGTACTCTGCTGTAGGGGCTGTGTATAAGAGACATGTTACCTGCGCTGTACTCTGCTGTAGGGGCTGTGTATAAGAGGCATGTTACCTGCGCTGTACTCTGCTGTAGGGGCTGTGTATAAGAGGCATGTTACCTGCGCTGTACTCTGCTGTAGGGGCTGTGTGTAAGAGGCATGTTACCTGCGCTGTACTCTGCAGTAGGGGCTGTGTATAAGAGACATGTTACCTGCGCTGTACTCTGCTGTAGGGGCTGTGTATAAGAGGCATGTTACCTGCGCTGTACTCTGCTGTAGGGGCTGTGTATAAGAGGCATGTTACCTGCGCTGTACTCTGCTGTAGGGGCTGTGTATAAGAGACATGTTACCTGCGCTGTACTCTGCTGTAGGGGCGGAGTATAAGAGGCATGTTACCTGCGCTGTACTCTGCAGTAGGGGCTGTGTATAAGAGGCATGTTACCTGCGCTGTACTCTGCTGTAGGGGCGGAGTATAAGAGGCATGTTACCTGCGCTGTGCTCTGCTGTAGGGGCGGAGTATAAGAGACATGTTACCTGCGCTGTACTCTGCAGTAGGGGCTGTGTATAAGAGGCATGTTACCTGCGCTGTACTCTGCTGTAGGGGCGGAGTATAAGAGGCATGTTACCTGTGCTGTACTTTGCTGTAGGGGCTGTGTATAAGAGGCATGATACCTGCGCTGTACTCTGCTGTAGGGGCTGTGTATTAAAGTCATGTTACCTGCGCTGTACTCTGCAGAAGGGACTGTGTATAAGAGGCATGGCCAATGTGGGTAGATGTGGTGAGACCCCCTCCTTAGAAATGTACAAAAAAGGTTACATATGTGCATCCGCAAAATGGGCATGTGTGTCGCACAGGGGTGTGCCGGTGAAGGATCCAGCGGACAGCCGACAGCTGGCAGGGCGGCTTGTGCGATCGCTGGAGAGAGAACTGACTGCTTCTGCAGCTGCTGTGTACTGGGCTGGGGAGAGAGGCTGCTGCACAGCAGTCAGTCCTTTTTCTGCCTGCCTGAAGTGCTGTCTGCAACGACGATGGAAGGCGTTCAGCCCCTCCAACTGGCCGGACCAGGCCCTCTCGACGCCACTGCTTATAACTGTGCAAAAACAAGTGAATTTCCCCCTGTAAATCTAAATTTTATAACAGAATCTAGGCATTCAGCCATACTTGTCTTATGTGATTATTTCATTCTATTTATGCTTATAAACAAGTACTTCCTAAATTAAGATTGTTATAAATAAGATTTTTTTATTATATAAATTTGGTGGGAGAAGATAAAAAAAAAAGAAAGTATTTGTGTACCAGGATCCCCCTTTTGGTTACTTGTTACTAAATATACTGTATGGAGTGGCGTAACTAGGGCCCCGCAGCCCCTGCGAGCGCTTGGAGGTCTGCGGGGTGCCCTAGCCGCCGCCACTGACTTCTGCTTGGAGGGACACGGAGGGCACAGCGCGCGCCTCTTTTGTGTGTCCCTCCTGGGTCTCTGGAGGCAGCGGCGTGTCTGTTTAATGAAGTGCCCGTTCGTGAGCCAATCAGAGCTCATGAATGGCACTTCATTAAACAGACACGCCGCTGTCTCCGGAGACCCAGGAGGGACACACAGGAGAGGTGCCCGCTGTGCCCTCCGTGTCCCTCCTTCACAAAACTCACAGCACAGCAGCGGGGAACCCGGAGGGGAGGCGAGGGGAGGGATGGGGGTGTACCTGGCACTGGGCGGGAGCATAGTTGGCACTTGGGGGAGCATATTTGGCACCGGGGGTTATATTTTGTACCTGGCACTGGGGGGGGGGGCATAGTTGGCACTGGGGGTATATGTGTACCTGGCACTGTGGGCGACTATCTGGCACCACCGCAAAAAGCTTTTGTCTTTAGAAGGCTGAGTAGGGAATCCTGTCAGTGCAGTCACAATAGGGTATCCATATCGTCCAAACGACGCGTTTCGGAGTGTGCAACTCCTTTTTCAAGCTTGGTGCCATCTAAACCACACTGGGAACTGATCGCTTTTTTTGCTGAGAAAGCTATCTGCCCACCGCAAATTCATTAGAGGGTGAGAAACCTTTTTGGGACCAGTGCAATATATATGTTCATTTTACTTTATTTTGTTACTCTGTCTATGCTTCTATGTTTTTATTGTATTTTATTGTGTAAAAAATAAAAATATTGTTTTTACACTATCCTCTCATCTTTGTTACAAAGGCGCCTATGCACACATAAATCTCTTTTGTTTACCGTGCATAGAACCAAGAGCGTGAAACCCCTGACAACGAGCAGGTAATTTAAAAGTAATTAGAAGCCTTACTGTAGGACATAATGTGTAATGGGCATTGCGGTGTGTGTCATAATGTATCACGGACATTGTGGTGTATGTCATAATATATCACAGGCATTACGGTGTGTGGCATACTATATCACGGGCATTGTGGTATAATGTCTCAGGGGCATTGCAGTGTGTGGCATAATGTATAATGGGCATTGCAGTGTGTGGCATAGGGTATAACTGGCATTGCGGTATGTGTCACAGGCATTACGGTGTGTGGTATACTATATCACGGGCATTGTGGTATAATGTCTCAGGGTTATTGCAGTGTGTGGCATAATGTATCACGCACATTGCAGTGTGTGTCATAATCTGTCACAGGCATTGTATGTGCTATAATGTATCAGGGGCATTGCAGTGTGTAGCATAATGTATAACTGGCATTACGGTGTGTGGCATAATGTGTCGGGGGAATTATAGGGTGTGGCATATTGTGTCATGGGCATTATTGTGTGTGGCATAATGTCTAAGGGCCATTGCAGTATGTGGCATAATGTATACTGGGCATTACTATATGGAGGAAAAATTACAAATAATGTAAGGGGCATGAATCAGGATTATTTTTCCTGTGGTGGCCAACATCTGGGCGTGCAGGTTGCAAAACTGGGGTATAAGGTAGTCTTTTCCTGCGATGACACATCCCTTTATGCAAAGCCACGCTTATTTCAGCAAGGCTACGTCGTTTGTTTTTTTTGCTAAACTTCCAATTCAGCATCAGGCCCATGCTAAATAATTGTAAATGTATGGGTCCTTCTGTTAATACAATTTCAAAATACATCAAATTTTGTAGACAGGGGAATGTAATTTTCATGCTTGTCAGGCCATTTTCATGCTAGTCAGCATTATCACCAGCAACGCCAGTATTCCGATGAACTAGTCGCTAGTCCAGGAGAAGAGACGCTGAGGGGAGGAGAGGAGCAGGAGGAAGCTGTGACCCGGAACCGGAAGGCGGATCACACGTGTGTGCCTGTGTGTGAGCAGTGCTGGTGAGGGGGGGTCGGAGCTGGTGCCGGAGCAGGAGCCGATAGAGGTGCCGGAGAGGGGACTGAGCGGGCGCCACCGACAGTGCCGGAGAGGTGACAGAGCGATGCCGGATCAGGAGCAAGTAAAGGTTCCCTCTAGCAACCAGAGGAGCGTCCCCTCTGGCGCAGTTGGGATAAAAGATAGTGAGGTACCTAGTCAGATTGTGGTGGTAGGGGATTCCATTATCAGGAAGACATATAGGGCAATCTGCTACCGAGACCATGATCGTCGTACAGTCTGTTTTCTCCCGGGTGCTCGGGTGTGGCACATCGCAGACCGGATAGATTGTTGGGAGGGGCTGGGAACGACCCGGCGGTCTTAGTGCATGTTGGCACCAACGACAAAGTTAGTGGTAGGTGGGATGTCCTTAAGAAAGATTATAGGGACTTAGGAAAGAAACTTAAGGCAAGGACATCTAAGGTAATATTCTCTGAAATATTACCCGTGCCACGCGCTAGCCCAGGGAGGCAGAAGGAGGTTAGGGAGGTAAATGTATGGCTTAGAGATTGGTGCAGGAAAGAGGGGTTTGTGTTCTTGGAACATTGGGCGGACTTTTCAGTCAGATGCCATCTTTTTTGTTGTGATGGATTGCACCTGAACGAGGAGGGGGCAGCGGTGCTGGGGGGAAGGATGGTTAGAAGGTTGGAGGAGATTTTAAACTCTGTGCCTGGGGGAAGGGTTTAGTTAGAAACTACTGGTCATGCAGTGAGAATAGTAAAGATGGTGGTAGTGAACCAAATGGGAGTGGAGAAGGGGGGAGTGAAAGAGCAGACTTCACGGCCACTAATATGGGTACTATTAAGGGTATTACCATGGGTATTGCCAAATCACTGACTAGTGACGTTTATGGGTCATCGTTATTGCATACAGAAAATGATGTCCCTAGCGCAAGGAGAAGTACTTATCTTAATTGTATGTATGTAAACGCTAGAAGCCTAACAGGTAAAAAGGGGGAACTAGAAATCCTTGCCGCAAGCAATCAGTATGATATTATAGGCATTACTGAAACCTGGTGGGACGAATCTCATGACTGGTCAGTTAATCTGGAGGGTTATACGCTGTTCAGGAGAGTCAGATCAAACAAACGGGGTGGAGGGGTATGTCTTTATGTAAAGCCGTTTTTAATACCTGATGTACGGGGGGATATTCATGAGGAAACTGTAAACACTGTTGAGACGTAATGGGTTGAAATTACATGCGGGGGAAAGGTAAAGAAAAAGATAGTAGTGGGGCTATGCTGCAAGCCCCCTGGCATTAATGTATCTGATGAGGAAATGCTGCTGAAACAAATTGACAAAGCGTCAGTAGCAGGCAACGTAATAGAGATGGGAGATTTTAACTATCCGGAGATAAATTGGACAAATGATTCATGCGATACTGCTAGAGGTAATATGTTTTTAAACACACTAAATGATATCTACTTCAACTAATCGAGGTACCAACTAGGTACAATGCAATCTTAGACCTGTTATTGACAAACAATGGGGATTTGATATCAGATATTATAGTAGGGGAGCCCATAAGAAACCGTGACCACAATATGGTCACATTCAATATCAATTTTCATAAGCAGTCCTATATAGGTTCAACTAGGACTCTGAACCTCAGCAAAGCCAACTTTGACATGATGAGAGAAGCTTTAAGGGACTCTGGGCTAGATGCACCATCGCTTGGAAAGTGATAAAATGGAGAGTGAAAAAGTACCAGCTAATCAGGTCCCAACTACCATGTCACAGGCTGTGTTTGAAAAATTACAGTTAGGAGCTGATTAGCTGGTACTTTTTCACTCTCCATTTTATCACTTTCCAAGCGATGATGCATCTGGCCCAATGAATGGGAAATTTTGTTTCAAGGAAATAGCACTACGGAGAAATGGTAGGCGTTAAAATCACTGCTTGATGAGATTACTCGTAAATTTATTCCCATGGGCAGCAAACAAAGGACTAAAACCTCCAAACCAATGTGGCTTAACAAAAATATTAAGGAATTAATGGGCAGAAAAAGGCGAGCATTCAGAAAATACAAATCAGACGGCAAAACAGAAATAAGAACGGCTAAAGTAGAAACTGAAAAGCTAGTAGCAAAGGAAAGTAAATCAAACCCCACAATTTTTTTTTTTTTTTATATATATATATCAACAGCTAAAGATTAAAAGAGAGTATAGGCCCTTTTAAGGACAAACTGGGAGGCTTAATAAAGAAATAACGACATAGTGGATACATTAAACAAGTTCTTTCAATCGGTATTTACAATAGAGGAACAGATGCATGAACTAACACCCAACCCCAATAAGGATAATGTCGCATTGCTTAATGCTTATTTAAGTGAGGAGGAAGTCTGTGACCGATTGAAAAAAATTAAGATTAATAAGTCACCTGGTGCAGACGGTATTCATCCAAGGGTTCTCATGGAGCTACACTCCAAATTAGCAAGACCTCTATTTTTAATTTTCAATGATTCACTTACATCAGGCATGGTTCCCAAAGACTGGTGTATAGCGGAAGTAGTGCCAATCTTCAAAAAGGGAAGTAAAGCTGAAGCAGGCAATTATAGACCAGTTAGTCTTACATCTATAGTGGGGAAAGTCCTAGAAAGCATTCTGAGGGATAGTGTACAGAAGATCCTTGAAACTAAAAAGATTATTATTATTAGGAACCAACACGGATTTATGAAGGCTAGATCATGTCAAACAAACTTACTAGGCTTTTATGAAACAGTTACTGTGAACCTTGATCAGGGTAAAGCGGTGGATGTAATCTTTTTAGACTTTGCTAAAGCTTTCAACACAGTGCCACACATGAGACTTATTTATAAGTTACATGAACTAGGGCTAGGGAGCACAATATGCACTTGGGTCAGAAACTGGTTAGATAACCGGAAGCAGGGCGTTGTGGTAACCCCCTCCCTTTCATACACCTGAATTGTATTTTCTAATTGATTTGAGCAACTTACACTTTGTTCTGTTATATGAGGGGCACGGATGGGACCAGTGCTGGCAGGGTATGCTGGTCTCTGTAGTGCCATTTGGAGATCCCAGGGGTATCTTCAGGTAGGTTAGCTCTTAAAGAGGATACGTTTGCTCAGATGCCATTATCATGTGGCACTATGTTATATTACCTGGAAGGGTTGTTATTCTTATTAGTACCTGGGGCGAGCCTGGGGTGCGGTTCCCCCTGGATTGGTGGGGCTGGGCTGCTTTGGGGTAGCACACTGTGAGATCCTATTTAGCACCCCCTTAACACATTTATTAATCCTTCTGGTCTTTTAATTGTACCTTAACTAGTTTATTAATTTTTGTATATAGATTTTTGCTTTCTTTTTATTAACACATACTAACACTTTACCTTCTCACATTGTGCTGCCCTTGGGTAGCTAGCCTTTGCTGGTTTGTGGGGTTCTGCACCCCAGGCCCAGACCTAGAGTTAGGAACCACAAGCATCAGAGGAGCCTTGTCGGGGCCTGGTGGGTTATCATACATTTGCAAACTGTATGTAACTAAGGCCTCTGGTTTTCTATTATATAGTCTTTCATGTCTTGGTACAGGTACTGTGGGGACACCAGGTGCTTGGTACAGGTGTTGGGGGACACCAGGGGTTAATCCCCAATGTATTTGTAGCTTAGACTACCCCCTCCCTTTCATGCACCTGAATTGTATTTCCTAATTGATTTGAGCAACTTACACTTGGTTCCGTTGTGGTAAATAGAACTTTTTCAAATTGGACTGAAGTACTAAGTGGTGTGCCACAAGGATCTGTACTCGGACCGCTATTGTTCAACATTTTCATTAGCGATCTAGCAGAAGGTCTAGAGAGCATGGTGTCAATTTTTGCAGACGATACCAAAATATGTAAGGTTATAAATTCAGAGGGAGATGCTGAGTCTCTCCAGAACGATTTATTTAAACTGGAATCGTGGGCAGCAAAATGGAGAATGAGGTTTAATTCAGACGAGTGTAAGGTAATGCACCTTGGTAGCAAGAACAAAAATAACACTTACATACTTAATGGGGTGATTTTAGGGGACTACGTACTGGAAAAAGATTTAGGTGTTCACATACATAACAAACTTAGCAGCAGCGCCCAATGTAGGATAGCAGCAAACAAGGTACTAGAATACATAAAGAGGGGTATTGATGCAAGGGATGAGTGATATACTCCCACTATATAAAGCCATAGTGAGGCCCCATCTGGAATACTGCGCACAATTTTGGGCACCTTACTACAAAAAGGATATCCTGGAACTAGAAAAGGTTCACAGGCAGGCGACCAAACTAATTAAGGGGATGGAGACGCTGGAATACCAGGAAAGGCGTGACATGTTCACAATGGAAAAGAGGAGATTACGAGGGGACATGATCAACATTTATAAATATTTAAGGGGACAATACACAGAACTTTCGGGGGGATCTGTTTTTGTTAAGACCAGCACAGAATACACGTGGACACCCACTTAGGTTAGAAGAGAGGAGATTCCGCACAGAGGCGGAAAGGTTTTTTCACAGTAAGGACAATACGAGTTTGGAATTCCCTGCCTGTGAGAGTAGTAATGGCAGACTCGGTCAATACTTTTAAGAATGGGCTAGATAAATTCCTAATGGATAAGGATATATGGGGTTATGGTGGATAGATCACGTACCATAGTTATAATAAAATGAGGAAATACAACACAAGGGCTTTATGAACAGATAAAATTACTCCTGAAAATAATACATAGTAGGAGAACACAAATAGGTTGAACTCGACGGACGGATTGTCTTTTTTTTCAACCTCACAAACTATGTAACTATATATAAATGCTATTTAAGCAGTGTAGTTTTATAGGCCCTACACACTTAAAGATCTAACTGAATGATATGAACGTACTCGTTCTTATCGTTCAGTGTGTAGGCACCAATGATGAATGATGTGCGGCCCTGCGCTCGTTCATCGTTGGTTCCTGGGTTGTTAAAATGTGTAGGCACCAGTGTGTAGGCACCAATGATGAACGATGTGCAGCCCCGCGCTCGTTCATCGCTGGTTCCTGGGTCGTTTAAAATGTAGCATTATCTATGAAAATACAATGCAGAAGCTTAGTTACACACATTTGAAAAATAAGACAAGTCACCGCCACTTCTGCTATGAGTGGTCATAATTCTAAATAATGAGAGTCTCTATATTGGGCCATACATTCATGTGTTTTCAAATTTAGAGGTACCTTACCAGGAGTGACCCCAAGACCTCCAATGTGGCACTAGAAGGACCAGGACTACCTGCCAGCTACTGGATCAATATATGCCTCTCAAACATTGATACAGAGAATGCAAGTTGCTTAGTCAAGTTATAAGGTGTGTACACATTGTCACGATCCGGGTATCTGGACGCCATTTCTTACCCATCAGATGCCTCCTAAGGCTGGCTCAGCGCTCCAGGACCGGATCCCATCTGTTATCCTAATGTTCACATTCCTGCATCCTCTCCTGTCTCTCTGAGACGCTGTCACAGTAACGCCTTATTACATCTGGCATGGCGTCTCCCGCGGCCTCCGCCGCCGTCCCTGAGCTTCTGCATGCAGAGTGTCAGAGTGGCGATTACGTCAGCCGCGGCCTCCGCTGTGTCCGCGTGGTTGGATGTGCACTTGTCAGCCTGGCGTCTCCTGTCTCCAGTGGCCGGCGCCGCCATTACTGTTTTCATTACCACATGGATTACAAACCAAACTTCCCTCCAAGTGTCTGCATGGGCGCAGCCATCTTGGATTCTGTCAGCTGATCATTTCCTCCAATCTGTTGTCAGTATTGTTAATCTGCATAATGGCCTAGCCAATCCCTTCCTTGCTGCAGGTATAAATACACTGTGCCTGAGCAAGGAAGGCGTCAGTGCTTTGGTTGTCAAACCTAGTTCCTGTTTGTCTCTCTCCTGTGATTGTCTTCCAGGTTCCAGCTCCTGTCTCAAGACTTCCACCATAGAGACCCGCACCAGCATTCCACCTGCGGTGTAGCCTGACTCTCCAATCCATTGTGGATTCATCTGTTTCCAGCTACAACATTACCTGCTTCCAGCTCAGCTTCCAGCAGAGTACAGCTTCCCTTAAAGGGCCGGTGTCCTTTCTACACTTTACCACTCTCCACCGGTATTATTATTTCTCCGCTCTCAAGTTCTACATTTCAGTTCATATTTCATCGCTCCCAAGTTAATTTATTATTTAACTGGTTCCAGCCAGTATCCACTCCGTGCTAACAACAGTCTGGTTCCAGCCAGTATCCACAGCAGCTGTTTTACCTTCAGCAACCCAGCTTTTCCTGGAACACCAGCTGGTACAATCCTGGGTTATCTCCATTGCTACAGTCGGGCCTGGTAAGGACTTTCCATCTAGAAGATCATAAGAACTATCTCACACTACCAGTGCCCTGTGGCTCCTGCCATCCTGTAGTACCCAGGAACTGTATTTATTATTTGCTGACTTTTACGTTTTCTATTACTGCTGCTGTGTTGCGGAGTTGTCATAATAAACATCATTGACTTTTATCTAAGTTGTCGTGGTCACGCCTTCGGGCAGTTATTATTCATGTTACTTACATGTCCAGGGGTCTGATACAACCTCCCAGGTTCCGGTACATCTCAGCCCCTACAACTGAGGCTGCCTCCCGTCAGCTCAGGCCCTCAGTTGTGACACACATGGTGAGATAAATCCTTTCGATTTTGACTATATAGTCAAAATTGGAAGGAAAGTTAGTGCAAATCGGAAGGTGTTATGCTGCTTGCGATCCCGATGCGTAGTCCCACAGGGTCGGTATCGCAAGCCTTGATAGTCCAGATTGACTTGCCTGCACAGTCTATCTAGTGTACTATCTAGTACAAAGTATAGTCAAAATTGGCACTTAGTCAAAATCATACATAGCCACAATCGAAAGTACAGATAGTCAAAATCTGTGCTATCTGGGCTCTGGGGGAGTTCAAGGGAAATTATCACAGTCAAAATCGGGCATAGCAAGGATCTCACCGTGGGTATGCACCTATAGACTGAGACAGGTGCTTAAAAGGCAGGGGTTATATAGACAAGAAAAACACGAAAAAACAACAGCAAACTGCCATAAGCCTATACAAAATATAGCATTCTATGGGGGTAATTAAAATGTTATCGCAAATCTCCGCACCCACATGCGCCCGACGGTAGCTTTCTCTGGCTGGGTCCACAGGATTATCCACAGGATAACATTGGGATATTGTCGAGCGACAGCGAAAATGGCACCAACACGGTCACGAGCTTTCTGGCCTCCCAGGATGCATTGGGGCCTCCACTATATAGTCCCGCCCACTGACTCAGTCAGATCAGTTTTTTGCTTGGTGCGGCAGGAAGCCGCATGGTCATAGAGCTGCTGTGAGAGCAGCCTCAAGCTTTTATTATTTTATTTTTATAGACTTACTATATTGTTTTTTTTTTTAGCGACTTATCTTAACAGCGTCTTAAATGCATTCTAGAAAGAGTCGCTCCAACAACTCCCCACCGGGTCGCAACAACGCTTACCTTCGGGTATCAGTGCTGTCTCGACGGGCGTCTGTGTCGGATGTTCTAGCAGGTCCAGCAGACGTAACCAGGCTGTGGCCGGAGCATGGGGAGACGGTGAGTCTATGGACTTCCTATTTACTAGAGGGGTCAGGACACAGCTACACTGACTTTGGTGGAGACTACAAACAGTGTGTTGATGCGCCGAACATCTAGAGTGCGACAGCGCTACGCTCCGGGGATCATAGGCGCCAGGACTAGGTAGAGGGCGCGATCCTGGGAGTTTAAGTCAACAGGGGTATTCAGACGCTCTCCTGGCCGTCCCTCCTCCGAGTTCATGGCCAGTTCCCGCGTGTTTCTCGTTTCATGAACTAAATGACCTCACTTCCGGCTCAGACGCTACCACAAGGGTACTCGGTCGCAGCTTAGACGCTGCGGTTGTGTACACTGGAGATAAACCCGCCAGACCGAGTCGCAGGCCTTAGCGTCTGCATACACGTGGAAGCGCTCAGCGTCCGTGTCCGTTGGTGAGCGTCCGTGTCCGTTATCAGTTATCAAGAGCGGCAGTGTACACCAGTAGCGTCTGAATCCACGCAGCGTCTTGCGAGCGTATTTGCTTGGATATGGAAGTGTGGTGAGTCTCCCTGTATCCCGCTCTACGGAGGCAGGGTATACAGTACTAAAAATTCTCTCTACTTCTTAGTATGCATTGTTAATTTTTAGTACCTATTGCATATGAGACCTGTATATTACTGTGTTTCTGCATGCTATGTTGAAAAAAGAACCAGTTTAAAACAGAAGTACAATTTTCCTACTTATGTATAAGTTGTTATGGAGGTTGTATTCTCATATGGCAATGTCTAATGCTTTAACATGTGACTGACTGCTAGTATATGTGCTGACTTTTCTGTGTAATGTCAGTCCTGTTCTGACCCTCAAATCAGGTGCACTGTGTTCAGATTGATCTCACCTCTATATACTGACATATAGGGTAATTTTCAGTCACAAATTGTGTAGTCAATGACAGGTTAATACCATGTCTGTGAGCGGCAAAAGTGATGAGGAGAATTTATCAAGCACTCCTACAGCCCTAACATGCTTATCTTGTAAGTCAGGGGTAATTGATATGAATCAATTGGTCACTTATCAGGGTTTGTGTGCAAACTGTTTCGCTTTTCAGTGAAGTAAAAAACAGGAGTTAGTTCAACCACCAACAGAGCCACCATGGAATATGTTCGCAAAGACTCTGTCTTCAATAGCGGACAGGTTAGCTCCGGTTGCACCACCTCAAGGGTTAGGTTACACTATGAACCCATACATGCAGCTCCCTTCCTATTGTTTGGTTCCAGTAGCCACTACAAGCAACCAAGGGGTAGGTAAGACTAAGACAGATACGCCTGTGTGGCAGACTACACAAGATGATACATCGGATGATGATGATACAATAGATTCAACTCCGTATGATGATCAATCGCAGAGCTTTAGTTCAGAAGATGTAGCTGAACTTATTAATGCAGTGAAGGCTGTTCTCTCGTTGGAAGAGCCAGCCAAGACAGTGTTAAAAACTAAAGTACCTGTATTTAAACGAACAAGATCAGTGAAAGCTGAATTCCCAGCGTCAGATGAGCTGACGGAAATGATGGATGAGTCTTGGGCAGTACCCAGTAAAAAGTACAAGATTCCTAAGAGGTGGGATTCTTATTATCCATTTCCTGCTGTGGATTGTTCGAAAAGAGAAGTTCCTCCAAAAGTAGATGCACATGTTCTGCGACTTGTGCATAAATCTGCTTTACCACTGTCATCTACCTCATTGAATGATGTCACAGACAGAAGGGTAGAGAGCCTGTTGAAAAATATTTTTTCTCTAGTAGGAGCAGAGGTAAGACCTGCTATGGCTTCGGCCTGGGTAGCAAAGGCAATGGGCGAATGGATAGAGGAACTAGAGAATGACATCCCTTCTCCTACTAGGGAGCAAGAGGATCGTTTTTGCTGTTTAAGACAATCTGCCCAGTATTTGGAAGAAGCAGCTATTGATGTAGGCACAGTTGCTTCTAAAGCTTCAGCCTTGACAGTAGTCGCTCGCAGAGCAGTTTGGCTATGGACCTGGAAGGCAGATGCGGAGTCCAAGAAAGAATTGGAAGCATTGCCTTTTGTCGGTAATATATTATTTGGAAAACCTTTATCGGATATCCTAGAATCAGAGGCTGAATCGAAAAAGGTCAGATTTCCGGCTGCTTATAACCCGAAGTCCAAGGGTTTAAAATTTCGCTCATTTCGTTGGCAAAGCAAAGCGAAAGCTAAAGAGGAGCCTAAGCAACCCCAGTTCAAAACCAGGGGTAGGAAGCAGTGGGCTAGCAAAAAGCCAGCTTCCAAGCCTGAACAGAAACCATCAGCCTGAAGAGACGGGCCTCCGCCTGGAGGATTCCAGGGTTGGGTCCGACTACTTCTTTTTGCACACATATGGCGACAGTCAGCAGCAGATGCTTGGGTGCAGAAGGTAGTATCTTAGGGGTATGGGTTCCCATTCAGGAGGCAGCCTCCTCAAAGATTTTTTTGCACCAGGCCGTCTCGTATAGAGTCGAAGGCCAATGCCCTGCAAGAAGCAGTCCAAAAATTACTGCAGTCAGGTGTGATTGTCCCAGTACCTCCATCACAAAGGGGACAGGGGTTTTACTATCTATTTCTAATCCTGAAGCCAAATGGGTCATATCGACCAATTCTAAATCTGAAAATGTTGAACAAATACATATGGATCCCGAAGTTCCACATGGAGACGTTACACTCCATAATGTTGGCTATGGAACCGGGAGATTACATGGTATCTCTGGATGTACGGGATGCTTACCTACATGTGCCTATAGCACTGTCGCATCAGTGTTACCTCAGGTTTGCCATCCTCCAGGAACATTTCCAGTTCCAAGCTCTGCCTTTCAGGCTAGTTACAGCACCCAGGGTTTTTACCAAGATCATGGTGGTTATGGCAGCTTGTCTGCGCAAACAGGGGATAAGAATATTCCCATACCTAGACGACCTGTTAATCTTAGCACAGTCGCAAGATTTACTGTTGAGCCATCTTCAACAGACGATAGTTTGTTTACAGAGACACGGGTGGCTCATAAATTGGGAAAAGTTGTCCCTGAATCCGTCACAGCGGATGGTTCATTTGGGAGCCATATTGGATTCAAACCTACAGAAGGTTCTCTTACCAGAGAAAAAGATAGTCAAGGTGCAGGTCATGGCTCAGGAAGCGTTGCATGCCCAGACAATGTCAGTCCATGCAGCAATGCGACTGTTGGGTCTGATGGTATCAACCTTCGACATGGTGCAATATGCGCAATTCCACTCCAGACCGTTGCAGCACCTTATTCTGACCAAATGGATCGGAAATCATCAGACGATAAAGAAGCAGATGATAAAGATTCCAGTAAACGTAAAAAGGTCTCTAGCGTGGTGGCTACAGACAGACCATTTAAACAAGGGGAGACCCTTTTGGATAAAAGAGTGGCAAGTCCTGACAACAGATGCCAGCCTGCAAGACTGGGGGGCGGTACTCGGAAGCCTATGGTTCCAGGGAAAATGGTCCGCGAGGGAAAGTCGCCTGCCGATAAATCTGTTGGAGATAAGGGCCGTTTACTTGGCTTTAGTTCAGGCAAAAGACAATCTACAAGGAAGACCAGTCCAGATCCGCTCAGACAATGCGACAGCAGTAGCATACCTCAATCATCAAGGAGGAACTCACAGCAAGAGATTGATGGAGGAAGTAACTCCCATTCTAAAATGGGCAGAACTCCATCTCCCGGCATTGTCAGCAGTATTTGCCCCGGGTGTACTAAATTGGGAAGCGGATTTTCTCAGTCGGCACACCATTCAGGAAACCGAATGGGCACTACACCCAGAAGTGTTTCAGACACTGGTGAACAGATGGGGTCTACCGGAGATAGACCTTATGGCGTCTCGTCTAAACAACAAAGTTCCGAGGTACGGATCGAGAACAAGGGACCCAGGAGCGGTCCTTGTAGACGCACTGTCAGTAGAATGGAGGTTTCAGCTGGCATATCTGTTCCCTCCAATATCTTTGTTACCCAGAGTAGTGAGAAAGATAAAACAGGCAAAAGGAGCGATCATTCTAATAGCTCCAGCTTGGCCAAGAAGGCATTGGTTCACAGATCTGTTGAGAATGTCAGTGGAAGCACCGATACTGCTCCCTCAACGTCTGCTAATGCAGGGTCCTTGTTGTCACAGTCATCTGGATCGCCTGTCTTTGACGGCGTGGCTGTTGAAACCTCTATCTTAGAGGCTAACTATGCTTAGAGCAAGAAAGCCTTCTTCGGCCTGTGTGCGTCATAGAATATGGCAAGCCTATATTCATTGGTGTACTGGAAATTTTTTTAATCCGAGATCTTTTAAAGTAGCTAAGATTTTGGATTTCCTTCAGGCAGGATTGGATAAAGGTTGAAAGTTGCTTCCTTGAGGGTTCAAGTTTCAGCGTTAACTGTATGGTTTCAGCAGAAGATTGCTGATTTACAGGATGTACGTACATTTTTTCAAGGAGTAGTACATATTCAACCTCCATTTGTTCCTCCTGCAGCTCCCTGGGATTTGAATTTAGTTCTTAAATTTCTCCAGGGTCCTTTGTTTGAACCACTTGAGAGAGTAGATCTTAAGTGGTTAACGGTTAAAGTTCTTTTTTTACTGGCAATGGCGTCAGCCAGAAGAGTGTCAGATTTAGGAGCATTATCATGTAAGTCTCCTTTCCTAAGTTTTTTTCCCAGACAGAGCAGTTCTCAGAACGAGATCTAGCTATCTTCCAAAGGTGGTATCAAAGTTTCACCTGAATGAAGAGATTGTAGTCCCAGCTTTTCAGGTATCGGGACTATCTGCGGGAGAAGCGTCGCTGGACGTGGTCCCGGCTTTAAGAATCTACATAGATCGTACTAGTGCCATCAGGAAAACAGATTCTCTCTTCATCCTCTACGGATTCCATAGAAGAGGATGGCCTGCTAGTAAACAGACGCTGGCGAGATGGCTCCGAATGGTAATATCAGAAACTTATTCGCATGCAGATCTCCCTATTCCGGCTAATGTCTCTGCACACTCTACACGTAAGGTAGGTCCTTCTTCTTGGGCAGCACAACAGGGTGCTTCAGCAGAACAGATATGTAAGGCAGCCACATGGTCTTCCATAAACACATTCATTAGACATTATGCCTTGGATACTTTTGTCTCTCATGACGCAGACTTCGGGCGAAAGGTCCTCCTGTGCAATCAGGAGCGTCCCCACCACTAAAATGGCTTTGGGAATCCCAATGTTATCCTGTGGATAATCCTGTGGACCCAGCCAGAGAAATATACGTTATGGTAAGAACTTACCGTTGATAACGTGATTTCTCTTATGTCCACAGGTATCCACAGGGATCCCACCCTGATGCGTCTGATTTGAGGATCTAGACAATCACTAAAACCTCTTCCTTCTTGTATGGAAGGGTGTGCATGTGTGTTCTTATCACCTAAACAGGTCTCTGCCTGATGTTCCTGCCTAAAATCACTATGAAAAGAACTGATCTGACTGAGTCAGTGGGCAGGACTATATAGTGGAGGCCCCAATGCATCCTGGGAGGCCAGAAAGCTCGTGACCGTGTTGGTGCCATTTTCGCTGTCGCTCGACAATATCCCAATGTTATCCTGTGGATACCTGTGGACATAAGAGAAATCACGTTATCAACGGTAAGTTCTTAACATAACGTATATATTCAAATGTAGCTGCTGACAGACCCGAGACCTTCACTTCAGCTCTCTTCCCCTGGGGGTAGTGAGCTAAAAATGTGCGAAAATTTACCCATTTGGGTGCCCAAACAGGACTTTTTGTGTCGCGCCCATTCGTTTAGTCTGGTTTTTCCACTTTACGTTACTAAACCCAGCTAAAATGGACGCGATCAGCACGATAACAGGGGACAATTCAATATTGCACTGCGATCTCCCATCACTTTAGACAGGAGATCGGGCACGAATAAACAATTGAATTTCGTCCTATACATAAATAAAATGCAGATGCTTAGTTACAAACATTTGCAAATTTATACTAAGCCACCTGCTGCTCCACAGGACTTCTGCTTATGATGGAAGAACATTGGGACTGTCCCACCTAAATCATGAGAGTGGAGAGGTAAGGACTGCTGTTTACAGATATTGTGTGCAGCAATTATTAGGAGAGCATCATGTTTTATCAATTCATACTCCCAATCACTGAACACCAGGACCGTAGGGAGGGCGCCAAACCATGGGAGTACCATACCTCCCAAATGTCCCGATTTTGGCAGAACAGTCCCGTTTTCGAGGTCCGTCCCGCTGTCCCACCCGCGGGTCGCAGTCTCCCACGGGTAGGGGGATCAGTTGGTAGATCCCCCCCCCCCTGTCACTCGCTGCTCTGATCACAGCAGCGGTAAATAGATGCTGTGCGCATGCGTCTATTCCCCGACAGATAGGGACAGGGGCCATGGCCAGCAGCTCACTGAGCACTGTCCATGCCCCCATGGTGACAAAAAGGGGGGGTTTAGTTTGTGATTACGGTGCTTGCCGCGAGGCCATGCCCCCTTAACGTGAGGCCATGCCCCTTACTGCGAGGCCACACACCCAAATTCAGATGCGCGCTACTGTCACTCCCTGTGTAGGACTAAAGTTGGGAGGTATGGAGTACCACCATTGCTGCTCCTGCATCTGGCTAGCATTGTGCCTGACTTGGCAACCTACGGCTAGTAGTGCAGCTTCAGTGCTGCTTGGTGCATTCAAAGGAGAGTGTGATATAGAAGATAGACATTATAAAGGTTGACAGTCATTAGGTCGAGAGGGTCTATAGGTCAACATAATTTTTTTTTTTTTAATTTTATTTTGTGTTTTTAAAAATATTTCACCCAAATTTGTGAAATGTGTCCCCTCGTGGGCTCGCTTCACCCGCCACGCTTCCAGCACGGTTACATACAAGGTTACTAAAGGTAATAGTTTGTGACATGGATAGTAAATGCAGCAACAGCTGTAAAAACCCTAAAAGACACATGTCAACCTTTTCACTCGGTCAACCTTTTGACTGTTGACCCTATGGTTTCACCCTATTGACTGTCGACCTTGTAACTGTCTATCTCTCAACCACCTCCCCCAAAGGAAGCTTTAGGCACGCCACCCGCTGTGTACAGAGCCACCTGGAGTGTCCGGGCAGCTCTCCACATTGTTTCTGCTGCTAGCTCTGCACCTTCATGTGATGCCATGGGTTGGGGCGGAGATGGCATGGGGCGCTGCTCAACACAGTTATAACACAGCAGGGCCATCAGGGGGGTGCTGGGGGCACATCTGTCCCTGGCCCAGCCTCTCTAACAGAGAGAGGAGGGCCCGGGATGCTCATGCAGCCACCTGCTTGCCCGCTGCCGTCCGCGCCGTTCCGTGGTCGTCCCCGCTGTTCTGCTGCTGTCCTCCGACCCTCCAGCAGCTTTGTATTGAATTCTTCCCTCCCAAAATGGCTGCCGGCGGCCTTTTTAGAAGGGACGTTTTCAATACAGCTGCAGGAGGACGGAGAAGAGCATCAGAACAGCGGGGATGGAGGCAGGCATGCAGTGGCATAAGCATCCCGGGCCCTTCCGACAGCGGCACATGTATGCATTCATTCATTCATTCGTGTGTGTTTGTGTGTGTGTGTATATAACACACACACACACACACACACACACACACACACACACACACACACACACACACACACACACACACACTAACTGGTGCAATTCTAAAGCTGACTCCTCCACAGTGGGGGCCCTGCCTATTTTGTCAGTCCCGGGCCCGCAATTTCTGATGGCAGCCCTGCAACACAGTCTACATTCAGCTGAAATAGTAATTTTATTTTTTATTTTTTAGAGAACCAAGTTGCTAGTGGTGTAGCACAACAGTCATGCAATAAAAAAGTTATGTTAATTTGAAGATGCATAAAACCAAGACAAATACTGCAAATGAATACATGTATAAGCCTTTGTTACATCAGTAATAAGTACATTGGCATTTCTATAATGGTTACAATGTGTGCGGAGCACATGGGCCCCTGGGTCCAGGGGGAAGCCCACACAGCACCCATGTTTTACCTTTCCGGAATCCAGCGTTGGGCGCTGCAGCCGTGGCAATAATCATAGCCAAATTGGCCTCTGCACATGCACATTAGTGAATTTAGCCCCCGGAACATGGAGGGCGCCTTGTTTCCGGAGACATGCTCAGTGGATCCCAGCACAGTGCCAGAGTCTACCGCGCCATTGAGAGGAGAGGTCTCATCCAGAGTCTGCACATGGGCCCCCTCCTGTTAAAACGCCCCTGAATAAGTAATGTCCCCATGCAAGTCTCTTTGAATCTTTGTGTAGTGAATTAGATTCAATGCTAATGTGATTTACAGAAATGAGCCTGGCTATCACAGGAAATATATCATATTTGCATTCCTTTATTTCCGTTCGCCCTTTGGGTAGTGTACCAAAATCTCTGTATACCTGAAAGCAAATTGATGATATACTTGCACAACAATAAACACCTAGATTGCTCATGGTCATGGAGGACGATTTGTTGCAGTAACTGGAGTTTAGTTGTAAAAGTAATAAATAAGTTAATTCCTTTCCATTACGATAATGTCTATTTAGAATCTGAATTTTGTCATATAGTGGGATTATTTTTTTTTACAAGCCGCAAACATTCTTCCTGGCATTGCGATACCTACCATCTGCTCTTAACATGAGTCCACAGCATGAAACAGGTGCCCTTCAGCTGTACTTCCATTGTTAGAACGTCAGGACAATTGCCGTCTTACTGTAATTCTGTGAAACAACACATAGCGTGCTATAACTGGCAGCAGGCCAAACACAATGACTCATCCCTCATTCACGGCAACATTAGAAATTCCAGCAACCTGTCCGCTTTCTCAAACACATCCACAAATAGCTTTGTATATTTCCCACCGCTTTAAATAAAGGAGAAAGCCACCATTTTCTCATAAGAATGCAGATGACAACTGATTCAAATATAACAAAAGGGGCACTGGTCAAAGGGTGTCAATTTAGTTAGTAGTGGGCTGGGACCTGCAATCCATTGTCCCAGCAAATTCATATTGTTTGTGTAGGCAGATGAAAAGGTAGGCCAAATCTTTATTGTAAGATAAAAATGTGGGGACATTGGGCCTGATTCAGAGAGGCATGCAAGTATTCTCTGAGGAGGTGGGGAGTTAGTGGCAAGGGAGGGTGGGGGGTAGAGGGCGGAAGGAGGGCTGCATTCCTATCAATGGGGGCGTGTCGACCCCGGTTTCTAAGAGGGAAGAGCCAAGGGTCTGTGTGTCACCAACCAGACTTCCTGGCCTCGCAGCCACCACTTCCGTTGGCCAGCTGCGGAAGCAGATGCTTACTCAGCTGGTCTTCTGCAGGTGGATCCCAGCTTGTGACGTCGGTCGCAGTGCTGGCTTCGCAGTTACATGCTGGAGGCGTCTCTTCTACTGAGACATCTCCTTCATGCTCTTCCTAGAGGTCAAACAGAAATTTAATGTTGCTTGCATGTGGCATTGAACTTCTGTCTATCCCTGAATCAGGTCTATAGTGCAGAACCTCTGGTGCACCCCTCCCAATGACTCTTCATGCATTTGGATGGGTTTAAACAGATTCATTTACCCAATGACTGGATGCTACTACAAATTGTGAGCTTCAGCGGTGAGGTCTTTTACTTTTGGTTAAAATTGCATTGCAATCTCAAACAGCGTTGAGACAGACTGTTCTTACCTGAGTGTCTCTGCTGTATACAATACCTTTTGATTTTCCATCCGGCTCAATACTGCTGCAATATACTAGTAACTGTGCTTGGAGCTGTCACAACAGCTAATCTATTTACTAAACGCTCCTGAATTGTCATATCAAATGTATATAGGCTATTTATATGAATGCATCATCCAATTGTGATATTTTATGTGTATTTTAATGATATGTGCAGTGTCTACAGGTCTGTACACACGGTGCGATATGCACTTAACTTTCCTTACGATTTTGAATATATAGTCAAAATCGTAAGGAAAGTTAGTGCATATTGCAGCGTGTGTACACAGCTTGCGATGCCGATGCGCGGTCCTGCGGGATCAACATCGAAAAAATAAACTGCGCAGGCAGCCCAACATTGACTGTATCGGCACCAGCCCCGTCGAATAGTCAGTGTCGGGCAATCAATGCATCGGGTGGTAGTCATGTGACCGCCGGTCGGCTGACCGACAGTCACATGACCTCCTCCGTGAGCCCGACGGCTCACTATCCCGATGGTCGGCATGCCGACCAACAGGGACTATTTCCACTCGTGGGTGTCCACGACACCCATAGAGTGGGAATAGAACCCGTTGCGACCACAGGTCGCCACCGAGCCCGCAGCGTGGCGAGCGCAGCGAGCCCGCAAGGGGCTTGCTGCACTCGCCCCTCCCCGCCGGGATCCCGGCGTCGGTATGCTGCCGGGATCCCGGCGTCGGTAAGGTTCCATTTGCTAAATGCAGAAAGAATGTGGTCACTATCGGCAGGCTAAGGAACTTTCACCTGCTCACGAGGCTACTCTGTGGATTTTTAGCTAGGCTTCCAATTTAATGACTGATCATTCACTTGTCCAGGCACCTCTGGTAAGTTGAAAGATTTGATGCCCCACCATTGTCCATATAATAATATAATTTTTGCTTATAATGTGACCATACATGCTGCATAGAAACTTAAAATGTAGAAGTAGGGGTAAGATACTTTGGAGCAGGTGGGACACAGGACTCGGTGGTCCTTAGGGAAAACTGAGGAGGATGAGACTGCAGTAGCAGCAGGGTAGGGTGTGGGTTTGGAAGGTTGGGGAGAAAAGGGGTACTGATTTGTTGTCCGGCTTTGGATTAGAATTTGCCAAATTGCTGTGACTGGTTTTAGATTTGATTTTTTTTTCTTCAAACAATTGACAAAAAAAAAAGCTACAATCACATATTTTGGGCTTTTTTTGTTCCTAGAGTATGATTAATCTGAATAACATTACTTAACACTCATTTCCAGTCAATTTTTACCAACTCACAGCTCACAATATTGTTTTCACCAATATTGGCCAAAGGCTGCAGTGAGCTAGCTGGTTACTAAGACACAGAGCAGCGGCGCAAATACACAACAGTTTATAGCACATCTATGACACATTGCCACACAGCAGTAGCAGAAATGAAAAGTGGTGCAAAATGGAATTGTCCTTGGGCACTACCACCCACCATTATGGTGGATATTAAAAATAACATGCCACTTTTGTGGCTGAAGTGCTTGGTTTGTTTCGGCCCCCACAAAACAGGCTACCAATCAGCTTAAGGCAACAGTTCTAAAGTGGCAAGATGTCATCGTCATTGCCATCCTCACCCTTATCAGTGTGTACATCATCCTCACACAATATTAATTCATCCACGCTGGAATCCACAATTACAGAAGTCTCTGTACTTTGATGTGATTGCCAGGAAAGATATTCCTCATGGAATTTTAAGTTCATTTTGATGAACATAATCTTTTCCACATTTTGAGGAAGTAGCCTCCTACGCCGTTTGCTCACAAGGTTCCTGACTGAAAACTCTCTATGAGTACACACTGGAGGGTAGGCAGCTTAAGTATTGCAAAACCAGTTTGTACAAAGGCCTCCAAATTGCCTTTTTTTCCTTCCAGTACTCAAAGGGACTCTGTGACATGCCTAATTTGTATGGTGTCAGGAAAATATTCCTCCACCATACTTTGGATGGCGGTAGTATCAGATGGAGTTACAGTAGAGGTGTGACTAATGTTGGGCAATTCATTTAGACCCAAACAGATGTAAAAATGTTGTTTTAACTTATCTGCATCACCAGTTGGTCTTTTGGGAAAGCTGAGTTATTTTATGGCTGCTACTGAAGAAACTGAATGAGGAGACGTCATTGTGATATGATGTGTCACTTGAGCTGCCAACTTACTCACCAGGAGATCTTTGCATCTCTTAAAATCTGGGTCTTTTGGAAAGAAAGACACAGCATACGACTTAAACCTACTGTAGGATTAAGCACAGTTGCTAAAATGTAGTAATCAGATTTCAAGATATTGGCAACCCATGGATCCTGGCAAAGAGAATAAAGGTTTTGATCTACAAGTCTGGTATACATTGCGTATTCGCTTTTTTTAATCTCCTCCTTCAATTTCTCCATCTGATTTTCCAATAGCCTAATTAGGGGCATCACCTTACTCAAGCTAGCAGTGTTATAACTCACTTCACAGGTGGCTACTTTAAAGGGTTTAATCATCTTGCACAAGACAGAAAGTACTGTACTCTCCACTGCACTGGGCTAAGGTACATTTCTCTATCGTCCTAAGTGGATGCTGGGGTTCCTGAAAGGACCATGGGGAATAGCGGCTCCGCAGGAGACAGGGCACAAAAGTAAAGCTTTTACAGGTCAGGTGGTGTGTACTGGCTCCTCCCCCTATGACCCTCCTCCAGACTCCAGTTAGATTTTTGTGCCCGGCCGAGAAGGGTGCAATTCTAGGTGGCTCTCATAAAGAGCTGCTTAGAAAAGTTTAGCTTAGGTTTTTTATTTTACAGTGAGTCCTGCTGGCAACAGGATCACTGCAACGAGGGACTTAGGGGAGAAGAAGTGAACTCACCTGCGTGCAGGATGGATTGGCTTCTTGGCTACTGGACATGGAGCTCCAGAGGGACGATCACAGGTACAGCCTGGATGGTCACCGGAGCCACGCCGCCGGCCCCCTCACAGATGCTGAAGCAAGAAGAGGTCCAGAATCGGCGGCTGAAGACTCCTGCAGTCTTCTTAAGGTAGCGCACAGCACTGCAGCTGTGCGCCATTTTCCTCTCAGCACACTTCACACGGCAGTCACTGAGGGTGCAGGGCGCTGGGGGGGGGGCGCCCTGGGAGGCAAATGAAAACCTTTAAAAAGGCTAAAAATACCTCACATATAGCCCCAGAGGCTATATGGAGATATTTACCCCTGCCTAAATGTACTAAATAGCGGGAGACGAGCCCGCCGGAAAAGGGGCGGGGCCTATCTCCTCAGCACACGGCGCCATTTTCTGTCACAGCTCCGCTGGTCAGGAAGGCTCCCAGGTCTCTCCCCTGCACTGCACTACAGAAACAGGGTATAACAGAGAGGGGGGGCAAAATAAATGGCAATATATAAATATAAAAGCAGCTATAAGGGAGCACTTAATCATAAGGCTATCCCTGTCATATATAGCGCTTTTTGGTGTGTGCTGGCAGACTCTCCCTCTGTCTCCCCAAAGGGCTAGTGGGTCCTGTCTTCGTATAGAGCATTCCCTGTGTGTCTGCTGTGTGTCGGTACGTGTGTGTCGACATGTATGAGGACGTTATTGGTGTGGAGGCGGAGCAATTGCCAAATATGAGGATGTCACCTTCTAGGGGGTCGACACCAGAATGGATGCCTTTATTTGTGGAATTACGGGATAGCGTCAACTCGCTTAAGCAGTCGTTTGCCGACATGAGGCGGCCGGACACTCAATTAGTGCCTGTCCAGGCGCCTCAAACACCGTCAGGGGCTGTAAAACGCCCCTTGCCTCAGTCGGTCGACACAGACCCAGACACAGGCACTGATTCCGGTGGTGAAGGTGACGAATCAACCGTATTTTCCAGTAGGGCCACACGTTATATGATTTTGGCAATAAAGGAGATGTTACATTTAGCTGACACTACAGGTACCACTAAACAGGGTATTATGTGGGGTGTGAAAAAACTACCAGTAGTTTTTACCGAATCAGAAGAATTAAATGACGTGTGTGATGAAGCGTGGGGTGCCCCGATAAAAAACTGCTAATTTCAAAGAAGTTATTGGCTTTATACCCTTTCCCGCCAGAGGTTAGGGAGCGCTGGGAAACACCTCCTAGGGTGGACAAAGCGCTAACACGCTCATCAAAACAAGTGGCGTTACCCTCTCCTGAGACGGCCGCACTTAAAGATCCATCAGATAGGAGGATGGAAAATATCCAAAAAGGTATATACACACATGCAGGTGTTATACTACGACCAGCTATTGCGACTGCCTGGATGTGCAGTGCTGGGGTAGTTTGGTCAGAGTCCCTGATCGAAAATATTGATACCCTGGACAGGGACAATATTTTACTGTCGTTAGAACAAATAAAGGATGCATTTCTTTATATGCGTGATGCACAGAGAGATATCTGCACACTGGCATCACGGGTAAGTGCTATGTCCATTTCGGCCAGAAGAGCTTTATGGACACGACAGTGGACAGGCGATGCGTAGAGGAGTTATTTGGGGTCGGTCTATCGGATTTGGTGGCCACGGCTACGGCCGGGAAATCCACCTTTCTACCTCAAGTCACTCCCCAACTGAAAAAGGCACCGACCTTTCAACGCAGCCCTTTCGTTCCTTTAAAAATAAGAGAGCAAAGGGCTATTCATATCTGCCACGAGGCAGAGGACGAGGGAAGAGACAGCAACAGGCAGCTCCTTCCCAGGAACAGAAGCCCTCCCCGGCTTCTACAAAAGCCTCAGCATGACGCTGGGGCTTCGCAAGCGGACTCGGGGGCGGTAGGCGGTCGTCTCAAGAATTACAGCGCGCAGTGGGCTCACTCGCAGGTAAATCCCTGGATCCTGCAGATAATATCTCAGGGGTACAGGTTGAAATTAGAGACAGAGCCACCTCGCCGTTTACTGAAGTCTGCTTTACCAACGTCCCCCTCAGAAAGGGAGACGGTTTTGGAAGCCATTCACAAGCTGTATTCTCAGCAGGTGATAGTCAAGGTACCTCTTCTACAACAAGGGAAGGGGTATTATTCCACTCTTTTTGTGGTACCGAAGCCGGATGGCTCGGTAAGGCCTATTCTAAATCTGAAGTCCTTGAACCTGTACATAAAGAAGTCCAAGTTCAAGATGGAGTCACTCAGAGCAGTGATAGCGAACCTGGAAGAAGGGGACTTTATGGTATCCTTGGACATCAAGGATGCGTATCTCCACGTTCCAATTACCCCTCACACCAGGGGTACCTCAGGTTCGTTGTACAAAACTGTCACTATCAGTTTCAGACGCTGCCGTTTGGTTTGTCCACGGCACCTCGGGTCTTTACAAAGGTAATGGCCGAGATAATATTTCTTCTTCGAAGAAAAGGCGTATTAATTATCCCATACTTGGACGATCTCCTAATAAGGGCAAGGTCCAGAGAACAGCTAGAGATGGGTTTAGCATCAAGAGGTGCTAAAGCAGCACGGATGGATTCTGAATATTCCAAAATCCCAATTAATGCCGACAACTCGTCTGCTGTTCCTGGGGATGATTCTGGACACAGTTCAGAAAAAGGTTTTTCTTCCCGAAGAAAAAGCCAAGGAGTTATCTGACCTGGTCAGGAACCTCCTAAAACCAGGAAAGGTGTCTGTACATCAATGCACAAGAGTCCTGGGAAAAAATGGTAGCTTCTTACGAAGCAATCCCTTTCGGCAGATTCCATGCAAAGGGATCTGTTGGACAAATGGTCAGGGTCGCATCTTCAGATGCACCTGCGGATAACCCTGTCGCCGAGGACAAGGGTATCCCTTCTGTGGTGGTTGCAGGAGGCTCATCTATTGGAGGGCCGCAGATTCGGCATGCAGGATTGGATCCTGGTGACCACGGAGGCCAGCCTGAGAGGCTGGGGAGCAGTCACACAGGGAAGAAATTTCCAGGGAGTGTGGTCGAGCCTGAAAAAGTCTCTTCACATAAGCATTCTGGAACTAAGAGCAATCTACAATGCTCTAAGCCAGGCGGAACCTCTGCTTCAAGGAAGACCGGTGTTGATCCAGTCGGACAACATCACGGCAGTCGCCCATGTAAACAGACAGGGCGGCACAAGAAGCAGGAGGGCAATGGCAGAAGCTGCCAGGATCCTTCGCTGGGCGGAGAATCACGTGATAGCACTGTCAGCAGTATTCATCCCGGGCGTGGACAACTGGGAAGCAGACTTCCTCAGCAGACACGACCTTCACCCGGGAGAGTGGGGACTTCATCCAGAAGTTTTCCACATGCTATTAAACCGTTGGGTAAAACCAATGGTGGACATGATGGCGTCTCGCCTCAACAAAACACTGGACAGGTATTGCGCCAGGTCAAGAGATCCGCAGGCAATAGCTGTGGACGCGCTGGTAACACCTTGGGTGTACCAGTCGGTATATGTGTTTCCTCCTCTGCCTCTCATACCAAAGGTATTGAGGATTATACGGCAAAGAGGAGTAAGACTAGTGGCTCCGGATTAGCCAAGAAGGACTTGGTACCCGGAACTTCAAGAGATGGTCACGGACGATCCGTGGCCTCTACTTCTGAGAAGGGACCTGCTTCAGCAGGGTACTTGTCTTTTTCAAGAATTACCGCGGCTGCGTTTGACGGCATGGCGTTTGAATGCCAGATCCTAAAAGGAAAAGGCATTCTAGAAGAAGTCATTCCTACCTTGATAAAGGCAAGGAAGGAAGTCACCGCGAAGCATTATCGCCGTATTTGGCGAAAATATGTTGCGTGGTGCGAGCAGCGGAGTGCTCCGATGGAGGAATTTCAACTGGGTCGTTTTCCTACATTTCCTGCAATCAGGATTGTCTATGGGTCTCAAATTGGGATCTATTAAGGTTCAAATTTCGGCCCTATCAATATTCTTCCAAAAAGAATTGGCCTCAGTCCCTGAGGTCCAGATTTTTATCAAAGGAGTACTGCATATACAGCCTCCTGTGGTGCCTAAGGTGGCACCGTGGGATCTAAATGTAGTTTTAGATTTCCTCAAATCCAATTGGTTTGAACCACTAAAGAATGTGGATTTGAAATATCTCACATGGAAAGTGACTATGTTACTGGCCCTGGCTTCGGCCGGGAGAGTATCTGAACTGGCGGCTTTGTTTTATAAAAGCCCTTATTTAATTTTCCATTCGACATAGGGCAGAGCTGCGGACGCGTCCGCATTTTCTCCCTAAGGTGGTATCAGCGTTTCACCTGAACCAGCCTATTGTAGTGCCTGCGGCTACAGACGACTTGAAGGACTCCAAGTTGTTGGACGTTGTCAGAGCCTTAAAAATATACATTTAAAGGACGGCTGGAGTCAGAAAATCTGACTCGCTGTTTATACTGTATGCACCCAACAAGTTGGGTGCACCTGCTTCTAAGCAGTCGATTGCTCGTTGGATTTGTAACAAAATTCAACTTGTACATTCTGTGGCAGGCCTGCCACAGCCTAAATCTGTTAAGGCCCATTCCGCAAGGAAGGTGGGCTCATCTTGGGCGGCTGCCCGAGGGGTCTCGGCATTACAACTCTGCCGAGCAGCTACGTGGTCAGGGGAGAACACGTTTGTAAATTTTTACAAATTTGATACCCTGGCAAAGGAGGACCTGGAGTTCTCTCATTCGGTGCTGCAGAGTCATCCGCACTCTCCCGCCCGTTTGGGAGCTTTGGTATAATCCCCATGGTCCTTTCAGGAACCCCAGCATCCACTTAGGACGATAGAGAAAATAAGAATTTACTTACCGATAATTCTATTTCTCGGAGTCCGTAGTGGATGCTGGGCGCCCATCCCAAGTGCGGATTATCTGCAATACTTGTACATAGTTATTGTTAACTAATTCGGGTTATTGTTTAGGAAGCCATCTTTCAGAGGCTCCTCTGTTATCATACTGTTAACTGGGTTTAGATCACAAGTTGTACGGTGTGATTGGTGTGGCTGGTATGAGTCTTACCCGGGATTCAAAATCCTCCCTTATTGTGTACGCTCGTCCGGGCACAGTACCTAACTGGAGTCTGGAGGAGGGTCATAGGGGGAGGAGCCAGTACACACCACCTGACCTGTAAAAGCTTTACTTTTGTGCCCTGTCTCCTGCGGAGCCGCTATTCCCCATGGTCCTTTCAGGAACCCCAGCATCCACTACGGACTCCGAGAAATAGAATTATCGGTAAGTAAATTCTTATTTTCCTCTCCTCTCCCAATGTCATGGCTTGTGGTATAGCTATGGATAGCTTTCTGCTGTTCCTCCATCTGCTGAAGCATATAAAGAGTTCCACCTTGTTACCACCTCTTGCTTCAGTTGTTGGCAGGGCAAATTAAACTGTTCTTGCAGGTGCTGCAATCTTCTGCTTGCTGTTGCTGAATGCCAAAAATAACCCCAAAATTTTCAGGACACAGTCAGCATTTCCTGCACACCCTGTGATTAAAAAAAAAAAACCCTGTACCACTAAGTTGATCGTGTGAGCAAAACAGGAGATGTGTTGGAATTCACCCCACTGTAATGCTTTCACAATGTCTGTGGTGTTATCAGATATCACAAATCCTGAGGAGAGTCCAAGTGGGGTAACTCATGTTTCTATGACATCCCTTAGTTTTTCTAAGAGGTCGTCAGTGGTATGCCTCTCATTGAATCTGGTGATACAGAGTAGCCTGCCTCTGAATGAGCTAGAATTGTTTGTTAGATACTGCTTCTGTTGCTGAAGGTGATTTACCCACCCATTGGGCTGTCACAGTCATGTAATCTTTAGTTTGCCCACTACTGCTTGTCCACGTATCTGTAAGTATCACGTATCGTGAGCTATAATTCTAATCCAAAGCCGGACAACAAATCAGTACCCCTTTTCTCCCCAACCTTCCAAACCCACACCCTACCCTCCTGCTACTGCAGTCTGTGGTTAAGTGGACAGTGGGTATAATGGCATTTTGTAGGCCAATAGTTAGGCTTTTTTAACATCCTGGTACAGCTGAGGAATGTTTTTTTTTTTTTGCTAAAATGGAACTGAGATAGACTTTGGACCTCAATTAACTGTAAAACCCACTGCATTAATGGTGATATTGGATGCAGATCTAATACTAGAATAGTTGTGATGGTGTCAGTGCTCCGTTGTGCTATTGGATGAGAGCTGTTGTTATATGTGCTTGTTTTTTTTACAATACTACTAGTAGTCTTCCTGGTCCCCTTCTGGGATGAAAATCCACCCCCAGCAGCAGCAGGCCTAGCTCTCAAGGATTCTTCTGAGGAATCCTGGAATGGGGAGGAGTTACCTAACCTTAACAAATTGAATGCAGGACTACCTCTGATCATTATTGAGGATGTGGGGAGGTGTTGGCGGTGGAGATTGCAGGTGCTGGAATCTAGTTGAGAGAAGGGAGCTAGCTGGTGCTGGACTGCTTGTTGTTGTTTTTTTTTAGCACCAGTTTCTGATGTTATAAAAAAACTTGTCATGAGCTCGCTGCAAATAATGTAATAGGGTGGAGGTGGTATAAAAGGTTCATAGTGTGGCTTGTGCTATACTAGCATTTTGTTACCCGAGCACGGTATTAAACTAAATTTGTGTTAAATAAAATACATATATACCCACCTTCGATTTTGAGGATGTCAGCAGTCAACTTGAGTCAAGACCTATCTAACAAACAAGAAAAATGGAAACTGGAGAGAGAAAATGTATTTGGTAATATACAACCTGGTGCTGGTGGGGGATTACAAACAAATTGGACCACTAATTTAGTGGATTTAAAGAATGCCCTCATCAAACAGACAAAGTTTTTTTTTGGAATAAAACTATGTTTGAAAGTTATCAGCAAAATAAAATGACACCTACAGAATTACGTCCCAAGGTCTTCCCGGCATTTGAACTTGAGGAGGCCCTGAAAAAAGGAATGGGAAGAAACACTATTAAAATGTTCATATGAATTAATAAATATACTCCTCAAACATGATGAGATGAGATTGAAGCAACATACGGAAGAGATAACTGAAATAAGTGCTAAATTAAAAGAATATGAGAATTTAGAAATGTTCTAAAAAGTGTATCAAAAGCACAAGACAAATTTTAAATTTTGAAAAAAAATCTCATAGAGAGAAAACAACAGAAATTCTTACAGGATAAGAACGATTTTTCAAATAATACAGAGGAGGAATTTTAGGGGAGATAGGAGATCAAGTGAACTAAATTCAACCTCTGAAATGGAGACAACTGATGGAGAATTCTCAGATCTTTCTTCAGATAATAGAAAAGGCCAAAGTAAAAGGCAACAAATTTTTTTTTAGGGGCTGGCCAAATGGATCAAGAGGCCCTATAAGAGAACAAGTAGGGGACACAACAATAAAAAAAAAAAATCAAAGAAAAAGGGAAAGGTGGATTGGGTACCCAACCCCCAGAGAAAATGCAATACATACAGGAAATAAAAGACAAGAGACCTTAAGGGTCATTAATCTTTCTGATAGAACATTGAATAAACATCACTATAGTGTCCTCTCTAAGGGACTGACCGTTTCCCTGATAAAATCCATGAACAGATTTGGAGTTGAAAAAGATCTTAATCTCTTCATGAGAAAGATATTACTTAAAAAGCTCACACTTAGAGGTGTTCCAAAGGGAGAATTTCTACGTACACATAGAAATTGCTCTAATGATGAAAATTTAAACAGAGGTCCCCGAGAATTGGGAGAAAGACTAGAACAGAGAGGCTATAGTAAAAAAAGAATTAAGAAGGGATATAAGGAGGCAGCAACTAGAGATCGTAGCTCCCTGATTTGCCCAAAGAACAAAAACCAAGAGGCTGACTCAACGATCAGGTTCATTGACACCTTTTGCAACGAATGGGAAGATATACAAAGAATCCTGCAGAGACACTGGAATATCTTTACTAGTGATAAAGGAATGGATGAAATAATAGGTAGAAAAGTTAACACAAGTTGGAGAAAATCTCCTAACCTTAGTGGTAAACTTGTCCACAGCCATTTTGAAAACCAGAATAGGAAGTGATAAAAAAAACTAAAGGATGTTTCCAGTGTGGAAATGGCAGAATCTGTAAATATGTGGAACAAATTAAAGAAGTGGAGGATAGATATGGGAAAATACACCCTATCAAAGACTTCATTAATTCCAAGACCGTAGGAGTAATATATTGCCTTACTTGTGGATGTGGACAGAAATATTTAGGCCTAAGAAGCAGACAACTGAGAATGAGACTGATGGAACATATTATGCTGAACATCGATACCTCTACTTACTGTGGTTCCACAAAGGCTACAGATGGCTTGACAAATGTTGTCAAGATTTGGGTAAAAATAATTCCACACAACAGAGGTGGATTTGTTGGTTCTATGCCCAGGTATGACATTGGCCATCTTCTTATCATGGCAAAGAACTGCTTCCACTGGTGCCTGACTTACACATACATCCAAATCCTCAACATCCTCAGTAGTGCCTGCATCAGCTACATAAATATACCCCTCATCCTCTTGCAATTCCACGGTACCATCTTCAATTTCTGTGACATCAACTATCCTTCTGCTGCTCTTCCCCTCATTTACAAAGGGAGCAGAAATGGTGGGATGTGACTTGTCTTTGAGTACAGTATCAGAAAGGTCAGGTTCACACATAACATCCACGGACACAGACTCTTCTCAGGGATTTGAGACATTTCTGTTTTGGAATGCACAGTTTGTTCTACTGCCTAAGTGGATTTCTGATTTTTTACACCTCTTCTAGACTAGAAAGTGAAAGGGTCTTGCATCATTATGAGAGGCAGAAGAAGTTGCCTCACTGACAATTGCCGTATCTCCACTCCAAGGTTTGAGCTTTTCCTTGCCAATGCATGTGGTGAATGACATGTTTGCAATTTTATGTTTTTCTGCACCAAACCTTCCCTTTTATAAGTGGTGTATTTTTCTTTACCACTATATATTGTTTTTTATTTTAGATGCCCTGACTTAGACCCGCTATGCCCTTGAGCTTCGACTTCAGTAGATGATGTTGCTGGACTAGCGTCATCATCATGACTGGTGCCAGTAGTATTTGCTTGCTCTTCTCTAAACTGATAGTAATCCATTTTTCAAATCGCAGATCTTGGCGCCATATATATATATATATATATATATATATATATATTTTCTCTTTTCTATCTTTAAACTTGCAGCTTGGTACATGAATAAAGCGCACCGACCAGTACAAACAATAGATATATATATATACTATCCAAAATTAACGGCACTCAAACCATACAGTCCAACAGATGCCCGGGAGCTCTCCTCAGTGTAAGCACACCATATGTTTTGGGGGGTGTAGTATGGTATGCCGGCGGCCGGGCTCCCGGAGGGCAGCATACCCGCGCTGGAATACCGACAGCCGGCATACTGACCGCCGGCATACCGACAGCTGGGCGAGTGCAAATGAGCCCCTTGTGTACTCGCTGCGCTCACCACGCTGCGGGCACGGTGGCGCACCACGCTATCTATTCTCCCTCCAGGGAGAGACCCGTTGACCCACAAACTGGAGAAAAGGTGTCAGTATGCAGGGTGTTGGGATTCCGGCACCGGTATACTGTGCACCGGGATCCCAACAGCCAGCAAACTGAAGACCACCCATTTTGGGAGAGTGAGATCACAGCCACTTGTGAGTCCAGGGTCTCAGTACAGTCACTACATCAGAGTATAACACAGTCACAGCCACTTGTGAGTCCAGGGTCTCAGTACAGTCACTACATCAGAGTATAACACAGTCACAGCCATTTGTGAGTCCGGAGTCTGGGTTATTAGCTACAACTACTACAGCAGAGTATAGTGCAGCTTTTACAGCACAGTCAAGTATAGCGCAGCATTCAGCAACATGCGTTAGTGTAAAACATCGCATAGTTTTGCCCGAAGCACCTCATATAGAATCCAAGTCCAACGCGAGTCTGACGCTAGGAGGATGATGTTTGGCCTCGATGTGGGATCCAAGTCTGGCAGGAACACCCAAGCCGAGGCCTGGGTGGAATCAGATCCCACTTTTCAGAGCGGTCCAGATTCCAAGTAATCTGGCTCGCTCATCTCTCTCTCTGTGTGTGTGTGTGTATAGGTGTATGAATGTGTGTGTGTGTGTGTGTGTGTATGTATGTATATATATATATATATATATATATATATATATAATTATAAGGGGCCAGAACCCTTAAATACCTCACCAAAGATCTGGGCCACACTAAAAAGCAGATCACTATGGAGTCATACAAACATAGAACTGAACACAGTATTCTAGATGAGGCCATACCAATAACCTATACAGTGGCATTATTACTTCCTTCTTTCTGCTGCTAATTCCTCTCCCAATGCAGCCAAGCATTTGACTAGCCTTCCTCATTGCTTTTTTACATTGCTTACCTGAATTTAAGTCTCCTGAAATAGTGACTCCCAGATCCTTTTCCTCCTCAGTAGTTTCCAGTATAGTGCCATTAATACTATATTTAGACTTTGGATTTTTGAGACCCAAGTGCATGACTTAGCATTTTTTGGCATTAAACTGTAATTGCCTCGCTCTTGACCATTCCTCTAGTCTACCTAGATCCTTAATCATTTGTTTTACCCCTCCTGGTGTGTCTACCCTGTTGCATACCTTTGTGTTATCTACAAAAAGGCATACCTTCCCTTTAATGCCATTTGCAATGTCACCAATAAAGATATTAAAAAGCACTGGTCCTAGTACAGATCCATGGGGTACTCCACTAGTAACATTTCCCTCATGTATATGCACTCCATTTACTACAACTCTCTGTTTTTTATCCTGCAACCAAGATCTTATCCATTCAACCATCTTAGTATCGAATCCCAAGCTTTCGAGTCCTAGCTGAGTATCACCTGATTCAGCTCTCAGTAGTGTCACTCTGACTGAGATGTCTTCATCTCCCGAGACATATATTCAAAAGTAGTTGCAGGCACAAAGGGGTTATGGATCAATAGGTCGACCTTGAAAAGGTCGACGGTCAATAAGTCGACCATTATTGGTCAATATACACAAGGTCGACATAGGAAAAATGTTGACACAGTAAAAAGGTTGATACAGAAAATGAAGACAGAAAAAGTTCGATATGAGTTTTTGGTGTTTTCTCCGTAACATGACCAGGAACCCCAATTACTGCACCACATCCCCTTGCATGGTGAGCAAACTGCGGGTAAGGTGCCTCCCTTTGCTACCGACAAGTTACTATTTCCAATCGTAGTTGACATGAATGATAAAGTATGAAAAAGCTGAAAGTAAAAATAAGATTTTAAACCTAACGGTAAATCTTTTTCTCCTAGTCCGTAGAGGATGCTGGGGACTCCGTAAGGACCATGGGGGTATAGACGGGCTCCGCATGAGACATGGGCACTATAAAGAACTTTAGAATGGGTGTGCACTGGCTCCTCCCTCTATGCCCCTCCTCCAGACCTCAGTTAGAGAAACTGTGCCCAGAGGAGACGGACAGTACGAGGAAAGGATTTTGTTAATCTAAGGGCAAGATTTATACCAGCCCACACCATCCACACCGTATAACATGGAATATACTAATCTGTTAACAGTATGAAACAAAACAGCATCAGTCCGAGACTGATCAAAACTGTAACATAACCCTTATGTAAGCAATAACTATATACAAGTCTTGCAGAAATATGTCCGCACTGGGACGGGCGCCCAGCATCCTCTACGGACTAGGAGAAAAAGATTTACCGGTAGGTTTAAAATCTTATTTTCTCTTACGTCCTAGAGGATGCTGGGGACTCCGTAAGGACCATGGGGATTATACCAAAGCTCCAGACCGGGCGGGAGAGTGCGGATGACTCTGCAGCACCGATTGAGCAAACATGAGGTCCTCATAAGCCAGGGTATCAAACTTGTAAAATTTTGCAAAAGTGTTTGAACCCGACCAAGTCGCCGCTCGGCAAAGCTGTAGTGCCGAGACGCCTCAGGCAGCCGCCCAAGAATAGCCCACCTTCCTAGTGGAGTGGGCCTTTACCGAATTTGGTAACGGCAATCCAGCCATAGAATGAGCCTGCTGAATCGTGTTACATATCCAGCGAGCAATAGTCTGCTTAGAAGCAGGAGCGCCAACCTTGTTGGCTGTATACAGGATAAACAGAGCCTCTGTTTTCCTAACCCGAGCCGTCCTGGCTACATCAATTTTTAAGGCCCTGACTACATCCAGGGACTTGGAATCCTCCAAGTCACTCGTAGCCACCGGTACCACAATAGGTTGGTTCATATGAAACGAAGAAACCACCTTAGGCAAAAACTGAGGACGAGTCCTCAACTCCGCTCTATCCACATGAAAAATCAGATAGGGGCTTTTGTGAGACAAAGCTGCCAATTCAGACACCCGCCTTGCAGATGCCAAGGCCAACAACATGACCACCTTCCAAGTGAGAAACTTTAATTTCACTGTTTGAAGGGGCTCAAACCAGTGAGATTTCAGGAACTGTAACACCACGTTAAGGTCCCATGGTGCCACAGGAGGCACAAAAGGAGGCTGCATGTGCAGCACTCCCTTTACAAAAGTCTGGACTTCTGGGGGAGAAGCCATTTCCTTCTGAAAGAAAATAGATAAGGCCGAAATCTGTACTTTAATGGAGCCCAATTTAAGGCCCATATCCACTACTGTCTGCAGAAAGTGGAGAAAACGGCCCAGATGGAAATCTTCCGTAGGAGCATTCGTAGCCTCACACCAAGATACATACTTTCTCCAGATACGGTGATAATGTTTCGCTGTCACCTACTTCCTAGCCTTTATCAGAGTAGGGATGACTTCTTCCGGAATGCCTTTCCCTGCTAGGATTCGGTGTTCAACCGCCATGCCGTCAAACGTAACCGCGGTAAGTCGTGGAACACGCAGGGCCCCTGTTGCAACAGGTCCTTTCTGAGAGGAAGAGGCCACGGATCTTCTGTGAGCATTTCCCGAAGATCTGAATACCAGGCCCTTCGAGGCCAATCTGGAACAATGAGTATTGGCCCTCATTCCGAGTTGTTCGCTCGCAAGGCGAATGTAGCAGAGTTACACACGCTAAGCCGCCGCCTACTGGGAGTGAATCTTAGCTTCTTAAAATTGCGACCGACGTACGCGCAATATTGCGATTACAAACGAGTTAGCAGTTTCAGAGTAGCTCCAGACTTACTCTGCCTGTGCGATCATTTCAGTGCTTGTCGTTCCTGGTTGACGTCACAAACACACCCAGCGTTCGCCCAGGCACTCCCACCGTTTCCCCGGCCACTCCTGCGTTTTTTCCGGAAACGGTAGCGTTTTCAGCCACACGCCCCTGAAACGCCGTGTATCCGCCCAGTAACACCCATTTCCTGTCAATCACATTACGATCGCCGGAGCGAAGAAAAAGCCGTGAGTAAAATTACTTTCTTCATAGTAAAGTTACTTGGCGCAGTCGCAGTGCGAACATTGCGCATGCGTACTAAGCGGATTTTCACTGCGATGCGATGAAAAATACCGAGCGAACAACTCGGAATGAGGGCCCTTGTCCGCACTCTTTTTCGTCTTATGATTCTCAATATCTTTGAGATGAGTGGCAGAGGAGGGAACACATAGACCGACTGAAACACCCACGGTGTCACCAGGGCGTCCACTGCTGCTGCCTGAGGGTCCCTTGACCTGGCACAATACCTCCGAAGCTTCTTGTTGAGGCGTGACGCCATCATGTCTATTTGAGGAAGTCCCCAACGATCTGTTATCTCTGCAAAAACTCCTTGATGAAGTCCCCACTCTCCTGGATGGAGATCGTGTCTGCTGAGGAAGTCTGCTTCCCAGTTGTCCACACCCGGAATGAATACAGCTGACAGAGCGCTTACGTGATTTTGCGCCCAGCGAAGAATCCTGGTGGTTTCCGCAATTGCCACTCTGCTCCTTGTCCCGCCTTGGCGGTTTACATGAGCCACTGCCGTGACGTTGTCCGATTGAATCAGAACAGGTAGGTCGCGAAGAAGAGACTCCGCTTGTCGTAGGCCGTTGTATATGGCCCTTAATTCCAGCACGTTGATGTGTAGACAAGCCTCCTGGCTCAACCACAGTCCCTAAAAATTTCTTCCTTGTGTGACTGCTCCCCATCCTCGGAGGCTCGCGTCCGTGGTCACCAGAACCCAGTCTTGAATGCCGAACCTGCGACCCTCTAGAAGGCGAGCACTCTGCAGCCACCACAGGAGAGACACTCTGGCCCTGGGGGACAGGCTTGTTGTTTGATGAAGTTGAAGATGGGACCCGGACCACTTGTCCAGAAGGTCCCACTGAAACGTCCGCGCATGAAACCTGCCGAAGGGGATGGCCTCGTAGGACGCCACCATTTTCCCCAGAACTCGAGTGCTTTGATGGACTGACACTCTTTTCGGTTTTAACAAAGGGAGAGAAAGAAAGCTCTTGTGTGGGCGCACTCTTGAAGAAAAAATAAATTATTGTTCAGTTATTAGTAAGAAATGTTAAAATTTATATTTATTGATCAAAAGTTAAAAAATTACCCCTCTATGATCCAAGGAAAAGTGTAAACATAAAAAAGACATGAGAAAATATAATATAATATAAAAATGTTCTGGTCTGTTAATCACATGAGAAGGATTAGAAAGGCTGCAGACACTTAATAGTCTAACACCCGTTTCTCCTGACCAGTACAGATAATCTGTATCAATGAGACCGACCAAGGAGGTCAAAATGTTTTAGAAAAAAACCACTGAAATCGGGTTAATACTAAGCAATTTATTATTCACCTATTATTTGATGTTACGCAGAATTAGGAATATCTGTATTGACATGACCTGAACGCAGAAAAAAGTAAAGAAAGTTGTTGAAAGAGCAAGTAGTGGTGATACTGCTGTTGGTGTCCACCCTTCGGAAGAAGGGGAATAGTCCCTACTCTACAACACCAGGTATTCCCAGGGAGTCTCCTCTCAAGGTACTGACCCGGCCCAACGCTGTTTCGCTTCCAAGATCAGACGAGATCGGGCATTAGCAGCGTGGTATGATAGTAGAGAGGCTATCTACCAATGAGAGTGCACCTATATAGAGATGGTAGAGTAAAGATTTAGAAGGATAAAGTCATATAGTGTGTAGATCTACTTTCCACGTTAGGCGGGGTGAAACAATTGTCACTAAGTGGCAAGGTGCACCCTGGATCGTGAATGAGAGTCTACAGAAAATAGTAAGAGGTGAAAGAAAAAAAGATGTTAGCACTTTTAGAATTAAACTGGTGGTCGCTAACCTTAGCGAGAGACCACGTCACAAAATATGCAGCGTCAGGTAAATTAGTACATTTAAATATAATTCACATATATATTCCTTTTTGTGCAAAGTAAAACATCATTACTTTAAAAAACAACCTAAGAGGTATAGCACACTGTATAGAAAAGAGAATAAACAATGTGTGAAGAATAGGTATAATCTGCAATTATGGGGTTATCGGGCTATATTATGCACAGAAAATCCAAATTAGTTGGCTTGCAGTGATTAATTGGTGTGCCAAAAAAGAAGAAAAGGCACCTATTGCAGTGATATTGGTCTGCAAAGTATGTGATTATTATTATGAGAAAAATCTCAAATATATAACATGCAGTATTGAATAGTGTGCCAAAAAGTAATAAGCACATAAGTTGATAATACTAGCCTGCAATATGTAAATTATAATACTGAAAAGTGCACAGAGAATCACAACTGCTTAATGTGCAGTGAATATGCCCATTGCAAAAAGGACCCCTATAGAAAGTGGAATTCAAACTTCAATTGTAGATGGAAAATTGCAGATAAAAAAGTGATACTCAAAATGTCAGGGTCAGGAGATAGGTGATAATGCAGGATCCTCCAAGGACAGGTCCCATGCTGTGATCCGTTGAAAACGCGTTTCGCCCGTTGGGCTTGTTCACTTCCGGGATCTCATGGTCAATGCTGTGTGCGGGGTTTAAAAACCCTGCTAATGTTAAGTAGCAGCCAATGGGTTATGCGTACCCAAATCGTCATAGGGGAAAAAGTATAGAGGTTCCCATGGAGACGCGGGAGGCCAAATGAAAAACAGATAAGTGACGCATCCCAGCCAATCAGAGCATGGGTGCGTCAAATGACGTGGTATGTAGGCGGACTAAGGGGGAGGCTCGCGGACATGAGTAGTCTGATTGGAGCAATAGGGAAAGCCTAATAGCAGGGAAGACAATGGCGCCATGTTAGATATGGGATTGCCCGGAGTGCGTCCTATTATAGAGCATGCACTGGTGAGAAAGGAGGGTGTATAAATGAAAAAATAAAAAACCCGGATATTAAATCTAAAGATACTAAATTGCTGACAGAGTATAATGGGAATAACATAAATAATTAAATACGTAACACTACGAAACGGGCAAAGGATATGGAACCCCCATTTTAAGATCAGGTATTTCCTTCCATCCTATTATATTCAATATAAATAGGGGATTTATGATCTCACCTTAGCCCTCATCCCCATGGTCTACTTAAATTAACCTTATCCACTTCACCGTTTTAGTGCCATGTACAATAAAAAATAACATAATCTATATCACCTTCATATCCAGCACAATCCTACATCATTCACGCAACCAGCATATCCACATCCCCACCAATCTCTATCAGCACACGTCTCCCGTGTTCCCTAGACCTTCACCCAAGTTCATTGCCACCATTAACACCCTCCCCCCCCCTTTCCTCCCTCCCCTACCCCTTCATGCACTGATTACCTGTACACATTTCACTTTTTAATTTCTTCTTTTTTCCTTCACCCGGTTTCAATGGCATATCCCACTGTTCTCCTTATCTTTTGTTCCAATTCCGTTCCTCTCCTATTTCCCTTCCCTTCCCGCTCTCTCACTTGGATTTAACACTTTGCATACATCATTTTTATATATCTATGCATATATATGTTTTTGTTTAATTTTTTTGTTTTATTTTTTTCACCTCTCAGTAACCATTACCTATATTTTTTCCATCCCAGGATGCGTCATAGCTCACGCACCACTGGGATTCCATTTTTCAGTCTGGATAGCAACATACTCTTGTGTTTAACAAATCAATTATTTTTAATCTATAAATCCCCTTTTTTGAACAGTATTTATTTTCCTCAGTTCTGGCAGTTTTGCCCTTTTCCAACATGGCGCCACAGCATTCAATTTAATGATCAACTCTTTCCTGCATTGTATGGAGCCATGCTTTATTATTATTTTTTACGAGCATATTTTTCACAGGCCATTTGAATGAGTGGCATCAATACCCTGATTCACCAAGATACGTCACTATCCTATTTACTTCCAGTGCCTATGGACTTTTCCATATCCTTCGCCCGTTTCGTAGTGTTACGTATTTAATTATTTATGTTATTCCCATTATACTCTGTCAGCAATTTAGTATCTTTAGATTTAATATCCGGGTTTTTTATTTTTTCATTTATACACCCTCCTTTCTCACCAGTGCATGCTCTATAATAGGACGCACTCCGGGCAATCCCATATCTAACATGGCGCCATCGTCTTCCCTGCTATTAGGCTTTCCCTTTTGCTCCAATCAGACTACTCATGTCCGCGAGCCTCCCCCTTAGTCCGCCTACATACCACGTCATTTGACGCACCCATGCTCTGATTGGCTGGGATGCGTCACTTATCTGTTTTTCATTTGGCCTCCCGCGTCTCCATGGGAACCTCTATACTTCTTCCCCTATGATGATTTGGGTACGCATAACCCATTGGCTGCTACTTAACATTAGCAGGGTTTTTAAACCCTGCACACAGCATTGACCATGAGATCCCGGAAGTGAACAAGCCCAACGGGCGAAACGCGTTTTCAACGGATCACAGCATGGGACTTGTCCTTGGAGGATCCTGCATTATCACCTATCTCCTGACCCTGACATTTTGAGTATCACTTTTTTATCTGCAATTTTCCATCTACAATTGAAGTTTGAATTCCACTTTCTATAGGGGTCCTTTTTGCAATGGGCATATTCACTGCACATTAAGCAGTTGTGATTCTCTGTGCACTTTTCAGTATTATAATTTACATATCGCAGGCTAGTATTATCAACTTATGTGCTTATTACTTTTTGGCACACTATTCAATACTGCATGTTATATATTTGAGATTTTTCTCATAATAATAATCACATACTTTGCAGACCAATATCACTGCAATAGGTGCCTTTTCTTCTTTTTTGGCAAACCAATTAATCACTGCAAGCCAACTAATTTGGATTTTCTGTGCATAATATAGCCCGATAACCCCATAATTGCAGATTATACCTATTCTTCACACATCGTTTATTCTCTTTTCTATACAGTGTGCTATACCTCTTAGGTTGTTTTTTAAAGTAATGATGCTTTACTTTGCACAAAAAGGAATATATATGTGAATTATATTTAAATGTACTAATTTACCTGACGCTGCATATTTTGTGACGTGGTCTCTCGCTAAGGTTAGCGACCACCAGTTTAATTCTAAAAGTGCTAACATCTTTTTTTCTTTCACCTCTTACTATTTTCTGTAGACTCTCATTCACGATCCAGGGTGCACCTTGCCACTTAGTGACAATTGTTTCACCCCGCCTAACGTGGAAAGTAGATCTACACACTATATGACTTTATCCTTCTAAATCTTTACTCTACCATCTCTATATAGGTGCACTCTCATTGGTAGATAGCCTCTCTACTATCATACCACGCTGCTAATGCCCGATCTCGTCTGATCTTGGAAGCGAAACAGCGTTGGGCCGGGTCAGTACCTTGAGAGGAGACTCCCTGGCAATACCTGGTGTTGTAGAGTAGGGACTATTCCCCTTCTTCCGAAGGGTGGACACCAACAGCAGTATCACCACTACTTGCTCTTTCAACAACTTTCTTTACTTTTTTCTGCGTTCAGGTCATGTCAATACAGATATTCCTAATTCTGCGTAACATCGAATAATAGGTGAATAATAAATTGCTTAGTATTAACCCGATTTCAGTGGTTTTTTCTAAGACATTTTGACCTCCTTGGTCGGTCTCATTAATACAGATTATCTGTACTGGTCAGGAGAAACGGGTGTTAGACTATTAAGTGTCTGCAGCCTTTCTAATCCTTCTCATGTGATTAACAGACCAGAACATTTTTATATTATATTATATTTTCTCATGTCTTTTTTATGTTTACACTTTTCCTTGGATCATAGAGGGGTAACTTTTTAACTTTTGATCAATAAATATAAATTTTAACATTTCTTACTAATAACTGAACAATAATTTATTTTTTCTTCAAGAGTGCGCCCACACAAGAGCTTTCTTTCTCTCCCTTTGTTAGTACTTGTACTCTCTAGCTCTGGGCGCACCACCAATAGGGACTTTAATTGAAAGGTTTAATTTTCCTTTCCAAATAACACAATTGTCCAATTTTTGGTTTCTCATAATCTTTGCAATTTATTATATACCAGTGCACGATCGCTCTCCTCGTTCGACTCTTTTCGGTTTTAACAGGTCTCTGACCATGTCTGGAGTTCCTGGGCTTTTTCCACTGGGAGAAAAACCCTCTTTTGTCCCGTGTCCAGAACCATGCCCAAGAAAGATAGCCGAGTCGTTGGATCCAACTGCGACTTTGGAAGATTTAGAATCCAGCCATGCTGCTGCAGCACACACAGGGAGAGTGACACGCTTTTCAGCAACTGATCTCTCGATCTCGCTTTTATCAGGAGATCGTCCAAGTACGGGATAATTGTGACTCCCTGCCTGGGCAAGAGCACCATCATTTCTGCCATTACCTTGGTGAAAACCCTCGGGGCCGTGGAAAGCCCAAACGGCAACGTCTGAAACTGGTAATGACAGTCCTCTACAGCGAATCTCAGGTATGCCTGATGAGGGGGATATTTGGGGACATGAAGTTATGCATCCTTTATGTTTAGAGACACCATAAAATCCCCCCCTTCCAAGCTGGAGATAACCGCCCTGAGCGATTCCATCTTGAATTTGAACTTTTTTAAGTACAGGTTTAGGGATTTCAAATTTAGAATGGGTCTGACCGAACCATCCGGTTTCGGGACCACAAATAGGGTTGAGTAGTACCCCTTCCCCTGTTGAACTAGGGGAACCTCGACAACCACTTGTTGTTGACACAGTTTTTGAATCGCAGCTAACACTATCTCCCTGTCTGGGGAAGAAGCTGGTAAAGCCGATTTGAAAAACCAGCGAGGAGGCACGTCTTTGAATTCCAGCTTGAAGCCTTGGGATACAATTTCCATTGCCCAAGGATCCACGTCTGACTGAACCCAGACGTGGCTGAAGAGTTGAAGACGTGCCCCCACCGGGGGGCGGACTCCCTCACTGGAGTCCCAGCGTCATGCTGTGGATTTAGCAGAAGCCGGGGAGGACTTCTGCTCCTGGGAACTAGCCGTAGTAGGCAGTTTTTTCCCTCTACCCTTACCTCTGGCGAGGAAGGAAGAACCCCGACCTCTTCTGGACTTATGCGATCGAAAGGACTGCATCTGATATTGCGGCGTTTTCTTCTTTTGCTGTGGAGAAACATAAGGTAAAAAGGTAGATTTACCCGCGGTAGCTGTGGAAACCAGGTCTGCGAAACCTTCTCCAAATAAATCCTCACCTTTGTAAGGTAAAACTTCCATATGTTTCTTTGAGTCGGCATCACTCGACCATTGGCGGGTCCACAGGGCTCGCCTAGCAGAAATCGCCATGGCGTTGGCTCTCGAACCTAGCAGACCAACGCCTCTCTGAGCGTCTCTCATATACAAGACTGCATCTTTTATGTGACCTAAGGTCAATAAAATGGTATCCCTATCTAGGGTATCGAAGTCAGCTGACAAGGTATCAGTCCAAGCTGCTACAGCACTACAAACCCAAGCCGATGCTATTGCCGGTCTGAGCAAGGTCCCTGTATGTGTATAAATTGATTTTAAGGTAGTTTCCTGTCTGCGATCAGCAGGATCCTTGAGGGCTGCTGTGTCTGGAGACGGTAGCGCCACCTTTTTGGACAAGCGCGTCAACGCCTTGTCCACCCTGGGTGAGGAGTCCCACCGCAACCTGTCCTTCGCAGGGAAATGATATGCCATAAGAATTCTTTTGGGAATCTGCAGCTTCTTGTCTGGAGTTTCCCAAGCCTTTTCAAATAACTCGTTCAGTTCATGAGATGGGGGAAAAGTTACCTCAGGTTTCTTTTCTTTAAACATGTGAACCCTCTTGTCAGGGACAGAGGGGTCATCCGTGATATGCAAAACATCTTTTATTGCAATAATCATATAATGAATACTCTTGGACACCCTTGGGTGTAACCTTGCATCCTCGTAGTCGACACTGGAGTCAGAATCCGTGTTGGTATCAGTGTCTGTTATTTGGGACAGGGGACGTTTTTGAGACCCTGAAGGGCCCTGTGACACCGTCAAAGCCATTGATTGACTACCTGTATTATCCCTGGACTCTGCTTTGTCCAATCTCTTATGTAACAAAGCCACATTTGCATTTAAAACATTCAGCATATCCATCCAATCATGTGTCGGCGTTGCCGACGGAGACACCACAATCATCTGCTCCACCTCCTCCTTAGAAGAACCTTCCGCTTCAGACATGCCGACACACGCGTACCGACACCCCCACACACTCAGGGATATATCTATATGGAGACAGTTCCCCAATAAGGCCCTTTGGAGAGACAGAGAGAGAGTATGCCAGCACACACCCAGCGCCAACTGACACTGGAAACCAAATTCCCAGACAAACAGCGCTTTTATACAAATATATAATATACACTCAATGCGCAAATAAAAAATGCCCCCCCCCCCCTCTTTTTTGCCCTCTGTGACCGTGTTCAGCAGGGGAGAGTCCGGGGAGCCAGCTTCTCTGCATGTGCTGTGGAAAAAATGGCGCTGTTTAGTGCTGGAGGATCAATCCCCGCCCCCTCAGCGGCGGGCTTCGGTCCCACTCAAACAATCAAAAAACTGGCGGGGGTAAATAATATACTGCCTCCGCAGTATATGTACATCTGCCAGTGTCCCTTGAGGCTATTAATTGCTGCCCAGGGTGCCCCACCTGCGCCCCCTGCACCCTTACAGTGCCTGCTGTTGTGTGTGTGTGTGTGTGTGTGGGAGCCGCCTTTGAAGTCTTCTTTCTTCTGCTACTCACCCGGCTTCTATCTTCCGGCTCTGTGAGGAGGACGGCGGCGCGGCTCCGGGACGAACGGCGAGGGTGAGACCTGCGTTCCGACCCTCTGGAGCTAATGGTGTCCAGTAGCCTAAGAAGCAGGGCCTATCAGTTAAGTAGGTCTGCTTCTCTCTCCTCAGTCCCACGATGCAGGGAGCCTGTTGCCAGCAGTGCTCCCTGAAAATAAAAAACCTAACAAAATTCTTTTTGCAGAGAAACTCAGGAGAGCTCCCCTGCAATGCACCCAGTCTCCTCTGGGCACAGGATCTAACTGAGGTCTGGAGGAGGGGCATAGAGGGAGGAGCCAGTGCACACCCATTCTAAAGTTCTTTATAGTGCCCATGTCTCCTGCGGAGCCCGTCTATACCCCCATGGTCCTTACGGAGTCCCCAGCATCCTCTAGGACGTAAGAGAAAAGAACATTTAAAAAAAAAATCTCATGTTGACCATTGCCATGTTGACCTTTTAACAACATCGAGCTTTTGTCCACGTCGATCTAATGCATACAGTGGTCGACCTATTGACTGTCGATCTAACATCCGGATACCACACAGAGGGGTCTGTCCTTCTGATTTTTCTCTGATGGAAGCCTAGATCCATGCTGAAGTTTAAGGTTAACACAAGATTACAAAATGAGTGGAAAGGATTTTTCTCTCTACTTTGTATCATATAGTAAACTGTCACATTACTTTATTTTTAGACATTTCTTAATTTATAATTCATGTGTAACCAACATTATTTTTCCAGTATTGATGTTTGTCATTGATTTTCTCCTTACTGTAATAGCCAACATAAGTGATCTATTAAAAGACTTAAAAGTGTAGTTAATTTTTAATAAGACTTGCGCAAGATATATATTATATATATATATATATATATATATATATATACACATACATACACACACACACACACACACACACACACACACACACACACACACACACACAAGGATCCACTAGGTGCGGCACTCCCGGATTAGAAATGATCACTCATCAGAGCAGCACATTAGCTAACATCAGCCTGATGTCAGCGTGGACATTAAAGCGCTGAAACGTTGCTAGTTAAAATGCTGCTCTGATGAGTGATCATTTCTAATCTGGGAGTGCAGCACCTAGTGGTTCCTTGTATGTATACTCAAGCTGTGAGGGCACCCGACACTTGCTGCTGCTGGTGAGAGCCGGACATCTATGAACTAATATATATATATATATATATATATACAAATATACAAATAGCGGATGGCATTCCGTGACGGGATATTGGATGAAAAATGCAGGCACAGCAAGGTAGGTGCAGTCAATGTTTCAGTGCGTGAGCACTTTTATCAAGACCCATTGCTCATATACAAACACATACAATTTATAGCTGAATACTCACCACCCATGTGCTCAACATATTGCATTTGTCACCAGTTTTGGGATTCCTGTGACTTCATAAGCCACCGCTGGTGCCCAGGATCCGTCACAGAGGCGTATAGTGCAAGCCAGTGATGGGGAACCTTTGGCACTCCAGCTGTTGTTGAACTACACATCTCAGCATGCCCTGCTATAGTTTTGCTAAAACTGTTGCAGGGCATGCTGGGATGTGTAGTTCAGCAACAGCTGGTGTGCCAAAGATTCCCCATCACTGGTGTAAACCATCACCATAGAAGCACAATATACAAACAAGAGAAATAGTCCGTATCAGTCAATGTAAAACATAGACAAAGTATGCATAGACTATCGGAATAGAGGATAAATCACATATCATACAAAATAGTGTAAGAAGCATGCACATTGGAACAACTACATAGTGTGCAATTATCATAGTATATCAGCCAAAGTCAGAAAACGCACATAGCAATGTATATAAATAATGTGCAGGCATAGAAAGAGCATAATATGAAACCTCATATATAGGGCATCAAGCTGTGTAGCTTACAGTGTCTGGTCATAGATAGTATTGGAATGAATAATAGCTAACCCATCAGAAAATAATAAATCTAATGGAGCTACAATAATGCGACACAACGTGTGCAATAGGGAATGATGGACAGTATAGGAATATAGAAAACTAGAAAAACCTTTTTATAGACACTAAAGAGTGTCAGAACATGTACTGTGTACCTTTAATGGGAATATATCACCGAAGGGAACAGCACCCAATGGCAAGATTGTATGCTCCATGAATACATAAAATTACTAAACAGAAGATGATGAAGGGAAAAAAGCACATAGATTTCAAAAGGACATCATTGATTATAAAGGACATACAGTATGCTTATAAAAAAACATGTAAAAGAAAGTGATTCATTGAGCCCCAATGGATGGACAGTTTGCAGAGTATAAATCCATCTTGACTCCTTTTGTAAAATAATTTGTCCTTTATTACCTCCCCTTGGATTAGAGGGAACCCAATCAATGATGCGGTATCGAATAGTAGATAAGTTATGATGAAAATCCCGATAGTGATGAGCGACTGGCTGGTCACAGTCCTTGCCTTCAATTGCTGCTCATATGCTTGACCTGTGTTAGGTCATATTTTCTTTCATTTGCCTAGTAGGTTTACCTACATATAATAGGCTGCAGGGACACTTGATATAATAAACTATGTAACGAGTGGTACACGACACTTGATGCTGAATATTGAAAATTTTACCAGATCTCAGGTTCGCAAACGTGTTACCTGTTTCCAAAAAACTGCAGGTCGTACAACCTGTGCAGTGATAGTTGCCGGCTTTCCTGTCGAGGAAGTGTGTTGAAGGAGAAGTTGTGTTTCTGCTGATGTTACTGTGGACCACTGTATCTTTACTATTTCTTCCACGATAGAATGATGGTAAAATGGAAGTACCGCGTAATGCTGGCAAATGCTGATCATTAGATACAAGTGCCATATTTCTTTTGTAGTTTTCAGCAATTTGCTACTAGCTGTAGTATATTGCTGTGTCCGAAAAAGTCATTCACCTTGATCACTGGGTGGCGACTTGTCACGTACTTCATGTCAAGACATTGACAATGCTTTAGCTTTTGCGGCTTTCAAAGCTCTTGGATGATATCTCTGTGTAAAAAAATTCAGTAGCATATTAAAGATCTGCACAACAGAATGATGGGGTCACTGCAGATAAGTACTATTCTCAAGTATTGGGAGTATGGTAATCCCCTTTTCAGTCAAAGCAGGTGATGACTCTTGGCCTGTAGTATTGTGCTACGATCAATTTTCTTAAAGTAGAGGTGTACAATTTGAAGTCACTCCCCTGCATGATAGTGACATCCAAATAATGCACACTTTCGTGACTAGATTCAGTGTTAAATTTATTTGGAGACTCTTTAGCATTAATGTCCGGCATTAATTCCAGAAAGCATCCTCCTGTCCCTTTCCAGAACAGGCAGATGTCATCAATGTAGAATGTATATCCTGTAATTTGTTGTTGAATTGTCACATCAGAAAAAAAGAATGCCCTTTTTCATAGAAAACATGTAAATGTTTGCAAAACTCGGTGCCACGAAGGATCCCATAGCACATCCAGAGAACTGGATACAAATTTTGCTGTCAAAAATGAAATCATTCCGCATCAAGATTAATTGTAGTAATTGGATGAAAAAACAACAACATTTGGACCAGAAAATAATGGGTGATTGGCAATAAACCATCAAACTATCTCAATACCATGTTCTTACTGTATGCTCGTGTACAGACTTACAACATCTATTGTACACATAAGTTGTTTCGTGGGTAATGGAGACAGATTCATGTAACCAAAGGATAAATGAAGTTGTATCTTTCAAAAACGTTGATTCTCCACAAATCAGGGGCTATAAAAAAATAATCTAAATATCATGAGATGTTGTAATAGAGAGATTCCCTTGCGGCTATAATTGGCCTTCCAGGCAGCTTTATTGGATTCTTATGAAATTTGGGTACAGTATATAACACCGATATCATTGGCCAGTCTTGTGTGAGGGCATCGTGGCTCTTTGTATCAATAATGTTCATGTCAACTCCATTCTTAAGAATTTCATCTACTTCTTTTTTAAGAGGTAGACCGCAGATAGTCAAAATCAAAATAAATTAACTGCTAAATAAGCGCCTCAGCAGAGGATATGTAAAAATACTTTCTGAACTCCTGCGCTAGCCAGACAACTATATGTGTTATAGTGTGTGGTAATGAACAAGAAAAAGAGAGATGGCTGCGCTGGATTTCAGAAATAAATATTAGTAACAGTAGAGAGAGCCAACGTAACAGTAAAAAATATGTCGTAATTTATTTAAAAGACTGTGGGATGATACAAATAAAACAAATAATAAAACATAAAAGGTAATTGCTCAGTTCATTATCTCACAGTAACAGCACAATTGGGACTTATATAATGAAACAGCTGTGATGTGCAATGCTGAAGTCCGTATTCCGTGACAGAGATGGATACTGTTCGTAATGCGCGGTAATGATGAATAGAAATGTGCAGTTGTAAAGCTCTAGTATTAAATCACGTATGTATAGCCAGTGGATCAGTCAGTGATAAATACCTCTCACGTGGGCTGGTCCATTTACCGGGCGTCCCCGGTCAGGTGTCCTGCGTTGCCCACTACCGCTCTGCAGCGGAGAGGAGACAAATTGTTGTGAAGGATCGACTGACTTGTACTGCGTGGATGACAGCGGCTATTTAGAAGCTGAAGTCAGTCAAGAAGATTGCCGTCAGAGAGTCCTGAACTCCGTACCGCATGTGAGACACCTGAGCAGGGTGTGTGAGGAGGCGAGTCCTAGGGAATCCTGAACTCCGTGCCGTGTGTGAGACACCTGAGCAGGATGTATGAAGAGGCGGGTCCTAACGCGTTTCGTCACGCTCCACGTGACTTTTTAAAAGGTGATTTCCTGCCTCCAAGTTCCCCAGTATTTAACTGTGATGGATCCATAATAAACAGCTGTCTGCACTCAATCTCAGATTGCAGAACAAAGAATCATTAGGACAACGTGGCTCTCTCTTAAAAACACAATAATAATTGTATATACCATAAGCAGACTTGACTTGCTTACAATACAAAGTATAAAGGAATACATAAAATAATGAAAAGTAAATAACGATTAGTAGTGAAAATAAAAATTAAAAATAATAAATAAAAGATGAAAAAATAATAAATGGAACACGGAGTGTGTATTAAAGGATTAATTAGATGGTAAGGTCTCAGAGGAGAACGGGACAGATGTAATTCACTTGTGTCTCCCCGGTGTAAATGTCGGGATTTTGACCTGTTATATAAGAAAAAAAAACCCAAACGGTGCCAAGGTGTTAGGGTCTCCTGCCCTGTGCTGCCACGTCGTCATGGCAACCGGGAGACAAGTGCTAGTGGAGTAACCTGAGCGCAGCTGATACTCCGGTTCGGGTCTTTTGCTGTGCAGTGGTTATAGGCCTCTTTTCAGGGTAAGCAGATGCTGCTGAATCTTTGTTGGTTAGTCAGTTCATGAAAGTTAGCCAGTACTGTGTAGCTTTGTATTTGTTTGTTGCTTACTGCAAATAGGCCTGGGGATTTGGTATTACACTCTGCCAATCCAGACCTAGCAGTAAGACTGGAGTCAGTCGTTTAGCTTGCTGGGGTTCTGTTACTACTCTGTGAACTTAGCAAGTTTGCGGCTGTATTCTAAGACTTGCCTGTCTAATCCTGTCTCACTGTGCTAGGTGTCAGGGGTCACTTTAGTGGCAGTAAGCTAAAACCTGTGCACTGCAAGTGAGAAATAGGATTGTGGAGACTCTCCTTGTGTCTATCATTCCATCTCTGACCAAGGAGTTTACTGCCACACCCGTTGGTAACCCTTTAGGGTTTTGCTGTTGCCCTTTGCAACAGCATTTCGGGTTCTCTATGTATTAAAACACAACATCTTGCTTTTTCCATCTGTGCAGTTCTAATACAAGGGAGATACCCAGTTCCTTAGCCTCTGGGCTTCTCTGTTCACTTTGTGTGTATTTTGTTACCCTATTACCTTCTGTGTACGTTATGTCATATTCCCCAGTTTGTCTGTGAGTCCATTTGTTTTGCATAACAGTTCAAACACCAGTACATTCCTGCAGACACTGGAGTGCATAACAGTTCTGACACCAGTACTTTCCTGCAGGCACTGGTGTGCATAACATATTCAGCAGCCCAATACTCCTGTTGAAATTTTGTGGGAATATGGAGCATACCCCTCAAAATACGTTGCAACAGGTGGTCGATCAGGTGCAGGTCCTGACTCGACAATTTAATGATTTGTCCATTAAAATGCACACCTCCCAGGCTGCTGGTGGATCTCCCGCAGCAGCAGCACCTGCAGGGGTTAAGGAGCCGAAAGTAAATCTCCCGGATCGTTTTTCTGGAGATCGCTCGCAGTTCTTTTGTTTCAAGGAGAGCTGCAAGCTATACTTCCGGCTTAGGCCTCAGTCTTCTGGGTCGGAGATTCAGCGGGTGGGCATAGTGATTTCCTTGCTACAAGGAGACCCACAGGTCTGGGCATATGGGTTGCAGCCTGACTGTCCGTCGCTTAAAAGTGTTGATGCTTTTTTTACGGCACTGGGCATGTTGTATGATGACCCTGACAAGACGGCCTCAGCCGAGGCTCAGATTTCAATCCTTAAGCAAGGGCGAAGGCCAGTTGAGGTTTACTGTACGGAGTTTCGGAGGTTGGCCCATGATACCCAGTGGAATGACCCAGCCCTGAGACACCAGTACCGAAGAGGTCTTTCTAACCAGATAAAGGACCAACTGGTACAATATCCCTTGCCTGATAGCTTGGATCAGCTCATGCAGTTATCCATCCGGGTGGATAGACGGCTGAGAGAGCGTAGGCTTGAAAGGGAGACTGAGATTTCCTTCCTTCCCAAGGGAACCTCAGACTCTGAGGAATTTTCTGAGGAGCCTATGCAGATTGGGGCTACCCGCCTCTCCTCGCGTGAGAAGACGCGGAGGAGACAGCAGGGGTTGTGTTTGTACTGTGGGAATAAAGGTCATGTGGTAGTATCATGCCCAGAAAAGCCGGAAAACTTCAGGGCCTGAGGGTGATGGGAAATATCCTGTCAGGCCAGAAGTCAGAATTTCCCAAGAAGACTTTTATCATTCCGGTGACCTTGAAGATCCTCGGTCAAACTGTCAAGACTGAGGCCTTTGTGGACAGTGGGGCCGACGGGGTTTTTATGGACCGCCAATTCGCCCTGAAACACTCTGTTCCCTTAGTACCCTTGGCATCGGAAATTGAGATTTGTGGGTTAAACGGGGAACCATTATCCCAAGGTAAAATTACCTCTTGCACTAGCCAGATTTCTTTGTTTATTGGAGCCACACACTCTGAAAAATTGTCCTTTTATGTGACTGTCTGTACTTTTGCCCCATTGGTGTTGGGGTTACCCTGGTTAAGGGCCCACAATCCTCAATTTGACTGGGTCTCTGGGGAGATTCTTAGTTGGGGTACTGATTGTTTCAGGAGTTGCTTGAGCCTTCCAGTCAGGCTCTCGCAGCTAAGTTTGCCAGGATTGCCAGGGTGTTATGCAGATTTTGCGGACGTGTTCTCCAAAAAAGTTGCAGAGGTACTACCTCCCCATCGCCCCTATGACTGTGCCATTGATTTGTTGCCAAATGCTAAGCTTCCCAAGAGCAGGTTGTACTCCCTGTCACGTCCTGAGACTCAGGCTATGGCAGAGTACATTCAGGAGAACTTGGCTAAGGGATTTATAAGACCTTCACAGTCTCCAGTTGGGTCGGGGTTCTTCTTCGTGGGTAAAAAGGACGGTTCGTTGCGACCCTGCATCGACTTCAGGGAATTGAACCGTATCACGATTAAAAACTCATACCCACTGCCTCTCATTTCGGTCTTGTTTGACCAGCTTCGTACTGCCACCATTTTTTCTAAGATTGACCTACGCGGTGCGTACAATCTAATCCGAATAAGAGAGGGGGATGAATGGAAGACTGCCTTTAATACCCACTCAGGGCATTATGAATATTTGGTGATGCCTTTTGGGCTCTGTAATGCCCCGGCAGTCTTCCAGGATTTCATGAATGATGTGCTCAGGGAATATTTGGATAGATTCTTAGTTGTATACTTAGATGACATCCTAATCTTCTCCCATTCCCTGGAGGAACATCGGAAGCATGTACGCTTAGTCCTCCAGAAACTCAGAGACCACCGGCTTGGGGCGAAGCTGGAGAAGTGCGAATTTGAAGTTCAGCAAATCGCATTTCTAGGATATATTATCTCCCCAGAAGGTTTCCAAATGGAGGGTTCCAAGGTACAGGCAGTCCTGGATTGGGTGCAGCCCACTAGTTTGAAGGCGCTTCAGCGTTTCCTGGGCTTTGCGAATTTTTATAGACGATTTATCGCTGGATTTTCGTCTATAGTGGCGCCCTTGGTGGCACTCACTAAGAAAGGGGCGGATGTTGCTCACTGGTCTTGTGAGGCTAAAGCGGCTTTTGCCCGTCTCAAAAGGGCATTTGTTTCGGCCAAGGTGCTGCGACACCCAGATCCAGAGCGTCCTTTTGTGGTGGAGGTGGATGCCTCTGAGATGGGTATTGGGGCAGTGCTTTCTCAGATGGGAGTGTCTGATAATCGCCTTCATCCCTGTGCTTACTTTTCCCGTAAATTTTCGCCTGCCGAGATGAATTATGACGTGGGTAACCGGGAATTGTTGGCTATTAAGGATGCACTCGAGGAGTGGAGACACTGGCTTGAGGGGGCTAAGTTTGTGGTCTCAATTCTCACTGACCATAAGAATCTGGCATATTTAGAGTCAGCGAAGCGTCTCAATGCCAGGCAGGCACGATGGGCTTTGTTTTTTGCTCGCTTTAATTTTTTGATAACATATCGCCCTGGGTCAAAAAACATCAAGGCTGATGCGCTCTCGCGGAGTTTTGCTCCAATCCAGGAGACCACCGAGGAGCCGTTGCCCATTGTTTCCCCATCATGTATTAAAGTGGGCATTACCCAGGACCTCTTATCATTAGTCCTTAGAGCACAGGAGCAGGCTCCTCCAGACCTTCCGATAGGTCTTTTGTTTGTGCCTCCTAGGTTAAGACAGCGAGTGTTCCTGGAATTCCATGCCAAGAAGTCGGCAGGTCACCCGGGTATTGCCAGAACTCGGGAGTTGCTATCTAGGGCGGTGTGGTGGCCCTCGGTGGCTAAGGATGTGGATCAGTGGGTTCGGGCATGTGACATCTGTGCCCGAAATAAGACTCCTAGAGGGGTTCCTGTTGGCCCATTACATCCACTCTCTATCCCATCTAAGCCATGGACCCACATTTCAATGGATTTTGTGGTGGACTTGCCCAAATCCTCGGGGATGACAGCCATCTGGGTTGTCGTTGACAGGTTTTCGAAGATGGCGCACTTCGTTCCACTGGTTGGGCTGCCATCAGCCAGACGCCTGTCTGAATTATTTATGCTGCATGTTGTGCGTCTCCACGGGTTGCCACTTGATGTGGTCTCTGACCGCGGATCCCAGTTTGTGGCCAAATTCTGGAGGGCATTTTGTTCCGATCTCCAGATTTCTGTCAGCTTGTCGTCAGGCTACCATCCGCAGTCTAATGGGCAGACTGAAAGGGTGAACCAGTCCTTGGAGCAGTTCCTCAGGTGTTATGTCTCCAAGTGTCAGACTGACTGGGTTGCTCATCTGTCCATGGCGGAGTTTGCCTATAACAACGCGGCTCACTCTGCTACAGGGATCTCTCCCTTCCTTTGTGTGTATGGGCATCATCCTAAGGCCAATTCTTTTGACCCCCTGGACTCCACGCCTGGTGGTTCCTCTGTGGTTTCGGTCCTTAGAGGTATTTGGCGGAAAGTGAAGAAAGCCCTTGTGTCTGTGTCATTAGTGACCAAAAGGGTTTTTGATAAGCGGAAAAGACCCTGCAGCTTCAAATTAGGAGACTTCGTCTGGTTGTCTACCAAGAATTTGAAGTTGAGACAGCCATCTCATAAGTTAGGGCCCCGGTTCATCGGCCCTTATAAGATCACCAGGGTTATCAATCCGGTGGCATTTCAGTTAGATCTGCCCCGTTCTTTGGGTATCAATAAAACATTTCATTGTTCCCTTTTAAAACGGGCGATTAGTAATCCTTCTTCCAGTGGAAGACCTTCCCCTCTTCTGATACGTGGCCAGAGGGAGTTTGTTGTTGAAAGGATTCTTGACTCCAAGGTGGTTCGGGGTCGGCTGTCATTTTTGGTGCACTGGAAGGGGTATGGCCCGGAGGAGCGGTCGTGGGTGCGCAGTTGTGATCTTCATGCCCCCAGACTGATACGCTCTTTCTTCTCGCAGTTCCCCGATAAACCCGGTGGTAGGGGTTCTTTGACCCCTCGTCAGAGGGGGGGTACTGTTAGGGTCTCCTGCCCTGTGCTGCCACGTCGTCATGGCAACCGGGAGACAAGTGCTAGTGGAGTAACCTGAGCGCAGCTGATACTCCGGTTCGGGTCTTTTGCTGTGCAGTGGTTATAGGCCTCTTTTCAGGGTAAGCAGATGCTGCTGAATCTTTGTTGGTTAGTCAGTTCATGAAAGTTAGCCAGTACTGTGTAGCTTTGTATTTGTTTGTTGCTTACTGCAAATAGGCCTGGGGATTTGGTATTACACTCTGCCAATCCAGACCTAGCAGTAAGACTGGAGTCAGTCGTTTAGCTTGCTGGGGTTCTGTTACTACTCTGTGAACTTAGCAAGTTTGCGGCTGTATTCTAAGACTTGCCTGTCTAATCCTGTCTCACTGTGCTAGGTGTCAGGGGTCAGTTTAGTGGCAGTAAGCTAAAACCTGTGCACTGCAAGTGAGAAATAGGATTGTGGAGACTCTCCTTGTGTCTATCATTCCATCTCTGACCAAGGAGTTTACTGCCACACCCGTTGGTAACCCTTTAGGGTTTTGCTGTTGCCCTTAGCAACAGCATTTCGGGTTCTCTATGTATTAAAACACAACATCTTGCTTTTTCCATCTGTGCAGTTCTAATACAAGGGAGATACCCAGTTCCTTAGCCTCTGGGCTTCTCTGTTCACTTTGTGTGTATTTTGTTACCCTATTACCTTCTGTGTACGTTATGTCATATTCCCCAGTTTGTCTGTGAGTCCATTTGTTTTGCATAACAGTTCAAACACCAGTACATTCCTGCAGACACTGGAGTGCATAACAGTTCTGACACCAGTACTTTCCTGCAGGCACTGGTGTGCATAACACAAGGGGAGTGTTATCAGACTCATATTCCTAACTTTGAAAAAATAGAAATCTCCATATGGACATATCTAGCCGGTATTACAGATTTAAAACATACCCCCTCAGGATAGTGTCCTGCACTCACCCCAATAGTAGGTGGGATCAGTGGTACGTAGTTCATAGACATTGTTATCAGAAAGCTGTTGATACATTTCTGCTGTATAGTCTGTAACATTCTGTATCACGATACCCCCACCCTTTTCTGCAGGGCGGATGGCGATATCACATTAAGATCCCAAATTCATCAATGCCAGTCTTTCTGCTGATATTAAATTTTTCCTAGTTTTCTATTTCCAGGGTGTGTGTTGTTCAAAAACACTGTCCATATATCCTGTAAAGCTTTTGATATCATTATTGAAAGATTGTGGTATAAAATAAGATTTTACTTACCGATAAATCTATTTCTCGTAGTCCGTAGTGGATGCTGGGGACTCCGTCAGGACCATGGGGATTAGCGGTTCCGCAGGAGACAGGGCACAAAAATAAAGCTTTAGGATCAGGTGGTGTGCACTGGCTCCTCCCCCTATGACCCTCCTCCAAGCCTCAGTTAGGATACTGTGCCCGGACGAGCGTACACAATAAGGAAGGATTTTGAATCCCGGGTAAGACTCATACCAGCCACACCAATCACACCGTACAACTTGTGATCTGAACCCAGTTAACAGTATGACAAACGTAGGAACCTCTGAACAGACGGCTCACAACAATAACAACCCGATTTTTTTGTAACAATAACTATGTACAAGTATTGCAGACAATCCGCACTTGGGATGGGCGCCCAGCATCCACTACGGACTACGAGAAATAGATTTATCGGTAAGTAAAATCTTATTTTCTCTGACGTCCTAGTGGATGCTGGGGACTACGTCAGGACCATGGGGATTATACCAAAGCTCCCAAACGGGCGGGAGAGTGCGGATGACTCTGCAGCACCGAATGAGAGAACTCCAGGTCCTCTTTAGCCAGGGTATCAAATTTGTAGAATTTTACAAACGTGTTCTCCCCCGACCACGTAGCTGCTCGGCAGAGTTGTAATGCCGAGACCCCTCGGGCAGCCGCCCAGGATGAGCCCACCTTCCTTGTGGAATGGGCCTCGACAGATTTAGGCTGTGGCAGGCCTGCCACAGAATGTGCAAGTTGAATTGTGCTACAAATCCAACGAGCAATCGTCTGCTTAGAAGCAGGAGCACCCAGCTTGTTGGGTGCATACAGTATAAACAGCGAGTCAGATTTTCTGACTCCAGCCGTCCTTGAAATATATATTTTCAATGCCCTGACAACGTCCAGCAACTTGGAATCCTCCAAATCGCTAGTAGCCGCAGGCACCACAATAGGCTGGTTCAGGTGAAACGCTGACACCACCTTAGGCAGAAACTGAGGACGCGTCCGCAGTTCTGCCCTGTCCGAATGGAAAATCAGATATGGGCTTTTATACGATAAAGCCGCCAATTTTGACACTCTCCTGGCTGAAGCCAGGGCCAGTAGCATGGTTACTTTCCATGTAAGATATTTCAAATCCACCGATTTGAGTGGCTCAAACCAATGGGATTTGAGAAAATCCAAAACTACATTAAGGTCCCACGGAGCCACTGGGGGCACAACCGGGGGCTGTATATGTAGTACTCCTTTTACAAAAGTCTGGACTTCAGGAACTGAAGCCAATTCTTTCTGGAAGAAAATCGACAGGGCCGAAATTTGAACCTTAATGGACCCCAATTTGAGGCCCATAGACAATCCTGTTTGCAGGAAATGTAGGAATCGACCCAATTGAAATTCCTCCGTGGGGGCCTTCCTGGCCTCACACCACGCAACATATTTTCTCCAAATGCGGTGATAATGTTGTGCAGTCACCTCCTTTCTGGCTTTTACCAGTGTAGGAATGACCTCTTCCGGAATGCCTTTTTCCCTTAGAATTCGGCGTTCAACCGCCATGCCGTCAAACGCAGCCGCGGTAAGTCTTGGAATAGACACGGTCCCTGCTGAAGCAGGTCCCGTCTTAGAGGTAGAGGCCACGGATCTTCCGTGAGCATCTCCTGAAGTTCCGGGTACCAAGTTCTTCTTGGCCAATCCGGAGCCACGAGTATCGTTCTTACTCCCCTTTGCCGTATAATTCTCAGTACTTTTGGTATGAGAGGCAGAGGAGGAAACACATACACTGACTGGAACACCCACGGTGTTACCAGAGCGTCCACAGCTATTGCCTGAGGGTCTCTTGACCTGGCGCAATACCTGTCCAGTTTTTTGTTGAGGTGAGACGCCATCATATCCACCTTTGGTTTTTCCCAACGGTTCACAATCATGTGGAAGACTTCTGGATGAAGTCCCCACTCTCCCGGGTGGAGGTCGTGCCTGCTGAGGAAGTCTGCTTCCCAGTTGTCCACTCCCGGAATGAACACTGCTGACAGTGCTATCACATGATTTTTCGCCCAGCGAAGAATCCTTGCAGTTTCTGCCATTGCCCTCCTGCTTCTTGTGCCGCCCTGTCTGTTTACGTGGGCGACTGCCGTGATGTTGTCCCACTGGATCAATACCGGCTGACCTTGAAGCAGAGGTCTTGCTAAGCTTAGAACATTGTAAATTGCCCTTAGCTCCAGTATATTTATGTGGAGAGAAGTCTCCAGACTTGATCACACTCCCTGGAAATTTTTTCCCTGTGTGACTGCTCCCCAGCCTCTCAGGCTGGCATCCGTGGTCACCAGGACCCAGTCCTGAATGCCGAATCTGCGGCCCTTTAGTAGATGAGCACTCTGCAGCCACCGCAGAAGAAACACCCTTGTCCTTGGAGACAGGGTTATCCGCTGATGCATCTGAAGATGCGATCCGGACCATTTTTCCAGCAGATCCCACTGAAAAGTTCTTGCGTGAAATCTGCCGAATGGAATCGCTTCGTAAGAAGCCACCATTTTTCCCAGGACCCTTGTGCAATGATGCACTGACACTTTTCCTGGTTTTAGGAGGTTCCTGACTAGCTCGGATAACTCCCTGGCTTTCTTCTCCGGGAGAAACACCTTTTTCTGGACTGTGTCCAGAATCATCCCTAGGAACAGCAGACGTGTCGTCGGAAACAGCTGCGGTTTTGGAATATTTAGAATCCACCCGTGCTGTCGTAGAACTACTTGAGATAGTGCTACTCCGACCTCCAACTGTTCTCTGGACCTTGCCCTTATCAGGAGATCGTCCATTTTCTTTGAAGAAGAATCATCATTTCGGCCATTACCTTGGTAAGGACCCGGGGTGCCGTGGACAATCCAACCGGCAGCGTCTGAAACTGATAGTGACAGTTCTGTACCACGAACCTGAGGTACCCCTGGTGAGAAGGGCAAATTTGGACATGGAGGTAAGCATCCCTGATGTCCCGGGACACCATATAGTCCCCTTCTTCCTGGTTCGCTATCACTGCTCTGAGTGACTCCATCTTGATTTGAACCTTTGTATGTAAGTGTTCAAATATTTCAGATTTAGAATAGGTCTCACTGAGCCGTCTGGCTTCAGTACCACAATATAGTGTGGAATAATACCCCTTTCCTTGTTGTAGGAGGGGTACTTTGATTATCACCTGCTGGGAATACAGCTTGTGAATTGTTTCCACTACTGCCTCCCTGTCGGAGGGAGACGTTGGTAAAGCAGACTTCAGGAACCTGCGAGGGGGAGACGTCTCGAATCTCCAATCTGTACCCCTGGGATACTACTTGTAGGATCCAGGGGTCCACTTGCGAGTGAGCTCACTGCGTGCTGAAACTCTTGAGACGACCCCCCACCGCACCTGAGTCCGCTTGTACGGCCCCAGCGTCATGCTGAGGACTTGGCAGAAGCGGTGGAGGGCTTCTGTTCCTGGGAATGGGCTGCCTGCTGCAGTCTTCTTCCCTTTCCTCTATCCCATGGCAGATATGACTGGCCTTTTGCCCGCTTGCCCTTATGGGGACGAAAGGACTGAGGCTGAAAAGACGTTGTCTTTTTCTCCTTTATACGGCAATACTTCCATGTGCCGTTTGGAATCTGCATCACCTGACCACTGTCGTGTCCATAAACAACTTCTGGCAGATATGGACATCGCACTTACTCTTGATGCCAGAGTGCAAATATCCCTCTGTGCATCTCGCATATATAGAAATGCATCCTTTAAATGCTCTATAGTCAATAAAATACTGTCCCTGTCAAGGGTATCAATATTTTCAGTCAGGGAATCCGACCAAGCCACCCCAGCGCTGTACATCCAGGCTGAGGCGATCGCTGGTCGCAGTATAACACCAGTATGTGTGTATATACTTTTTAGGATATTTTCCAGCCTCCTATCAGCTGGCTCCTTGAGGGCGGCCCTATCTGGAGACGGTACAGCCACTTGTTTTGATAAGCGTGTGAGCGCCTTATCCACCCTAAGGGGTGTTTCCCAACGCGCCCTAACTTCTGGCGGGAAAGGGTATACCGCCAATAATTTTCTATCGGGGGAAACCCACGCATCATCACACACTTCATTTAATTTATCTGATTCAGGAAAAACTACAGGTAGTTTTTTCACATTCCACATAATACCCTTTTTTGTGGTACTTGTAGTATCAGAAATATGTAACACCTCCTTCATTGCCCTTAACAAGTAACGTGTGGCCCTAAAGGAAAATACGTTTGTTTCTTCACCGTCGACACTGGAGTCAGTGTCCGTGTCTGTGTCTGTGTCGACCGACTGAGGTAAAAGGACGTTTTAACGCCCCTGACGGTGTTTGAGACGCCTGGACAGGTACTAATTGGTTTGCCGGCCGTCTCATGTCATCAACGGACCTTGCAGCGTGTTGACATTATCACATAATTCCTTAAATAAGCCATCCATTCCGGTGTCGACTCCCTAGAGAGTGACATCACCATTACAGGCAATTGCTCCGCCTCCTCACCAACATCGTCCTCATACATGTCGACACACACGTACCGACACACAGCACACACACAGGGAATGCTCTGATAGAGGACAGGACCCCACTAGCCCTTTGGAGAGACAGAGGGAGAGTTTGCCAGCACACACCAAAACGCTATAATTATACAGGGACAACCTTTATATAAGTGTTTTTCCCTTATAGCATCTTAATATATATAATCATATCGCCAAATAAGTGCCCCCCCTCTCTGTTTTAACCCTGTTTCTGTAGTGCAGTGCAGGGGAGAGCCTGGGAGCCTTCCCACCAGCATTTCTGTGAGGGAAAATGGCGCTGTGTGCTGAGGAGAATAGGCCCCGCCCCCTTTTCGGCGGGCTTCTTCTTCTGTTTTTCTGAGACCTGGCAGGGGTTAAATACATCCATATAGCCCCAGGGGCTATATGTGATGTATCTTTTAGCCAGTATAGGTATTTCATTGCTGCCCAGGGCGCCCCCCGCAGCGCCCTGCACACTCCGTGACCGCTGGTGTGAAGTGTGTGACAACAATGGTGCACAGCTGCAGTGCTGTGCGCTACCTCATGAAGACTGAAAAGTCTTCTGCCGCCGGTTTCTGGACCTCTTCACTTTTCGGCATCTGCAAGGGGGTCGGCGGCGCGGCTCCGGGACCGGACTCCATGGCTGGGCCTGTGTTCGATCCCTCTGGAGCTAATGGTGTCCAGTAGCCTAAGAAGCCAATCCATCCTGCACGCAGGTGAGTTCACTTCTTCTCCCCTAAGTCCCTCGTTGCAGTGAGCCTGTTGCCAGCAGGACTCACTGTAAAATAAAAAACCTAAAAACTTTTTCTAAGCAGCTCTTTAGGAGAGCCACCTAGATTGCACCCTGCTCGGACGGGCACAAAAACCTAACTGAGGCTTGGAGGAGGGTCATAGGGGGAGGAGCCAGTGCACACCACCTGATCCTAAAGCTTTATTTTTGTGCCCTGTCTCCTGCGGAGCCGCTAATCCCCATGGTCCTGACGGAGTCCCCAGCATCCACTAGGACGTCAGAGAAAGGAAGATTTCTTGTGGATTGATACCTTGTCAGCCGGTGACGTGGTCTGGCCGTAAAATTCTTAAAATTTTAACCGGTGGTCAAATTTAAACAAATCAACTTTATTCTGAAAGCAATCTGGTGTTTGAGTAGGAACAAAAGATAGGCCCTTATTGAGAACTTGCAATTCATCTTTAGTAAAAGAGCAAGATGATAGATTAAAGATTATCTCTTGTGGTTGTAGTTTTGCTTTTGCTTGACGCGCCCACTGTCCCCCACGCATGGTGGGGGCTCTTTTGTTAAATCCAGAGTGGCGCGTGTAGAGACCCCTAAAGGGGGCCTTTGACTGTTGGGGTGAGTCAGCCGGTCTGCATATTCCGTCTCACTGGAAGATGCTACTCCACGGGACTTTTCTGTCTCCAGTGGAAATCCTCTCTGCTTACGAAATTTTGGTCTTATCTCTCTGTTGGGACCACAATTGTAGGCCCAACTATACACTCTGAATTCAGCGTAGTCCCTTGTGACCGTTGCTAATTTTGATTTCTTAAATTCAATCAGTTCAGACCGGTATTTTTTCACCTGGCTGGATAGTTTATTATCTTGTGAAGTGTCCATTCTAATGTTACTCAGGTGAGCACTTTAAAATTCTCTGATTTTATCAATCGCAATGTTTATTTCTCTATGTGACTCTTTGTCACAACTGAGGGCTGGTGTTGACCTGAAACAGCCTTAGTTGTAGGGGCTGGTGTAAATGTAAATCTGGGCGGTAGAATAGGACTCCTAGACATACAGATGATTTGTACCACCAGTGCCCGAAGGTGTGACCATGACAACAAAGATAAAATGAATGTTTGTTTAATGAACACAGTTCTGATGGTACATCGGCAGTTGCAAAGATATGATATGAGAAATGATTAAAAACAGTACACAGTTCCACAAGAAATAGCACAAGCTGGTATTCCCTTAGGTGTGGTATCCACACAAGGCTAGTTTTGGAGATTAGGAGATGGAGAGTCCTTTTACCATCACTTAGGTGCTGTATGGTAGATGAAAGCTGGAACTGGTCAGCAGATGTTGTACAGAGGCTGAACGTGCTGTAGAGTGAGTAGTACACGTAGACTGCCGGTTTTGCCGGATGGAACCGGTAACAAAATACTGTGGATGAAGTGCAGATGAACCAGTGTTACCAGAGGAGTTGAATGACACTGGTGACGTTAGAGATCGATGAATTTGAAGAACAGATGACTTGAGCACTGAAGATGTTAGGGAAACCGATGGCGAAGCACCGATGACATCAGGAAGCTGAACACCGCTGGGAGCCAAATGCTGGAAGCCGGTGTTTTAGGGCACTGCCAATAGCAGAAGGCAATGAGGATACTATGGAGTCAGTCAGGCACCGCAGGGTGGTGATTGGTGCGGGTCTCTGAAGAACTGAAGACACAGGAGCTGGAATTCCTGGAACACAGTTAGTAATCACAGAGAGCAGAGACAGGATACACTGGTAATGACAACCAAAGCACTGACAACTTCCTGGTTCAGGATCAGTCCTTTTATACCCTCAGCAGTGCAGGGATTGGATCAGCAATCAGGCAGAACTCAGCGATGCTGTAGATTGGAGGAAATAGCGTCATGTGATCAGAACCAACATGGCTGTGCCCATACTGGTCTTTGGAGGGAAACCTGGTTTGTAATCCCATATGGAGATTTTGCAGTAATGGCGGCTGCGGCCGCAGGGGACAGTGGACGCCAAGCTGCACAGCAAACCCACAGAGCCCGCGGCAGAGGCCACAGCGGGCGAGAGGCACCGCACAGACCTGTTAGTGCATTGAACTGTAATAATAACGGCAAAGGCCGCAGCTGACAGGGTACGCCACACTGATCCATCCAGGCGCTAAGAGCGCAGCAATGGCGGCGGAGGCTGCAGCTGACAGGAGACGCTATGCAGAGCCGTCCAAGTGCTGAGAGTGCAGTAATGGCGACAAAGGCCACGATGGGCTAGAAACGCCATTCCACTTATAAGAGTTCCTTGTGACAGCATCTGCGGACTGGCAGAGAGGAGATATGAAGCAAGGATGCTTAGCAGCGTGATTGCGACCCGGCCCTGGAACGCTGAGCCAGCTTCAGGAGACACCTGAAAGGTAAATAATGGTGTCCTGTAACCCGGATCGTGACACTCTTCTATGACTAAAAGTATTAAGTCATATGAACATTTGTTCAAAACGGCGACCGAACTCCGAGTTATACCGCACAATAGTAGGGATGATCTTAATTCTAAAGCCTTGTGGGATTTTTTTTATCCCTATAATAATCAGATAAAGACACACCGTGTAGATAAAAGTCAATCTCACGCTTTTTCAATCTTAACAGCTGTAATACTGATTTTTCAGTAGTTTCCACTCCAGCAGATTCTGACAGATTTGCTTTAAACAAGATGTTTTCTGCTTCCGAGTAGTTGTTCCAATGTGCATGCTACTTACGCTATTTTGTATGGTATGAGGTTTATCCTCTATTCTGATAGTCTATGCATACTTTGTCTACTTTTTACATTGAAAGATACGGACTACGGGGGTCATTCTGACCTGATCGTAGCTGTGCTAAATTTAGCACAGCTACAATCACTGACACAGACATGTGGGGGGATGCCTAGCACAAGGCTAGTCCGCCCCGAATGTCAGGCCCGGCCCCACCGCACAAGTACAAAAGCATCGCACAGAGGTGATGCTTTTGTACTTGTTGAGTAACTCCCAGCCAGCGCAGCTCCTGCGGCTGGCCGGGAGTTACTTGTCGCTGCTAGGGACGCAGCGGCTGTGTGTGACGTCACGCAGTCGCTGCAGCCCAACCCCCCCTTCCCTGCATGGTCTGGCCACGCATGCTTTGGCCCGTCCGCACCCCAAAAACAGCATCCAGATGTCGTCGTCCCGCCCCCTCCCACCCAGCGACCACCTCTGCCTGTCAATCAGGCAGAGGTGATCGCTAGGCAATGACGGCCATCGGCCATCTGGCGACGCTGGCACAGTTCTGACCCAATCGCAGCGCTGCAAAAAACTGCAGCGTGTGATCGGGTCGGAATGACCCCCTATTTCTCTTGTTTGCATTTCCCCTTTGTAGTTTGTTTACTGTGTTTCTATGGTGATGGTTTACACTATACGCTGAACACCTCTGTGACAGGTCCTGGGCGCCGGCAGTGGTCTATGACGTCACAGAAATCCCGGAGCTTGCAGAGAATGCAAGACTTTGAGCACATGGGTGGTGAGTATTCAGCTATAAAATAGGATTTTAATAACCTACCGGTAAATCCTTTTCTCGTAGTCTGTAGAGGATGATGGGGTCCATTTTTGTACCGTAGGGGTATAGACGGCTCCGCAAGAGCCTTCGGCACTTTAAGACTTTTTAAGAGTGTGAACTGGCTCCTCCCTCTATGCCCCTCCTCCAGACCTCAGTATAGGAACTGTGCCCGAGGAGACGGACAACTTGAGAGAAGAAATTACATAAACTAGTGGCGAGATTCATACCAGCTCACACCATACAAAACATGCCGCCTAACATGGCCATAACATAACCCATGCCAACGTGCATGCCTAACATAACAGCAACTGCTGCAAAATATCTTAACACAGGAGAACCTGAGTAAAAAGAACAAAACTTAAAGTTGCAGGAAAAATGAGCACTGGGCGGGCACCCAGCATCCTCTACGGACTATGAGAAAAGGATTTACCGGTAGGTTATTAAAATCCTATTTTCTCTTACGTCCTAGAGGATCCTGGGGTCCATTTTAGTACCATGGGGATGTACCAAAGCTCCCAGTACGGGTGGTAAAGTGCTAATGTTCCTGCAGAACTGACTGACCAAATCGAAGGTCGTCAGTAGCCAAGGTGTCAAACCTGTAAAACTTAGCAAACGTGTTTGCACCTGACCAAGTAGCAGCTCGGCAAATCTGCAAAGCCGAGACCCCCCCGTGCAGCCGCCCAGGATGAACCCACTTTCCTTGTAGAGTGGGCCTTTACCAAACTCGGTAACGGCAATCCTGCCGTAGAATGAGCGTGCTGAATCGTACCTCTGATCCAGCGCGCAATAGTCTGCTTAGAAGCAGGACACCCAATCTTGTTGGGATCATAAAGGACAAACAAAGCCTCTGTTTTCCTAATTTGAGCCATTCTTGCAACATAAGTCCGCAATGCCCTGATGAAATCCAAAGACTTAGAGACGGCTGAGGTGTCGGAAGCCACTGGCATCACTACCAGTTGGTTAATATGAAAAGAGGACACAACCACCGGAAGAAATTGTTGACGCGTCCGCAGCTCAGCCCTATCTTCGTGAAAAATCAAATAAGGACTCTTGTGAGACAGATCCCCTAACTCAGACACTTGTCTGCCTGAGGCCAAGGCCATGACCACTTTCCAAGTGAGAAACTTCAACTCTACCTCTTTTAGAGGCTCAAACCAGTCCGATTTAAGGAACTGCAACACCACATTAAGATCCCAAGGCGCCGCAGGAGGCACAAAGGGAGGTTGGATGCGCAGAACACCCTTCACGAACATCTGAACCTCAGGAAGGGAAGCCAATTGTTTCTGAAAGAAAATGGACAAAGCCGAAATTTGGACCTTGATCGACCCTAACCGCAACCCAGCATCCACACCCGCCTGTAGAAATAGGAGAAGCCATCCTAATTGAAATTCCACCGCAGGAGACTTCTTGGATTCACACCAAGAAACATATTTTCTCCAAATACGATGGTAATGTTTGGACATTACCCTTTTCCTGGCCAGAATAAGTGTGGGAATGACTTCATTTGGAATACCCTTATGGGCTAGGATCTGGCGCTCAACAGCCATGCCATCAAACATAGCCGCGGTAAGTCTTGATAAACTAACGGTCCCTGCTGAAGCAGGTCCTCGCGAAGAGGAAGAGGCCAAGGATCTCCCAGTAGTAACTCCTGAAGATCCGGATACCAAGCCCGCCTTGGCCAGTCTGGGGCAATGAGAATTGCCCGAACCCTTGTTCTTCTGACGAGCTTTAGAATTTTTGGTATTAGTGGAAGTGGAGGGAACAGATACACTGACTGGAACATCCACTGGGTCACCAGTGCATCCACTGTAATTGCTTGTGGGTCTCTCGACCTGGAACAATATGTCGGAAGCTTCTTGTTGAGATGAGATGCCATCATGTCTACTTGAGGAACGCCCCAACGTCTTGTTACCTCCGCAAAGACCTCTGGGTGTAGGCCCCATTCTCCTGGATGGAGATCGTGTCTGCTGAGGAAGTCCGCTTCCCAGTTGTCCACTCCCGGAATGAAAATTGCCGACAGAGCTCTTGCATGTCTTTCTGCCCAGAGGAGTATTTTTGTCACATCTGCCTCTGACTGTTTATGTAAGCCACTGCTGTTACATTATCTGACTGGATCTGTATGGGCTGATCTTGAAGAAGATGCGCCGCTTGTTGAAGGCAGTTGTACACGGCTCTCAACTCCAGAATGTTTATGTGAAGAAGTGTTTCTCGACTTGACCATCTTCCTTGGAAACTTTCCCCTTGCGTGACTGCGCCCCAACCTTGGAGACTTGCATCCGTGGTTACTAGGATCCAGTCTTGAATCCCGTACCTGCGTCCTTCCAGGAGGTGAGAACTTTGACGCCACCACAGGAGTGAAATTCAGGCTTTTGCCAACAGGATTATCCTCTGATGCATGTGTAGATGTGATCCAGACCACATGTCCAGGAGGTCCCACTGGAACACCCTGACATGGAATCGGCCAAATTGCAGAGCCTTGTAGGCCGCCACCATCTTCCCCAGCAGGCGGATGCATTGATGAACTGACACGCGTGCTGGTTACAAAACTAGCTTGACCATCTTCTGGATCTCCAGAGCCTTTTCCACCGGAAGGAATACTTTCTGTACCTCGGTATCCAGAATCATTCCCAGAATAGATAACCTCATTGTCGGTTCCAATTGTGATTTTGGAAGGTTTAAGATCTAACCGTGCTGTTGAAGGATCGTCAGGGATAGCGCAATGTTTTGCTCTAACTTCTTCCTGGACCTCGCCTTTATGAGGAGATCGTCCAGGTAAGGAATTATGCTGACCCCTTTCTTGCGAAGGAGCACCATCATCTCTGCCATCACCTTGGTGAACACCCTCGGAGCCGTGGAGAGTCCGAAAGGTAACGTTTGGTACTGGTAGTGGCAGTCCTGGGGACCGCAAACCGCAGGTATGCCTGATGCAGAAGGTAGATGGGAACATGGAGATAAGCATCCTTGATGTCCACTGACACCAGAAATTCCTTCTCCTCCAAGCTGGAGATCACCGCTCTTAGGGATTCCATCTTGAACTTGAATCGGTCTGACCGAGCCGTCCGGCTTCGGTACTACAAATAGGCTGGAATAAAAACCTTTTCCCTGCTTTATCTCGGGAACCAAGGAAACTACCTTGTCTTGACACAACTTCTGTATTGCGTTCAGTACTTTTGATCTGTCTTGGACAGAAACTGGCAAGGCTGATATTAAAAACTGGCATGGGGAAGATCTTGAAATTTCAATCTGTAACCCTGGGACACTATTTGTAATACCCAAGGATCCAGATCTGAGCGAAGCCAGACCTGGCTGAAAAACAGTAGACATGCCCCCCACCCGATCATACTCCCACATGGGAGCCCCAGCGTCATGCTGAGGTTTTAACAGAAGCAGCTGTTGGTTTCTGCTCCTGTGAACCTGCTGGTGTTGTAGGTTTTCTACCTCTACCCCGACCTCTTCCTGCGAAGAAGGGGGTACCTTTTGCCTTTTTGTACCTGCTGCGCCGAAAGGACTACATGGTATGAGAATGATACCCTTTCTTAGGGGGGGCAGCTGCGGAAGGCAAAAATGCAGACTTGCCTGATGTAGTCATGGAAATCATGGCATCCAGTTTATCACCAAAGAGGGCCTCCCCATTGTAAGGGAGCGCATCAATATTTCTCTTTGATTCCGCATCAGCATTCCATTGGCGAATCCATAACGCCCTGCGGCCTGAAGTCGCCATAGCTGAGGCTCTTGAACCCAGCTAACCATTATCCTTCATAGCCTCAACAAAGTAACCTGCAGCATCTTTGATATGGCTGAGAATTAGGATTATGTCATCCTTATCAACCGTGTCAATATTAACTATCAAGTTGTCTGCTCACTTCTCCACAGCGTTATCCACTCATGCACAAGCAATGGTGGGTCTGAGTAACGTACCGTTAGCGGTATATATAGATTTTAATGTCGTCTCTAATTTACAGTCAGCAGGATCCTTCAAATAAGCTGACCCTGGGGCAGGCAAAACTATTTTCTTAGACAGCCTAGAAACCGAGGTGTCTATCATAGGGGGTGTCTCCCACTTGCGCCTGTCTTCCTCAGGGAAAGGGTACGCTACACGTATCCGTCTGGGAATAGTAAATTTCCTTTCGGGGTTAGACCAGGCTTCCTCAAAGAAAACATTCAAATCCTTTGACGGTGGAAATGTCACCACCTGTTTCTTATTTAATCTAAAATAATCCTTTTCTGCAGGTGTTGTATCGGTAAACTCTAACACCTCTTTTATAGTGACTATCATATATTGTATGCTCTTTGCCAATTTTGGGTCTACCCCTCTCAAATCCCCAGTGTCGATTTCCGTGTTGGAATCTGTGTCTGTGTTCCCCTGCATTATCTGGGACAGAGACCTTTTTTGGGAACTGTGTGGGACCGAGTAGATGATATGGAGGGATCAGCAAACAGTGCATCCTCTATAGACTGTCTCCAAGAAACAGTCTGTTGCTCAGACTGAGAATTTCTGTGCAAGCATGGAAATATTATTTTATTATATATAATATTATTATATAATTTCAGCGCATATACCAATTATAGGCCCGGAGACCTAATAACTATTAACACTCCTTCCCCCTCTATAACACCCTGGTACTTGTAACAGTCGTGTCTTGAGGAGAAAAACTGCGTCTGGATCCTACCAGTGGCATTCTGCAGGAGAAAATGGCGCGCAGTGAGTGTACTGTCTGAGAAGCTCCGCCCCCTTGCAATGGAGCGATTCACACACTCAGAGTGGGAATTATTTATACTGGTCCCGACGGCAGCACGTCCTCTAGAAGCGGGGATGTGCCCTAATTTACCAGTGAGTCAGGTATACCATGACGCTCAGAGCGCGCCCCCCCCCCCCCCGCGCTCTGCACCCGCTGCTGAGACAATAGCACGCAGCATCTCTGCCGCTGCGCTGTACCTAAAAACCGCCAACGATGACCGGAGGACCCTCTCTCTCTGCAGGGACTCCGGTAAATACTCACCAGCCTTCTTTCTTCTGGCTCTGTTAGGGGGTGGTGGCAGTGCTGCGGGAGTGAATGCTGGCCAGGCTTGAGCTGTGTTCAGTACCCTCAGGAGCTAATGGTGTCCTGTCAGCGGAAGTAGAACCATTAACTAATTGAGAAGTTGGTTCTAACTCCCCCCCCCCCCCCTAAGTCCCACGAAGCAGAGAAACTGTTGCCAGCAGCTTCCCTGTAAAATAAAAAAACTATCAAGTCTTTTACAGCAAAGCTCTGTAGAGCTCCACTAGAGTGCGTCCATTCTCCTGGGCACATTTTCTAAACTGAGGTCTGGAGGAGGGGCATAGACGGAGGAGCCAGTTCACACTCTTAAAAACTCTTAAAGTGCCGAAGGCTCTTGCGGAACTGTCTATACCCCTATGGTACTAAAATGGACCCCAGCATCCTCTAGGACGTAAGAGAAATTGTATGTGTTTGTGTCACAACTGAGGGCTGGTGTTGGTCTGAGACAGCCTCAGTTGTAGGGGCTGGTGTATAGGTGAATCTAGGTGGCTGAGTAGGACTCCTAGACATAGAGGACTTCTACCACCAATGCCCGAAGATGTGACCACGACAAAGAAAATTAATGTTTGTTTATTAAATACAGTTCTGATGGTACACCGGCAGTTGCATAGTATGATATGAGAAATAATTATTAGAGTATATAGTTCCACAAGAAATAGCACTTGTAATATTCCCTTAGGTGTGGTATCCGCACAAGGCTAGCTTGGGAGATTAGGAGATGGACAGTCCTTACCAACACCTAGATGAAATAGATGAAAGCCGGAACTGGTCAGCAGATGTAGTACAGAGGCTGAGCGTACTGTAGAATGAATGATATTTGTAAACTGCCGGTTTTGCTGGATGAAACGGATGATGAAGAACTGTGAATGAAGTGCAGATGATCCAGTGTGAATAGCAGAGTTTGAATTACACTGAAGATGCTAGAGATCGATGAATTGAGAAACTCAGATGACTTGAATACTGTTGATAACAGGAACACTGATGGCGGAGCACCGATGACAATAGGTAGCTGAACACCACTGGAAGCCCAATGCTGGAAGCTGGTGTTTTTTGGAGCACTGCCAATAGCAGAAAGCAATGAGGATACTATGGAGTCAGGCAGGCACCGCAGGGTGGTGATTGGTGCAGATCTCTGTAGAACTGGAGACTTCAGGAGCTGGAATACCTGGAACACAGTTAGAATCACAGAGATCAAAGACTGGATACACTGGTGATGACAACCAAAGCACTGACAACTTCCTGGTCTATCATCAGTCCCTTTATACCCTCAGCAGTGCAGGGATTGGATCAGCAATCAGGCAGAGCTCAGCAGGACTGTAGATTGGTGGGAATAGCATCACATGATCAGGACCAACATGGCTGCGCTCATACTGGTTCTTGGAGGGAAACCTGGTTTGTAATTCTATGTGGAGCTTTCACAGTAATGGCGGCTGCGGCTGCAGGACACAGAGAATGTTAAAACGGTACAGCAACTTCCCAGCGCCAGCGGCGGAAGCTACCGCGGATGAGAGGCACAGCACAGAGCTGTAGTGCTTTACTGTAGTAATCGCGGCAAAGGCAGCAGCTGACGCCACACAGATCCGTCCACTCACTGAAGCGCAGCAATGGCGGTGGAGGCCGCAACTGACAGGAGATGCTATGCAGAGCCGACCAAGTGCTGAGAGTACGGTAATGGCGACAGAGGCCACAATGAGATAGAAACGCCATTCCATTTAAGAGTTCTTTGTGACAGCACCTGCAGACTGGTAGAAAGGAATTATGAAGCAAGGACATTCAGCAACATGACTGAGACCCGGCCCTGGAACACTGAGCCAGTCTCAGAAGATACCTGAAAGGTAAAAAATTATGTCCAGTAGTCCGGATCGTGACAGCACCCTCCCATTTAGGAGTGGCCCCAGGACACTTCTTTGGCTTCAGAGGAAACTTAGAATGAAAATTCCGAACCAATGTTGGAGCATGGACATCAGAAGCATTGGTCAGGAACGTTCCTCAGGGCCATAGCTCTTCCAATCGATCAGGTATTGAAGTTGACCATAGCGGAAGCGTGAATCCAGAATCTTGGCGACTTCATACTCAACACCACGTTGAGTCTGGACCTTGGGAGCCGAAGGAAGTGCAGAATGGAACCAATTCAGGATCAACGGCTTCAGAAGGGAAACATGAAACGTCCTGGGAATTTTTAAAAATGGAGGAAGCTGAAGTTTGAAGGCTACTGAGTTGATGACTTGTTCAATTCGAAAAGGGCCGATATATCGAGGAGCAAATTTCATACTTGGAACTCTTAACCTCAGATTCTTCGTAGATAGCCAAACATGATCACCCACTTTGAGGGCAGGAATTGCCCTACGCTTCCTATCTGCAAACTTTTTATATCTAAAAGATGCTTTGAGTAGAGCCGCTCTAACGTTCTTCCAGTTATTTGAAAACTGACGAAGAGTGTTATCAGCTGCTGGCACTGAAGTTGCTGGAAGCGGTTGAAATTCTGGAACTTTAGGGTGAAATCCATAGTTAGTGAAGAATGGCGCAGAAGAAGATGACGAGTGATACTGGTTGTTATGACAGAATTCTGCCCAAGAAAGAAGTTGAACCCAGTCATTTTGGGATGAGGATACATAAATTCTGAGGAAGGCCTCCAAGTCCTGATTCACCCTCTCAGTTTGACCATTAGTTTGGGGGTGATACACTGTGGAGAATTTTAATTTGACTTGGAGGGCCAGACATAAACTTCGCCAAAACTTGGCTACGAACTGTACTCCTCTGTCAAAAATTATCTCCTCAGGGAGGCCATGTAATCTGAAAATCTCTTGGATTAACACTTGAGCCAACTTGGAAGCTGACGGAAGACCGGTGAGGGGAATGAAATGAGCCATCTTGGTGAACCGGTCAACTACCACCCAGATGGTATTAAACTTGTTGCACATAGGAAGTTCCGTAATGAAGTCCATTGACAGATGGGTCCACGGACGATGGGGAACAGCTAGAGGAACCAGTTGCCCAGCGGGTGACTGGTGAGGTACTTTGTGTTGGGCACATTTTGGGCAGGAAGCAATAAACTCTGTAACATTGGCCACCAGTATGATCTGGAGATGAATTCAAGGGTTTTCTGGATGCCCGCATGTCCGGTAAAACGGGAAGCATGTGCCCAATGCATGAGCTTCTTCCTTAGAGCCGGCTTTACAAAACTTTTCCCTAATGGAGGCATAGAGTCCATCCTTACCGTGGAGAACGCCACTGGATTGATAATAGGATGCTTGTCCGTAGACTAATTTTCTTGCTCCCAGGAACGGGAAAGGGCATCAGCATTGCGATTCTGTGACCCTGGACAGAACGGGAGTTTGAAGTCGAACTTAGAAAAAAAAAGTGCCCATCTGGCTTGACGGGGGTTGATACATTGTGCACTCTTCAAATACAGGAGATTTTTGTGGTCTGTAAGAATCGTGATGGTATGGGAAGCGCCTTCTAACAAATACCTCCACTCTTCCAAAGTGAGCTTGATAGCCAACAACTCTTGATCACCAATGGCGTAATTGCACTCAGCAGGGGCAAACTTCCGAGAGAAGAAGCCGCAAGGATGCAGGTGACCATCTTTGGCTCTTTGAGACAGGACCGCGCCCACTCCAACGGAAATGGCATCCACCTCAAGGGTGAACGGCAAGTTGGTATCAGGCTGTTTCAACACTGGAGCTGAGGTGAATCTTTGCTTTAACAAATGGAAAGCTTGCACGGCTTCTTCGGACCACTTGGAGGGATTAGCACTCTTCTTAGTAAAGGCAGTAATAGGTGCCAAAATGGTGGAAAAGTCTTGAATACATTTTCTGTAATAGTTGGCGAATCCTAAAAAATCTCTGGCCTCCCTTGAGGGTTGTAGGTATTGGCCAATCCTGAATGGCTTGGAGTTTCTCAGGATCCATCTCTAGTCCGGAACCGGACACAATGAAGCCTAGAAATGGAATAGAATTGACTTCAAAGACGCATTTTTCCAACTTGCAATAAAGATGATTGGCACGAAGATGGGACAGGACTTCCTTCACCCAAAAACAATGTTCTTCCAGATCATTGGCAAAGATGAGGATGTCATCGAGGTATACCACGACATGACGATAGAGGATATCTCTAAAGATCTCGTTCACGAAATGATGGAAAACAGCTGGAGCGTTACTAAGTCCAAAAGGCATGATGAGGTACTCATAATGTCCATCACGAGTGTTAAATGCGGTCTTCCACTTGTCACCCTTCTGGATCCGAATGAGGTTATAAGCACCCCTCAAATCTAAGTTCGTGAAGATGGTTGCTCCGCTAACCCAGTCAAAGAGTTCAGTAATCAATGGCATAGGATACAATTTTTTAACTGTGATGTCGTTCAAACCTCTATAGTCGATGCATGGCCACAGGCCACCGTCTTTCTTCTTAATGAAGAAGAAACCTGCACCAGCTGGGGAAGAAGAAGGTCGGATAAAACCCTTTGCTAAATTTTCTTTAATGTACTCCTCCATGGAATGAGTCTCTGGTACAGACAATGGATACGTTCGGCCTCGAGGTGGAACCTTCCCTGGGATGAGGTCGATAGGACAATCCCACTCCCTATGTGGGGGCAGGACATCAGCAGAAGCTTTACTGAACACATCTGTATAGGAGGAGGTGGAACATCAGAAGGAGGTGGAACATCAGAAGACTTGGGAGGTGGAACATCTGAGGAGGCGGAACATCAGAAGACTTGGAGGATGAAGAACATACAGGAAGTACTTTGGAAAGACAAGTCCCAGAACAGGATGGACCCCATGCCAGGATATGGGTCATCCTCCAGTCAATCAGAGGGTTATGCAAACGAAGCCATGGAAGGCCCAGAACCACCGGATGGGTGGCCTTTGGAATCACCAAAAAGGAAATTAATTCTGAATGATGAACTCCTGCATTCAGACGTACTGGTAGAGTCCTGGAAGAAATGACTGCATCAGAAATCTTGCTACCATCCACGGCAGTCAAAGATATGGAAGACGAAAGTCTCTCGGTGGGTAGAGACCACCGCTTAACATATTCCTCAGTCATAAAATTCCCAGCCGCTCCTGAATCCAACAGAGCAATAATGTTCCTGGTACGCTGAGCCACCTGGAGCGAAACTGGGAGATTACAATCACTTGAAGATGGAGAGGAATGCATTACTCCTAGCCGACCCTCTCCTTGGCGGGCTAGGACTTGGAGTTTCCCGGACGCTTGGGACAGGCATTAATGATGTGAGATGGTGCAGCACAATAGAGATAGAGATGCTCAGAGAGACGTCTCCTAAGCTCTGCCGGAGATAGACGAGAATGACCTATCTGCATGGGTTCGTCCTTGGGCGAAGATGGCTCACGAGGAGGAGGAGGAGTGGACTTGGGAAATGATGAACTTCCCCGCTCAATTGCCCTTTCTCGAAAACCGTAGATCGACTTTGGTACACAGAGATATAAGTTCATCCAAATTAGAAGGCAGATCCCTGGTAGCCAATTCGTCCTTGATACGCTCAGATAGGCCGTGTCAAAAGGCTGCACGTAAAGCATCATCGTTCCATGCCAGTTCTGATGCTAATATCTGGAACTGTATTAGACACTGTCCAACAGTTCGTGTCCCCTGGTGGATATGGAGAATCTCAGAAGAAGCTGAAGTTACACGGCCTGGCTCGTCGAAGGTACGCCTGAATGTTGCCACAAAGTCTGTATATGAAGACAGCAAAGTATCAGATCTCTCCCATAACGGTGATGCCCAATCCAGAGCGGAGCTACTGAGGAGGGAAATAATATAGGCAACCTTTGTGCGATCAGTTGGAAAACTGCCAGGCTGTAACTCGAAATGAATTTCGCACTGATTGAAGAATCTCCTGCAGGCTTTTGGGGACCCATCAAATTTTGCTGGAGTAGGTAAATGAAGACGTGGAGCAGAAGTGGGTATGGTGGGTGGGGTTACCACTGTAGGTACTGCCATCGATAAACCAGACGCCCCGGAACCACGAGGAGTCGTTTGGATTCCATCAAGCCGAGAGGAGAGATCCTGAAGACAGCGGATAACATGAGCTTGTGCAGCCTCCTGATGTTCAAGTCGGGCTGCCAGTTCTTGCATTGGCCTGGCCTCTTGGTCTTGGTCTCCGGACGGATTCATTAGGTCAGTGCTTACTGTCATAACTGAGGGCTGGTGTTGGTCTGAGACAGCCTCAGTTGTATGGGCTGGTGTATAGGTGAATCTAGGTGGCTGAAAAGGACTCCTAGACATAGAGGACTTCTACCACCAATGCTCGAAGATGTGACCACGATAATGAAGATAAAATGAATGTTTGTTTATTAAACACAGTTCTGATGGGATACCGGCAGATGCATAGTATGATATGAAAAATAATTAAAAACAGTACATAGTTCCACAAGAAATAGCAGTTGTAATAATAGGATTTTGATAACCTACCGGTAAATCCTTTTCTCCTAGTGCGTAGAGGATGCTGGGGATGACATCAAGACCATGGGGGTATAGACGGGATCCGCAGGAGACATAAGCACTCTAAAGACACTTCATTGGGTGTGAACTGGCTCCTCCCTCTATGCCCCTCCTCCAGACCTCAGTTGTAGGAACTATGCCCAGGGAGACTGACATTTCGAAAAAAGGAAATACTTAACTAGTGGTGAGATATCTACCAACTCACACCCTCAACCATGCCGCACACATGGCATTCAACATAGTTCATGCCTGTTGGCGTGTGTTAATTGCAGCAACATGCTGAAACCAAGATAACACAACTTGTGTAACTGTAATAACTAAACTGCAGGTAAAGTACGCACTGGGACGGGCGCCCAGCATCCTCTATGGACTAGGAGAAAAGGATTTACCGGTAGGTTATCAAAATCCTATTTTCTCATACGTCCTAGAGGATGCTGGGGACGACATCAAGACCATGGGGTCTATACCAAAGCTCCAGTACGGGTTGGAGAGTGCGGATGACCCTGCAGCACCGATTGACCAAACTTTAGGTCCTCATCGGCCAAGGTGTCAAACTTGTAGAACTTAGCAAATGTGTTTGACCCTGACCAAGTAGCTGCTCGGCAAAGTTGTAATGCCGATGAGCCCACCTTCCTAGTGGAGTGGGCCTTTACCAACGCCGGTAACGGCAATCCAGCCGTAGTATGAGCTTGCTGAATCGGATTTCTAATCCAACTTGCAATACTCTGCTTGGAAGCAGGACAGCCAATCTTGTTGTGATCATACAGGACAAACAGAGACTCTGTTTTCCGTATACGAGCTGTTCTAGCAACATAGATTTTCAAAGCTCTAACCATATCTAGAGACTTTGAATCAGTGAATGTGTCAGTAACTACTGGCACCACAATAGGTTGGTTTATGTGAAAAGCAGAAACCACCTTTGGAAGAAAATGTTGGCGAGTTCGCAACTCTGCCCTATCTTCATGGAAAATCAGGTAAGGGTTCTTGTGAGACAAGGCCCCAAATTCCGACATCCGCCTTGCGGATGCCAAAGCCAAAAGCATCACCACTTTCCAAGTGAGAAACTTCAACTCTATCTTTTGTAGAGGCTCAAACCAATCCGATTGAAGGAACTGCAATACCACGTTAAGGTCCCATGGTGCCACTGGAGGCACGAATGGAGGCTGGATGTGTAGAACCCCTTTCACGAAGGTCTGAACCTCTGGAAGAGAGGCCAGTTGTTTTTGGAAGAACACTGACAAGGCCGAAATCTGGACCTTGATTGATCCCAATCGTAGGCCCGTCTCCACACCATCCTGCAAAAAATTGAGAAAACGTCCTAAGTGAAACTCTTCCATAGGAGCTTTTTTGGATTCACACCAAGACACATATTTTCTCCAAATACGGTGGTAATGTTTTGACGTTACTCCCTTTCTGGCCTGAATAAGGGTGGGGATGACCTCCTTAGGAATACCCTTCCTGGCTAGGATACGTCGCTCAACAGCCATGCTGTCAAACGTAGCCGCGGTAAGTCTTGGTACACACACGGCCCCTGCTGCAGCAGGTCCTCCCGAGGAGGAAGAGGCCGAGGATCTCCTATGAGTAACTGCTGAAGATCTGGGTACCAAGCCCTTCTTGGCCAGTCTGGGCAATGAAGATTGCTCGAACCCTTGTCTTTCTTATGATTCTGAGTACTTTTGGGATCAGCGGAAGTGGAGGGAAAACATACACTGACGGAAACACCCACTGGGTCACCAGTGCATCCACTGCTACTGCTTGAGGGTGTCTCGACCTGGAACAGTATCTCTGAAGCTTCTTGTTGAGGCGAGATGCCATCATGTCTATTTGAGGAACTCCCCAAAGACTTGTCACCTCTGCGAAGACTTCTTGGTGGAGGCCCCACTCTCCTGGATGGAAGTCTGCTTCCCAGTTGTCTACTCCCGGAATGAATATTGCCGACAGAGCTTGTAGATTTTTTTCTGCCCAGCGGAGGATTTTTTGTCGCCTCTGCCATTGCCGCTCTGCTTTTCGTTCCGCCCTGCCTGTTTATGTATGCGACTGCTGTTACATTGTCCGCCTGGATCTGCACGGGATGGTCTTGAAGAAGATGTACTGCTTGTTGAAGGCCGTTGTAAATGGCTCTTAGCTCCAGCACGTTTATGTGAAGGCAGGCTTCCTGTTGTGACCAACGCCCCTGGTAGTTTTCTCCCTTAGAGACTGCTCCCCAGCCTCGGAGACTTGCATCCTTGGTTACTAGGACCTAGTCCTGAATCCCGAACAAGCGTCCCTCTAGCAGGTGAGAGCTGTGCAACCACCACAGGAGAGAAATCCTGGTTTTTGATGACAGGATTATCTTTCTGTGCATGTGTAGGTGTGACCCCGACCACTTGTCCAACAAGTACCACTGGAATACTCTGGCATGGAACCTGCCAAACTGTATGGCCTCGTAGGCCGCCACCATCTTCTCCAACAACCGAATGCACTGATGGATCGACACACTTGGTTTCAATATCTGTTTTACCATTTTCTGGATTACCAGAGCCTTTTCCAGTGGAAGAAATACTCTCTGAACTTCTGTGTCCAGAATCATCCCGAGGAAAGACAACCTTGTCGTCGGTTCCAACTGTGACTTTAGGTAATTTATGATCCACCCGTGTTGTTGGAGTATTGACAGAGAGAGGGATATGTTTTGTAATAACTGCTCCCTGGATCTCGCCTTTATCAGGAGGTCGTCCAGATAAGGGATTATATTGATTCCTTTCTGACGAAGAAGGACCATCATCTCCGCCATCACCTTGGTGAATACCCTCGGCGCCGTGGAGAGATCAAAAAGGTAACATCTGGAATTGGTCATGGCAATCCTGAATCGCAAATCTCAGATAAGCCTGGTGAGGAGGATAAATGAGAACATGCAGGTGAGCATCCTTTATGTCCGCCGATACTAAGTAGTCCCCCTCCTCCAGACTGACAATCACCGCCCGAAGTGATTTCATCTTGAACTTGAACCTTTTCAGGAAGAAATTCAGATCTTTTAGATTTAGGATCGGTCTGACAGAGCCGTCCGGCTTCGGAACAACAAAGAGGCTTGAGTAAAAACCCTGCCCTTGTTGTGACAACGGTACCAGGACTATAACCTCGTCTTGACATAATTTTTGGATTGCCGCTGTTACTGCTTCTCTCTCTGGCGGAGAAGCTGGCAAGGTCGATTTGGAAAATCGGCATGGGGGAACGTTTTGAAACTCTAGTTTGTATCCCTGGGATACTATTTGTAACACCCAGGGATCCAGGCCAGACAGAATCCAATCCTGGCTGAAGAGTTTGAGACGTGCCCCCACCCGAGCGGCCTCCCGCAAGGGAGTTCCAGTGTCATGCTGGGGATTTGGCAGAATTAGGGGTAGACTTCTGCTCTTGGGAACATGGAGCCGGTGTGGGCTTCTTTCCCCTTCCCCTACCTGCAAAGAAGGGGGAACCTCTTGCCTTTTTGTATTTATTGGGCCGAAAGGATTGCATTTGCGGGTGATAGGTCTTTTTTGCCGGTGCAGGCGTAGTGGGCAAAAATGTTGACTTACCTGCGGTAGCCGCCGAGACTAACGCATCCAGGCCATTGCCAAATAAGGCCTCACCTTTATATGGGAGAGCCTCCATGTTTCTTTTGGAATCTGCATCCGCGTTCCACTGGTGAGTCCATAACGCCCGCCTAGCCGATACTGCCATGGTAGCGGCTTGTGAACTCAAGAGTCCAATATCCTTCATTGCTTCCAGCATGTAGGCGGCAGCGTCCTTGATATTCCCTAACTTAAGGAGTATCTCATCTCTATCAATCGTGTCAATTTCTGATGACACGCTTTCTGACCATTTTTCAATTGCGCGACTCACCCATGCGCAGGCAATAGTGGGCCTGAGCAGTGTACCATTGGTAACATAAATGGATTTCAATGTCGTTTCCATTTTGCGGTCTGCCGGCTCTTTAAGAGAAGCCGTGCCAGGAGCAGGGAGAATTACCTTCTTTGTCAACCTGGAAAGTGCACTGTCTAACACAGGGGGTGACTCCCATTTTTTCCTATCTTCAACCGGGAAAGGATACGCTATGTGAATCCTTTTGGGAATACGAAATTTTTTATCAGGATTTACCCACATCCCTTCAAACAGAGCATTTAGTTCGTGTGAAGGAGGGAAAGTGACTTTGGATTTATTTTCCTTCCATAAATAAGCTTTCTCCTGAGGTACAGGAGTGCTTTCTGTAACCTCCAACACGTCCCTTATAGCCACAATCATATATTGTATACTTTTTGCCAATTTATGATCTATCTCTCTGGATTCACTATTGTCGACACAAGAATCAGAATCCGTGTCGGTACCAGTGTTTACAACATTTGCAAATGGTCTCTTATGTGACCCAGAGGGGCCGCCCGCATAAGGAATAACAGCATCCTGAAAAATCACATCTTCCACAGATTTTCTCCAGCATGCAGCCTTAGATTCAGACTTATCCAATCTACGGTTAATCAGATGCATACTGTCACCTAGCTCTTTCACCCATGCAGGCTCTTGGTGTGCCGGTAGCGCCACCACATTACAACTCTGTGTCCCTAAAATGGCTTCCTCCGGGGAGGAACTCCCTGCCTCAGACATGCCTCACACGTGTACACCACACTCACAGACACACTGGGACTTATTTTGGGGACAGACACACAGTAAAATCTGTCAGAGGGACACAGGATAGGAGCAGCCAGTTCACAAACCCAGTGCCAGTATTGCCTGTGAACACAGTATGTTCACAGCCCAAAAGCGCTTTTAAATAGTAATATACACTATCAAATGCACCACAATCGCTTTGTGCCCCGCCTTTATAGCACCCTGTACTTGTCAGAAGTGGAGAGGACCAGCGTGTTCCCTGCAGCCTGAGGAGAGGAGCGCTGAGTAGTGTGCTGGCTGCCTGAGGAAGAAGCTCCGTCCCTACAATGGCGCGTCCTTACACTCAGTATATTGACTTATTATTTATACTGGTGGGGGTAGGGCTGTGCCAGCGGCATCTTATGCCCCCTTTTCGCCAGTTTGAGGTATTTTTCCCGCCAGCCCCGCCGCACCTCAGCCGTCAGTTACTTGATTGAAGATCATTCTTCTCACTTCTGGCTCTGCGATGGGGGTGACGGCGTGCTGTGGGAGTGAGCATCTAGACACGGCTAGCGTTCAGTACCCTTCAGGAGCGAATGGTGTCCTTTCAGCCAGAAGCAGAGCCATGAAACTCTGAGGAAGTTAGTTCTGCTTCTGCCCCCTCAGTCCCACAAAGCAGGGAGTCGGATGCCAGCAGATCTCCCTGAAAATAAAAAACCTAACATAAGTCTTTTCAGAGAAACCCAGTAGAGCTCCTCAGAGTGCATCCAGTCTGCCTGGGCACATTTCTAAAACTGAGGTCTGGAGGAGGGGCATAGAGGGAGGAGCCAGTTCACACCCAATGAAAAGTCTTTAGAGTGCCCATGTCTCCTGCGGATCCCGTCTATACCTCCATGGTCTTGATGTCGTCCCCAGCATCCTCTAGGACAGGGGTGGGGAACCTTTTTTCTACCGAGGGCCATTTGGATATTTATAAAATCCTTCGGGGGCCATACAAGTCTGCCCCCGCGCGCCCCCCAAAAATGGGTGTGGCCATTTAAAATGGGACGTGATACACATATGCCCCCAATAGTGCAGTGCCAGATCCACAATTGCCCCCACAGTGCCAGGTATACAAATGCCCCTCACAGTGCCGGTATACAGATGCCCCCACAGTGCCAGGTATACAAATGCCCCCACAGTGCCAGGTATACAAATGCCCCTCACAGTGTCAGGTGTACAGATGTCCCCATAGTGCCAGGTATACAGATGCCCCCAAAGTGCCAGGTATACAAATGCCCCTCGCAGTGCCAGGTATACAAATGCCCCCACAGTGCCAGGTATACAAATGCCCCTCACAGTGCCAGGTATACAGATGTCCCCACAGTGCCAGGTATACAAATGCCCCTCACAGTGCCAGGTATACAGATGCCCCCCACAGTGCCAGGTATACAGATGCCCCCCACAGTGGCAGGTATACAGATGACCCCCACAGTGCCAGGTAAACAGATGGCCCGCCCCCATCCCGCTTACCGCTCCTTTCGGTGGGGACACGGAGGAGAGCGCGGATATGTTGGGCGGCGGCGTGTAAGACTTGAAACCAGCCGCCGGTTCGAGAGCCAATCAGAGCTCGTGGACCGGCAGCCGCGGCTCCTGATTGGCTGCCGGTCCGCAAGCTCTGATTGGCTCACGAACCGGCGGCTGGTTTCAAGTCCTTCAAGCCGCCGCCACCCGGCAATAGCCACGCTCTCCTCCGTGTGGTGACAGCTGAGACACGCTGCCGCCGGACTGTGCGGCGGCGTGTCTCACTGAGAGGAGCGGGTGGGCCGGACCAAACGGCTTTGCAGGCCTTATACGGCCCGCGGGCCGGAGGTTCCCCACCCCTGCTCTAGGACGTATGAGAAATTCCCTTAGGTGTGGTATCCGCACAAGGCTAGTTTGGGAGATTAGGGGATGGACAGTCTTTACTAACACCTAGGTGCTGTTGAATAGATGAAAGCCGGAACTGGTCAGCAGATGTAGTACAGAGGCTGAGCGTACTGTAGAATGAATGATATTTGTAAACTGACGGTTTTGCCGGATGAAACGGATGATGAAGAACTGTGAATGAAGTGCAGATAATCCAGTATAAATAGCAGAATTTGAATGACACTGGAGATGCTAGAGATCGATGAATTGAGAAACTCAGATGACTTGAATACTGTTGATAACAGGAACACCGATGGCGGAGCACCGATGACAATAGGTAGCTGAACACCACTGGAAGCCCAATGCTGGAAGCTGGTGTGTTTTGGAGCACTGCCAATAGCAGAAAGCAATGAGGATACTATGGAGTCAGGCAGGCACCGCAGGGTGGTGATTGGTGCAGATCTCTGTAGAACTGGAGACTTCAGGAGCTGGAATACCTGGTACACAGATAGAATCACAGAGAGCAAAGACAGGATACACTGGTGAGGACAACCAAAGCACTGACAACTTCCTGGTCTATCATCAGTCTCTTTATACCCTCAGCAGTGCAGGGATTGGATCAGCAATCAGGCAGAGCTCAGCCGGACTGTAGATTGGTGGGAATAGCATCACATGATTAGGACCAACATGGCTGCGCCCATACTGGTTCTTGGAGGGAAACCTGGTTTGTAATTCCATGTGGAACTTTCACAGTAATGGCGGCCGCAGGACACAGAGAATGTTAAAACTGTACAGCAACCTCCCAGCGCCAGCGGCGGAAGCTACCGCAGATGAGAGGCACCGCACAGACATGTAGTGCTTTACTGTAGTAATCGCGGCAAAGGCTGCAGCTGACAGGGGACGCCACACAGATCCGTCCACGCACTGAAGCGCAGCAATGGCGCCGGAGGCCGCAACTGACAGGAGATGCTATGCAGAGCCGACCAAGTGCTGAGAGGCCGCAATGAGCTAGAAACGCCTTTCCATTTAAGAGTTCTTTGTGACAGCACCTGCAGACTGGTAGAAAGGAATTATGAAGCAAGGACATTCAGCAACATGACTGAGACCCGGCCCTGGAATGCTGAGCCAGTGTCAGATGACACCTGAAAGGTAAAAAATGATGTCCAGTAGTCCGGATCGTGACAGCTTGTATATGAGCAATGGGTCTTGATAAAAGTGCTCACGCACTGAAACGTTGACTACACCTACCTGGCTGTGCCTGAATTTTTTATCCAGTATTCAGTCCCGGAGTGCCATCCACTCAATATATTTCTCCCTTGGAGCGGCACCCGGGCAATCCACTACTATTGGGGTGAGTGCAGGACACTATCTGCTGTGTGTGTATATATATATATCTATATATATATATCTGTACACACACACACACACACACACACACACACACACACACACACACACACACACACACACAACAAGGGCTACCCTAGGTGCTAAGTGAAAGAACAAAGAGCTGCACCTCAAGATGAACCTTCTGTTAGATAAGGCTCAAAGATAACAAAAATGAAACACAGATCTGAGGGTGCTAATTAACAATACCTAATTAACATATAAACAGTTTAAAAGATCAGTTTTGATATTTATTTATATACATACAATATAGCAACATCACGATATCACAGAAATATAATTCAAAGTATTATCTGATTAGAAATCCATTAATGATACAGTCCTTTATCAGCATGTGGCATAAGTGGACTCAATGCTTGAAAGATTCATTCTTTGTCAGCATGGATGGAAACAATGCTTGAAAAAATCTAATGCGTTTTGTCCCTACTGGGACTTCCTCAGGGGTATTATTTCTAAATGATAAACAATGGACAATAAGGATTATAGTAATTTAACTATACATACCAAATGCTGAATAATTTAAGAGAGTCCTGAAGAGGCATGTGCATTACTGTATGTATCAATATGTATGAATATAAAACCTAAAAATATATTAAAAAGTTTTTTCTTAAAAAAAATCTATAAAAAGAAGTCTCTAGAGGTGAAAAAAGGAGTTCGAGGATGAACAGGGGAGGAAGGTAACAAAATAACACATACCAAGTTACTTTGATAGGTAACTTAATAGCGTGATTCCATGTTTACATGGAATCCAACAGATAACAGTTCAGAATATGGTCAGTTAAGTGACCTGTATTGAGAAGAGAATTAGGGCTTAATCAGTAAAAAGCCAAAAGGGTGGTTTTGGAACTTAAACAATGGTTTGCAAAAAAAAAAAAGGAGGACAATACATACCGATCTTAGGTAAAAGGAAAGTTTAACCCTGACTCTATAGAAGGGTAGTAACCAACTTCATATGGCCGCACCACAGCTAATAATCCTAAAAAGTTGATTAACAATTTGGAAGTAATTAGTACCTTCGAATATACTCAATTAAATCTTATTTCTAGTATATAACTCATGATTGGTATATAGGTATAAATAAAGAGAGGATATCTCTCAAAATCTATTATAATTATAATTATAGTTCATATTTGGACATTAGATAAAAAATATATTGATAGTTCCTAACATGCCAATATAAACCGGATTTGTTTTACCAAGGTATAAATGCATAGAAAACTATACAAATGTGAACAGACACTTTATAAATATATAAATATAAATAATCCCAGTGTCCATACATGAAAACGAGTTTTATGGTAAGAACTTACCTTTGTTAAAACTCTTTCTGCGAGGTACACTGGGCTCCACAAGGATTGGACAATGGGGTGTAGATTAGGATCTTGATCCGAGGCACCAACAGGCTCAAAGCTTTGACTGTTCCCAGAATGCACAGCGCTGCCTCCTATATCACCCTGCCTCCCAGCACAGGAGTTCAGTTTTAAGTTTACCAGCCCAATGCAGTAGCAGGAAAAGAGACGACAACAGTTAGTAGCCACATACACCACACTCTCATGACAGGAGAAGTGTCAGCGGCTAATGCCATACCAACCCAAAGAAGCTAAGTGCGTCAGGGTGGGCGCCTTGTGGAGCCCAGTGTACCTCGCAGAAAGAGTTTTAACAAAGGTAAGTTCTAACCATAAAACTTGTTTTCTGCTGCGGGGTACACTGGGCTCCACAAGGATTGGAAAATGGGGATGTCCTAAAGCAGTTCCTTATGGGAGGGGACGCACTGTAGCGGGCACAAGAACCCGGCGTCCAAAGGAAGCATCCTGGGAAGCGGCAGTATCGAAGGCATAGAACCTTATGAACATGTTTCCGGAAGACCACGTAACCGCCTTGCACAATTGTTCAAGGGTCGCACCACGTTGGGCCGCCCAAGAAGGTCCAACAGACCGAGTAGAATGGGCCTTAATGTGAACAGGAGCAGAGAGACCAGCCTTCACATAAGCATGTGCAATCACCATCTGGCCAGGGTCTGCTTGTGAGCAGGCCAGCCACGTTTGTGAAATCCAAACAAAACAAAGAGAGAATCAGATTTTCGGATAGAAGCAGTTCTCTTCATATATATACGGAGAGCCCGTACCACATCCAAAGACCGCTCTTTGGGAGACAAATCAGGAGAGACAAAGGCCGGAACCACAATCTCCTGATTAAGGTGAAACAAAGAAACCACTTTAGGTAAATATCCGGGACGAGTCCTAAGAACCGCCCGATCACGGTGAAAAATCAGATATGGGGAACTACAAGACAAGGCACTGATAATGCTGAAATATCCTTAGGAAAGAAAGCTATACCTTAAACACACCTTAAATACACTTTACCATGGAGCCGCTGCAGCCGCTGTACTTAACACACACTCTGCACACTTTGTACGTTATTAGCGTACAAAGTCCCATACTGCGTACGGACTTCGCGTACAAACGCCGCGCTGACGGTACAAAGTACTCGCAGCGCGTACACACCCAGAGATACACCCCAAACCCTGAACAGTTATGCAATGCAATGAAAATACTCTTTAAACCTTAGCAGGGCAATGAAGACACGACACCAATTGTGATTTTACCGCTGGGTTCCGACACCTCAGTGGATTATTGCTAAAAGAGGGGTTACAATACAAACAATACAATATAATATAACAGAGTAAATGGCTACATTCAATGGTACCTACGTGAGTAGATTCGCTTGTGCTTCCCGGCCCGGTCATCTGATAGATAACTTTGTGAGTCTTGTGTCAGACAAGGCCTGCAGCAGCTCTCTTTATACAATTCTTCCAAAAAGCAATACAATAGATACTGTAATCTCTTTGTCCATTGGACACAGGAATGCACATTTACAGTACAGGAGACGTCATAGGTCGGTTTGAATAGGTAGGCGATGTCTTTCCCAACTGCTCTTGTGGGTGGTCTCCTCTGGATTCCCGCCGCATACATAATGTACAGTAAATACAGTTTATATCTATATTTTGCTCCTGCACATAACCATCCGCAGGAACATGCGATCTTTCTCAAACCAACACCGGAATGTTACCCTTAAAATACCCTTCAGCTGGATACCAAACACCACCTTATGACCTTGTTCTGTCCCCTCCTATTCTGTAAAGGTGAATCCCTTTGTTCTGTTACCATTTAAACTGTTGTTACTTTCTGATGTGGTGCAGGGATACTACAGATGTGTCCACTTACATCTTTGCTTTTTTACAAATTTGGCACAACATGCAAAACACGGCTAAGCTGTTTATCACAAGTAGCGAGTGGATGAATTTAAAAAATTTTGTTTGCCATAATAGAATATGTATAAAGTAACATATTAAAGAAGCAAATTAAGAAAAATCACAAGGCATGGCTAAATCTCAGAGTCTAAGGCATGCAAAACTGTGCCATACATGGCGGGATACAGCAAAGATGTATGTGGACACATCTGTATGTGTACATTTTGCACTATTTGGATTAAATATGTAATGTGTTTTGATAGCCTTCCGTGCGTTCACAAACTCTACCGTAAATACTCATACCACGCGCTAATGCGCAGGACCGCGGGAGCGACCATACGCAAATTGCGGCTATGCACACGCACGACAGAACAAGTGCACGCAGGGAGGCCGTTTGTGTGTAGTTTGTACGTGATGTGTGTACTGCAATATTTTTCAACTTTGACGGTCCACCCTTTGGCAGTCACCAATAACTGCCACTATCTAATCACTAAACTTAAAAATATCTATACAATATCTACAGAAGCTTTGATGATCGGAGAGAGTTGTAGGTGGGAAATGTATGACCTAGTGGGATAGTAAAAAGCATGTATGTATGAATCCATGTCTGAGGGGCATGTATCTTCGTGCCGTATATGTTCTAAATAAGCTTCGAGGTATTGCGAAGTATACATTAAATCCTTCTCATCCCATACTAAGGGTCTGTAAATGGGCCAACAAACACTACCGAGCTCTTTTCGGCTTCTTGTTCCAACAAATGGGGTGCACATTTATTTGATGATACATGGAGGGGGAACATATGTGAGTGCTAGTATGTGGATATCACCTGTTGACTATGTGTGCCATTAACTGGAGGTTGCAGAGATGAAGATAAGACACATATCTAAAATACATTCACATAAACTTTTTGGGTAGGGCTGATGTTTTTTCCGGATGGATGTATCTGGGCAGAGGGGGAAGCAAAAGAAAAACGGGTGAAAGAAACAGGCCATGAAATTCATTTGCAATCCTTATCATAACACGGTCTCTATGGATGGGTCATAAATTACATCTGCTGCTATAACAGCGCCCTTGCTCCTTAGACTCATCAACTTTGTGCCGTGCTTGCGCCGCGTCAGAATTCAAACACACCTAAATATCAAACCAATAATTATGACAACTCCCAGGATACAAAGGAGAAACTTCCCTACACTCACAATAACATTTGAGCCCACTCTCCTAAACCTGAGAACCAATTTTGTGGGTTCAACCATGAGACCCAGCCGGTCAGTTCATTACTGACAGTCGCCAAGGTAAGGTTGTGTTTCCTCCTGAACTCCCACTTCAACTGCAAGATATCGTCCATCTTTTGATCGATAATCTCTGTTGGGTCGTCAGATCTGTTCGTAATATACGTACAGCACTTCACCCTATTTTGAGTTGCCAGAGTAACACAGTACCCACCTGTCACGGCTGTGATATAATTTAGGACCATCCTGTGCTGAATCAGTTCCTTCTTGTAAGCTTGTAACTCCCTTCCCGTATACCTGATGGTGTCGTCATACATCTCAGTGATATTATCTATCAAGTTCGCTAGCGCATGGATATACCTATAATTTATAATTCCTCTGGCAGTACGGGTGATGTCTAATGCGAGAAGGAATTGAATCCCGGTGGATTCGTGGATCAAATCAGAGGCTGCGTGCTCTGTCCTATATATGAGGTGTCTCTTGATGATGTGTTCATAGTGAGTATGAGTATAAGGAGCCTGAGCACTGCGGTGAACATCTTTCATCTTATCATGGGTTATGGTCATGACCTCTGGCAGTACTCTCCCAATATAACACAATCCCTCTGAGCTCAGGGCAAGCCACTTGTATGCCTTCCTCACACATATGAAATAGGCATCATCTAGGAGAACATAGGGGACAAAATATAACATCACCATATTACAAACTTTCCAAGTGAAGAAACCAATTCCTAGTTCTCCCATCTGCTCAGTACAAGTATTGGGCTGGATGATATGAGCACAGTACCCTGGTGATACTTTTCCAACCCACATGGTCTTGCTTCCACGAGTATACCTATACCGGAAATACCTTCCACTGTTGGCTATTTGGCGTACAAGTTCAGAGTCTATGGGTATCCTATCAGCTCTGTGTGAATAGGTCATTGTTTGGTTATTCCACGTCACTTCCCAATTTCCCAGTTTTCGGTAATTGGAAATATTGAAACATAATAAGGATCTGTCTACATGATACTGGTGGAGCTTCAAACTAGGGGGCCTAGAGATATTGAATTTCTTGTCCACCGGTCTCCCACCCCGTAATTCGAGTACCTCATCTATTGCTAAAGGGTACGGTACTAATCCTGACTTGCTCTGACCTTGAGGTACCTGTGAGCACACCCAGCATTCTGTCTGGTTTAAGACCTTACCCACTAGTGAGTGGTAATCACTCAACGGATGATAGTCCATGTCGATATTAAGGTTGGACTGACATCTCTGGATGCACCCATCCTCAACTATATTCTCACAATTCCTACAAATGCAATATTCATCAGACAATAACCCCTCACAGTGCCTCCGAGCTCCTTGACTACCAGAGCGCTTACTGATGCCAGCCTTTACCAAAATGATGTGCTGATCCTGAGATCCTACAAATTCGTACTTGCCATCAGAACCTATTCCAGATCTCTGCTCGACCTCTCTCGGACACTCACCAAAACAAACTGTCCTTATCAAAACCAGAATTACTAACAGAACCCGAAACGCAGTCTCTTGTGATCGATCCATTTTGTTAGGGGAAAGGAGGAAAATAAGAAGGAGAAAAGGAAGGAAACAATGTAGGGGAAGGTGAAAAAAAGAAAGTGGACGACAACCGTTCTATCTCTTGTTACTCTCTGTGCTCAGATGCCCTTCAACAGTCCTGCCTCTCAACTTTCCCGGAACAGACACTCCAGTGATATGAGATTCTCTACACTCTGCTCTTTGTCACGAGTTCTCTCCGGGTCAGCGACCTTCTTGCAGTGGGACGAGTCGATCCACGTCTCTCTTTCGGCGACTTTTAATGCTGTTGTGCTGGTTAACAAGACTTGATATGGTCCTTCCCACCTGTCTATGAGGCAACCTGAGCGTAAGAAATTTCGAATCATCACTTAATCCCGAGGTTCAATGTCATGACAATTACTGTTCGGTAGGTCAGGAATCACCAGCTTTAAATTTCTTTGTTGATTTCTCAGCTGCTGGCTCATCCCAACCAAATATTTCACAGTCACTTCATTATTACATTTCAAATCATCCTGGGGGTCTATCATTACATGAGGTTGTCGACCAAAAAGTATTTCAAAGGGTGATAGGTTAAGGGGAGACCTGGGAGTGCTTCTGATGCTGTACAACACTAGTGGCAAAGCTTCTGGCCACGACAATCCAGTTTCAACCATTAATTTGCTCAGCTTGTTCTTAATAGTGCTATTCACTCTCTCCACCTTTGCACTCGCCTGTGGACGGTACGGAGTATGCAGCTTGCTATTAATTCCCATCAGTTCGCACATGACCTGAAAGACTTTACCTGTAAAATGGGTACCCCTATCAATTTCAATTATTCTAGGAATACCATATCTACACACAAATTCCTGCACAATTTTCTTTGAAGTGAACGTAGCAGTATTTGTGGCAGCAGAGAACGCTTCTACCTAATTTGAAAATACGTCAATACAAACTAACACATATTTTAAATTCCTACAGGGTGGTAACTGTATGAAATAGATTTGTATTACCTGAAAAGGGCCATCTGTCGAAGGGATATGGGATGGCTCTGTTGGTATTGACTTTCCAATATTCTTCCTCAAGCAAGTAAAACATGTCATTGCTGTATTAACTGCCTGAGCAGAGAATCCTGGCTCACACCAGTAGGCTCTCACCAGCTTACACATACCCTCTTTACCCAGATGAGTCAGACCGTGTGCCGCCTCAGCTAAGCTTGGAAGATATGCTTTGGGGCTACTGGCTTACCTTGTCCACAGTCCCGAGGATTCCTGCCCATATCCCTTTGACCTCCAGACTGCCTTTTCCTGTAGAGAACACAAATCTTGCATTTCAATTAATTGTTGTGTATTGATCGTGTTAAATGTCATCAGTGATGTGATGTTCATTTGTATGGGTGTGCTGGCTGCTGATTTAGCAGCTTCATCTGCCCGGCTGTTACCAAGTGAAATTGGGTCTTGGTTGTAAGTATGTGCTTTGCACTTGATAACAGCCACTCTGTCTGGTTCCTGTATCGCTGTTAGAAGTCTTTTTATGTGGGATGCATGCGCTACAGGTGTGCCAGCTGCCGTCATGAAATTTCTGAGGCGCCATAGGGCCCCGAAATCATGCACCACTCCAAAGGCATACCTAGAATCTGTGTATACATTAGCTGACTTACCCTTGGCCAATTCACACGCTCTGGTTAGGGCAACCAACTCAGCAACTTGTGCTGAGTGCGGTGGGCCCAGGGGTTCAGCTTCTATGATACCTCTGTCGTCTACAATTGCGTATCCAGTGCACAGGTCTCCCGAGTCCGTCTGTCTGTGGCAACTACCGTCAGTGTAAAAGGTAAAGTCTACCCCTTCCAGTGGGTTGTCACTGATGTCAGGTCTCGCTGTGAAAGTCTGATTCAGGTATTCCATACAATCATGCGTATCAGTGTCTGCACCAAATCCTCCTTCACCATCATTCTCATCCTCCACCCTTTGTGCCTGTCCAGGCACACTTGGCAAGTAAGTTGCAGGATTTAGTGAGCTGCATCTCTTAATGGTGATGTTTACAGGGGCCATCAGTGATAATTCCCACTTTGTAAACCGAGCAGATGAGACATGTCTGGTTTGGGCGGAGTTCAGTAAGGCTGATACTGCATGAGGTGTATGGATTGTCAGGTTGTGTCCTAACACTACGTCCTCGCTTTTACTTACTAGCAAAGCTATCGCTGCAACACTTCGCAAGCATGTGGGGAGAGACCGCGCTAGTGTCCAACTGTGCACTGTAGTAAGCTACCGGCCTGCTGGCATCACCATGTCTCTGGGTTAAAACTCCTGCCGTGTACCCTGCACTTTCTGTACCGTATAATTCAAAGGGCTTCCCATAATCTGGCATACCTAATGCAGGTGCCTGTGATAGGCACTGTTTGAGTCTCTCAAATGCCAGTTCGGACTCATCTGTGTGCGAGACCCGTTCTGGTTTGTTTGAAGAGACCATTTCTTGCAAAGATTAAGCCAGTACAGAGAACCCTGGAATCCAGTTTCGACAGTACCCACACATTCCAAGGAAAGTGCGGATCTGTTGCTGTGTTTGTGGTAGAGTCATGTCGCGAATCGCCTGTATTCTATCAGCGGTGAGGTGTCTAAGTCCTTGAGTCAAGCAATGTCCCAAATATTTTACCCTGGTCTGACACAACTGCAACTTATCCTTTGAAACCTTGTGTCCCATTTGGGAAAGATGAAACAGAAGCTGTTTCGTGTCTTTCAAGGATGATTCGAGTGAATCAGACCACAACAATAAGTCATCGACATACTGTATTAGCACTGATCCACTCTCAGGTTGAAATTATTGTAAACAGTCATGCAAGGTCTGGGAGAAAATACTCGGGCTGTCAATGAAGCCTTGGGGAAGACGAGTCCAGGTGTACTGTACTCCTCTGTATCTAAATGCAAAGAGGTATTGGCTGTCAGGGTGCAGAGGGACAGAAAAGAAAGCAGAACAGAGGTCAATAACAGTGAAAAATTTCGCAGTAGGGGGAAATTGCATGAGGATGAAAGCTGGATTGGGAACTACGGGGAATTGGCTCTCAACTATCTTGTTTATCCCCCTTAGATCCTGCACTAGCCTGTAACCCCTCCCCCCACTCCTTTTCACAGGGAAGATGGGACTATTGGCAGTGCTGGACGTCCTGACTAGGATGCCCTGTTGTAGCAACCGCTCTATGACGGGGTACACTCCTAATTCTACCTCTGGCTTCAGAGGATACTGAGGGATTTTTGGAGCTATCCTACCATCTTTTACTTGCACTACTACTGGAGCTACATTCGCCATCAATCCAGTGTCTTGTCCATCTTTGGTCCAAAGGGAACCCGGTATTTGTGAGATCATTTCCTCTACCTTTGATGGACACTTGTCTATAACAGCAGAGTGCGACATTAGCCTTTGTGGGGTGTCTAATATATCTTGCACTTCTTGAACGTGATTCTCGGGTATATCCAAGAAGACACCCTCAGGAGTACAATATATGACACACCGCATTTTACACAATAAATCTCTGCCGAGCAGATTAGTCGGAGCCGATGCAGCCAGCAGAAAAGAGTGTTTGGTCTGCAGGGGCCCTATCGTAATCTCTGCCGGTCTACTCAAAAGAGTAGTGTTGCACCGTTCCTGTTACTCCCATTGCCGAAATTGTTTTACCCGTGGTTTTTATACCTACAGTCGAATTTAGCACTGACCTGGCCGCCCCTGTATCTACAAGAAAAGGTAATGGTACACCAGCTACATCAATCGTGACCTCAGGTTCACTACCAAGGCTAGCAATCAACTTCACTGGCTGCAGACTACAGGTGTGGCCCAACCCCTATTGTGTGGTGAGACCATCCCGCAGCGCATTGGCAGCTACGATATGTGGGGGAGGTAGCTGAGAATTTCCGGAGGTCTGCCCATCTCTCCTTGGTGGGTACCTCCTTGTTTCCCCTCTATGTGGCTCATAACTTCTCCTATGTGGTCCCTAATTCCAATTATGTGAGTAGTAGTGTGGTTCGTATTCTCTGTCTAGGGGTCTATCTTGGCTATGTGCTCTACTACTCTTACAGTCTTTGGCAAAATGCCCTTCCTTTCTACAAATGTAACATGTTCTAGGTCTGTCCCGAACAACAGGGGTCCGGGTTTTCAGCTGATGGGGTTTTGCCGTAAGGGCCTGTATACTTACCGTCATCAGTTTTTCCCCCTGTGTTTAATGATATTCCTATCATGCTCGATAGCGGACTCTCTCAATGCAGCCACCGAGATACCTCTCCAGTTTGGTAGAGAGGTCTGTACCCTTGTTCTAAGTGCGTCCTTCAACCCGTCCATTAATACTGAAACAGCTACCTCCCTATGATATACATTGTCTCTAATGTCCTCGATCCCAGTGTATCTAGCCATTTCCTGCAGTGCTCGATGGAAATATTCGGATGCCGTTTCACCTTCCTTTTGTCTTATGGAAAAGATTTTATTCCATTTGACAACAGTAGGAAAATATATTCCTAATTGCAGATTGATTTGTCGTACATTCTCCTGAGTGTACTCATCAGTGAGAGGTACTTCTGCGTCTAAGTTGCAATCAGTTATAAATTTTGCGGGGTCAATATTGGAGGGTAAACATATCCGTAGCACTGTTCGCCAATCTTTGTTTGTGGGTTCGGTGGCGTTACCTAACTCTTTAATGAACCTCTGGCATGCGACTAGATCTTTTCTGGGATCGGGAAATTCTGACATAATTGACCTTAATTCTGTCCGGGACCAGGGACAATGCATGGCAATGTTCCTGACGGGAGTTACTCCCTGAGCGTCAGTTTTCCCATTGGGGACTGCGATCACCCTGACAGGATTTAATTCAATTACATCATTTTGATTTGACTCTACAATGTGAGGTGCTATTGTCTCTGCATAATGTATGGTAACGTACTTACCTGTGGACACGACCTCACTTATTCCTCCACTAGGGGGCCTGACTACTGCTCTTGTTGGTTGGGCCGTGCCCACCTGAGTGTCTTGTATGGTGGCTGCTAGAGAGAGTGCCAATATCGTGCTGGGCTCATCTTCTTGTTCGCAGTCCTGGGGAAAATTTTAAACAGGGTACAACTGGCAAGGGTTAGCGTTAGTACATTTTGCAATTACACTCCTTTTCTGTACCAATGTATCATTGCCTGTAGCCATTTTCTCCCCAACAATATATGGTGGTGGTGGTGCGGTCACCATTGTTTTCCCGCTAGGTTTGGAACCTGCTGCGCAAGCTAATTCCCTTTGCATATCCCCCTCCTGTTGCCATAAATTTAAACAGTCTGTATGTTTAATCCTTTGTTTCTTGGATTTTATCAGATTTATCCTTAACCTTAAGTTCTGTAATACCTCTGGTTCAAAGCTGCCAACTCTAGGGAATGGTTCCCTATCATTGTTAGTCATACATTTCCACTCATTGCATAAAAATTCTGTGTGTGAACCATATTTTTCACACATGATAAACCTTGCTGAGTCTTTTGGCCACAATTCTGCCTGAACCCTGTCTAAACGTCTCTTACTTGAGCAACTGTCTCCCATATTTGTGGGTCTCTTCTAATAATTAAAAAAAAAATTCCAACAAACACCAAAATACTCAATATAAGTAGACGGTGAAAGTATACCCGAGCTCCTTCCACTCGCTCTCGCCCACGCTGGCCAGTACAACGATACACTGTTGGTAGCGGATCGCAATGTACCCAACTTAGGGCTCCTATCAGACCTTACACCGTAATTTCTTTCGGTGGAAGTTCTGTTTGGAATATTTTCCTGAGAGAGGCAGTGAAAATTTCCTTTTCGGTATCTTTCAACTGGAATTGTTTGTAGGGTGAAAAACAGAGAAATTAGATAACTATCTTTCACCCTTTCCAGTGAAGCCCACCAGGGAGATTTCCCGAAGTTATCAAAGAAAAACCCCTTTGTCTATACAATCATGTCTGCGTATGCTCTTCCACAGCGCATATGACACAATTATATCACGTTGCGCTGTGCAGAACAAACGGACATGTGATGCAATAGCACAGCCTATAGATACTAGTTATCTATATGCCCTACGATTGCTGTAGACCACCTAGCCTAGACCACTTCAGACCACTAAGAGTTGTATGGGATACCTCTCAGTCCACTAAGACCACCTAGTTAATAACGCAGGGTTGCGAACCCTACACCACCGGGCCTCTACTAAACCAGTGTGTCCACCTAGACCACCTAGCTTAGACCACCTAGACCACTTCAGTTCTTGGGTTCAGTATCCACTCACTCCTGCATTCGCTCACTCAAATACACTTTATTTTCTGTACAGAAAATTAGGATTCATTCAAGTTGGCAGCTTTACCCCCAGAGGCAATTTAAAAAAAAATATTTATACTAAATTTTGTTTTTATACTAAATTTCTTTAGAAACCGGGTGGTTTGGTGCTATTGTAGCATGGCTACTGTCCCACCTTTAAACTAAACGAACCTATCGTGTGGTTTTATTATGCGCGCACAACCCTACGCAAGCTTGCATAATTACACAACCGTGCGTACCTCTATGCCACGTGTGCGGCCTTGTGCTACGTGCACGTTTTTGTATGCTGTCCTCACGTTCCGTACCACGTATACCAATGTGCGTACGCAATAAAACAGATCACAACTTCTATAAATGTGAGCAAATAAAACTACTATTGCCCACTAAACACAACACAGTTTCTTTCTGTATAAACCTTTACAACTAGGCCAGACTGTGTTTGTGCTTTACGCTTACTTCCTTAAATATATATATATATTTTTTTAACTATATAGCAACAAATATCTTCGGTTTCACACAAGTCTAAATGAATCTAGCAATCTGAATGTTATGGCAACAATGTGAGAGAGTATGCAAAGAGTATGGGTGCTGTGTACGGTTTTGGCGCCAAAAAGAAATTCACAGATTTTAAACAGCTTTTTTCCTGTTTACCTTACGGGTTCTACCAGCATCTCTACAAACCTGTTAGGATCTCCTGCTCTGTGCTGCCACATCGCCATGGCAACCAGGAGGCAAGTGTTAGCGAAATAACCTGAGCGCAGATGATACTCCGGTCCGGGTTTTTACTGTGTAGTGGTTACAGGCTCTGTGCACGGCAGGGAATCCGGCGCTGGTTTTGTGCTCACAGTCTGTGAGGTCTGAGTGGGGCGTGGACAGCACCTGCTATATAAACCATCCTCTCAGGCTAGGCAAATGCTGCTGAATCTTTGTTTGTTAGTCAGTTCCAGAGAGTTAGCTAGTACTGTGTGACTTTGTATTTACTTGTTGCTTACTGCGAATAGGCCTTGGGATTCGGTACTTCATTCTGCCAATCCGGACCTAGCAGTAAGACTGGAGTCAGTTGTGTGACCTGCTGGGGTTCTTTTGCTATTCTGTGAACCCAGCAGGTTTGCGGCTGTACTCTCAGACCTGCTTGCTTAATCCTCCTTCACTGTGCAGGGCGTCCAGGTGTCAGTTTAGTGGCAGTAAGCTGAACCTGTGCCCTGCAAGTGGGGGTTAGGATTGTGGATACTCTCCTTGTGTCTATATTTCTATCTCTGACCAAGGAGTTTATTCCCACACCCGTTGGTAACCCTTTGGGGTTTTTTCTGTTGCTCTTAGCAACATCATTTCAGGTGCTCCACATGTTAAATCACTACACATCGCTTCATTGTCCGCTCTATTCCATCTGAGCATTCCTGACACTAGGGAGACACCCAATTCCTGAGCCTTTGGGCTTCTCCGTTCACTTTGTGTTTATTAGTTATTCCATCACCTCCTGTGTATGTTATGTTGTACTGTCTGTGAGTTCGTTTGCTTCGCTTCCCTCTCTGTTCATACACCGGTATACTCCTGTTAGCACTGGTGTGCGTAACATATTCAGCAGCCTTACTCCTGTTGAAATTTTGTGGGAATATGGAGCATACCCCTCAAAATACTTTGCAACAGGTGGTCGATCAGGTGCAGGTCCTGACTCGACAATTTAATGAGATGTCCATTAAAATGAACACCCCGCAGGCCGCTAGCGGAGCTCCCGCAGCAGCAGCGGCAAGTTCAGGGGTTAAGGAGCCGAAAGTAAATCTCCCGGATCTTTTTCTGGAGATCGCTCGCAGTTCTTTTGTTTCAAGGAGAGCTGTAAGCTATATTTCAGGCTTAGGCCCCAGTCTTCTGGGTCGGAGATTCAGCGGGTGGGCATGGTGATTTCCTTGCTACAAAGAGACCCACAGGTCTGGGCATATGGGTTACAGCCTGACTGTCCGTCGCTTAAAAGTGTTGATGCTTTTTTTACGGCACTGGGCATTTTGTATGATGACCCTGACAAGATGGCTTCAGCCGAGGCTCAGATTACGGTTCTTAAGCAAGGGCGACGGCCAGCTGAGGTTTATAGTACGGAGTTTCGGAGGTTGGCTCATGATACCCAGTGGAATGACCCAGCCCTGAGAAACCAGTACCGAAGGGGCCTTTCTGACCAGATAAAGGACCAACTGGTACAATATCCCTCGCCTGATAGCTTAGATCAGCTCATGCAGTTATCCATCCGGGTGGATAGACGGCTGAGAGAGCGTAGGCTTGAAAGGGAGACCGCAGTTTCCTTTTTTCCCAAGGGAACCTCAGACTCTGAGGAATATTCCGAGGAGCCTATGCAGATTGGGGCTACCCGCCTCTCCTCGCGTGAGAAGACGCGGAGGAGACAGCAGGGTTTGTGTTTGTACTGTGGGAATAAAGGTCATGTTGTAGTATCATGCCCAGAAAAACCGGAAAACTTCAGGGCCTGAGGGTGATGGGAAATATCCTGTCAGGCCAGAAGTCAGAATTTCCCAAAAAGACTTTTCTCATTCCGGTGACTTTGGAGATCCTCGGTCAAACTGTCAAGACTGAGGCCTTTGTTGACAGTGGGGTCGATGGGGTTTTCATGGACCGTCAATTCGCCCTGGAACACTCTGTTCCCTCAGTACCTTTGGCATCAGAGATTGAGATCTGTGGGTTAAACGGGGAACCATTGTCCCAGGGTAAAATTACCTCCTGCACCAGCCAAATTCCTTTGTTTATTGGAGCCACACACTCTGAAAAATTGTCTTTTTATGTGACTGTCTGTTCTTTTGCCTCATTGGTTTTGGGGTTACCCTGGTTAAGGGCCCATAACCCTCAATTTGACTGGGTCTCTGGGGAGATTCTTAGTTGGGGTAGTGATTGTTTCAGGAGTTGCTTGAGCCTTCCAGTCAGGCTCTCGCAGCTAAGTTTGCCAGGATTGCCAGGATGTTATGCAGATTTTGCGGATGTGTTCTCCAAAAAAGTTGCGGAGGTACTACCTCCCCATCGCCCCTATGACTGTGCCATTGATTTGTTGCCGGATGCTAAGCTTCCCAAGAGCAGGTTGTACTCCCTGTCACGTCCTGAGACTCAGGCTATGGCAGAGTACATTCAGGAGAACTTGGCTAAGGGATTTATCAGACCCTCACAGTCCCCAGTTGGGTCGGGGTTCTTTTTCGTGGGTAAAAAGGACGGTTCGTTGCGACCCTGCATCGACTTCAGGGAATTGAACCGTATCACGATTAAAAACTCGTACCCACTGCCTCTCATTTCGGTTTTGTTTGACCAGCTTCGTACTGCCACCATTTTTTCTAAGATTGACCTACGCGGTGCTTACAATCTAATCAGAATAAGAGAGGGGGATGAATGGAAGACTGCCTTTAATACCCACTCAGGGCATTATGAATATTTGGTGATGCCTTTTGGGCTCTCTAATGCCCCGGCAGTCTTCCAGGAATTCATGAACGATGTGCTCAGGGAATATTTGGATAGATTCTTAGTTGTTTATCTAGATGACATCCTAATCTTCTCTCATTACCTGGAGGAACATCGGAAGCATGTACGCTTAGTCCTCCAGAAACTCAGGGACCACCAGCTTGGGGCGAAGCTGGAGAAGTGCGAGTTTGAAGTCCAGCAAATCGCATTTCTAGGGTATATTATCTCCTCAGAAGGTTTTCAAATGGAGGGTTCTAAGGTACAGGCAGTCCTGGATTGGGTGCAGCCCACTAGTTTGAAGGCGCTTCAGCGTTTTCTGGGCTTTGCAAATTTTTATAGACGGTTTATCGCTGGATTTTCGTCTATAGTGGCCCTCTTGGTGGCACTCACTAAGAAAGGGGCGGATGTTGCTCACTGGTCTTGTGAGGCCAAAGCGGCCTTTGCCCGTCTCAAAAGGGCATTTGTCTCGGCCAAGGTGCTGCGACACCCAGATCCAGAGCGTCCTTTTGTGGTAGAAGTGGATGCCTCTGAGATAGGTATTGGGGCAGTGCTCTCTCAGATGGGGGTGTCTGATAATCGCCTTCATCCCTGTGCTTACTTTTCCCGTAAATTTTCGTCTGCCGAGATGAATTATGATGTGGGTAACCGGGAATTGTTGGCTATAAAGGATGCACTCGGGGAGTGGAGACACTGGCTTGAGGGGGCTAAGTTTGTGGTCTCAATTCTCACCGACCATAAGAATCTGGCATATTTAGAGTCAGCGAAGCGGCTCAATGCCAGGCAGGCACGATGGGCTTTGTTTTTTGCTCGCTTTAATTTTTTGATAACATATCGCCCTGGGTCAAAAAACATCAAGGCTGATGCGCTCTCGCAGAGTTTTGCTCCAGTTCAAGAGACCACTGAGGAGCCATTGCCCATTGTGTCCCCATCATGTATTAAAGTGGGCATTACCCAGGACCTCTTGTCATTAGTCCTTAGAGCACAGGAGCAGGCTCCTCCAGACCTTCCGGTAGGTCTCTTGTTTGTGCCTCCTAGGTTAAGACAGCGAGTGTTCCTGGAATTCCATGCCAAGAGGTCGGCAGGGCATCCGGGTATTGCCAGAACTCGGGAGTTGCTGTCTAGGGCGGTGTGGTGGCCCTCGGTGGCTAGGGATGTGGATCAGTGGGTTCGGGCATGTGACGTTTGTGCCCGAAATAAAACTCCTAGAGGGGTTCCTGTCGGCCCATTACATCCACTCTCTATTCCGTCTAAGCCATGGACACACATTTCCATGGATTTTGTGGTGGACTTGCCCAAATCCTCGGGGATGACAGCCATTTGGGTTGTCGTTGACAGGTTTTCAAAGATGGCGCATTTCGTTCCACTGGTTGGGTTGCCATCGGCCAGACGCCTGTCTGAGTTATTTATGCAGCATGTTGTGCGCCTCCACGGGTTGCCACTTGATGTGGTCTCTGACCGTGGATCCCAGTTTGTGGCCAAATTCTGGAGGGCATTTTGTTCTGATCTCCAGATTTCTGTGAGCTTGTCGTCAGGCTACCATCCACAGTCTAATGGGCAGACTGAGAGGGTGAACCAGTCCTTGGAGCAGTTCCTCAGGTGTTATGTCTCCAAGTGTCATACTGACTGGGTTGCTCATCTGTCCATGGTGGAGTTTGCCTATAACAACGCGGCTTACTCTGCTACAGGGATCTCTCCCTTCCTTTGTATGTATGGGCATCATCCTAATGCCAATTCTTTTGACCCCCTGGATTCCACGCCTGGTCGTTCCTCTGTTGTTTCGGTCCTTAGGGGTATTTGGAGGAAAGTGAAGAAAGCCCTTGTGTCTGTGTCATTAGTGACCAAAAGGGTTTTTGATAAGCGGAGAAGACCCTGCAGCTTCAAATTAGGAGACTTCGTCTGGTTGTCCACCAAGAATTTGAAGTTGAGACAGCCATCTCATAAGTTAGGCCCCCGGTTCATCGGCCCTTATAAGATCACCAGGGTTATCAATCCGGTGGCATTTCAGTTAGATCTGCCCGTTCATTTGGTATCAATAAAACATTTCATTGTTCCCTTTTAAAACTGGCGGTTAGTAATCCTTCTTCCAGTGGAAGACCTTCTCCTCTTCTGATACGGGGTCAGAGGGAGTTTGTGGTTGAAAGGGTTCTTGACTCCAAGATGGTTCGGGGTCGGCTGTCATTTTTGGTGCACTGGAAGGAGTATGGCCCGGAGGAGCGGTCGTGGGTGCGCAGTTGTGATCTTCATGCCCCCAGACTGATACGCTCTTTCTTCTCGCAGTTCCCCGATAAACCCGGTGGTAGGGGTTCTTTGACCCCTCGTTAGAGGGGGGGTACTGTTAGGATCTCCTGCTCTGTGCTGCCACATCGCCATGGCAACCGGGAGGCAAGTGTTAGCAAAGTAACCTGAGCGCAGCTGATACTCCGGTCCGGGTTTTTACTGTGTAGTGGTTACAGGCTCTGTGCACGGCAGGGAATCCGGCGCTGGTTTTGTGCTCACAGTCTGTGAGGTCTGAGTGGGGCGTGGACAGCACCTGCTATATAAACCATCCTCTCAGGCTAGGCAAATGCTGCTGAATCTTTGTTTGTTAGTCAGTTCCAGAGAGTTAGCTAGTACTGTGTGACTTTGTATTTACTTGTTGCTTACTGCGAATAGGCCTTGGGATTCGGTACTTCATTCTGCCAATCCGGACCTAGCAGTAAGACTGGAGTCAGTTGTTTGACCTGCTGGGGTTCTTTTGCTATTCTGTGAACCCAGCAGGTTTGCGGCTGTACTCTCAGACCTGCTTGCTTAATCCTCCCTCACTGTGCAGGGCGTCCAGGTGTCAGTTTAGTGGCAGTAAGCTGAACCTGTGCCCTGCAAGTGGGGGTTAGGATTGTGGATACTCTCCTTGTGTCTATATTTCTATCTCTGACCAAGGAGTTTATTCCCACACCCGTTGGTAACCCTTTGGGGTTTTTTCTGTTGCTCTTAGCAACATCATTTCAGGTGCTCCACATGTTAAATCACTACACATCGCTTCATTGTCCGCTCTATTCCATCTGAGCATTCCTGACACTAGGGAGACACCCAATTCCTGAGCCTTTGGGCTTCTCCGTTCACTTTGTGTTTATTAGTTATTCCATCACCTCCTGTGTATGTTATGTTGTACTGTCTGTGAGTTCGTTTGCTTCGCTTCCCTCTCTGTTCATACACCGGTATACTCCTGTTAGCACTGGTGTGCGTAACAAAACCATACAGAGCAGACACCATCTAATCAGCAATCAAGCCGGGTTTTCAGCATCCATCGACCAAGAAAAGGATACGTAGTATACTTTCGGTCCACCCTTTTGCTGATAGATGAAGTCTGCTGTGACCTGCTAGGTAGTAAGTATGTGGAAAACCGGGGAGCCCCCAATTGATATTGCTGAAATATCCTTAGGAATGAAAGCTATACCTTAAACACACCTTAAATACACTTTACCATGGAGCCGCTGCGGCCGCTGTACTTAACACACACTCTGCGCACTTTGTACGTTATTAGCGTACTAAGTCCCGTACTGCATACGGACTTCGCGTACAAACGCTGCGCTGATGGTACAAAGTACTCACAGCGCGTACACACCCAGAGATACACCACAAACCCTGAACAGTTATGCAATGCAATGAAAATACGCTTTAAACCTTAGCAGTGCAATGAAGACACGACACCAATTGTGATTTTACCGCTGGGTTCCGACACCACAGTGGATTATTGCTAAAGGGGGGTTTACAATACAAACAATACAATATAATATAACAGAGTAAATGGCTACATTCAATGGTACCTACGTGAGTAGATTCGTTTGCGCTTCCCGGCCCTGTCTTCGGTCATCTGATAGATAACTTTGTGAGTCTTGTGTCAGACCAGGCCTGTAGCAGCTCTCTTTATACAATTCTTCCAAAAAGCAATACAATAGATACTGTAATCTCTTTGTCCATTGGACACAGGAATGCACATTTACAGTACAGGAGAGGTCATAGGTCGGTTTGAATAGGTAGGCGATGTCTTTCCGAACTGCTCTTGTGGGTGGTCTCCTCTGGATTCCCGCCGCATACATAATGTACAGTAAATACAGTTTATATCTATATTCTGCTCCTGCACATAACCATCTGCAGGAACATGCGATCTTTCTCAAACCAACACCGGAATGTTACCCTTAAAATACCCTTCAGCTGGATACCAAACACCACCTTATGACCTTGTTCTATCCCCTCCTATTCTGTAAAGGTGAATCCCTTTGTTCTGTTACCATTTAAACTGTTGTTACTTTCTGATGTGGTGCAGTGATACTATGTGTACATTGTGCACTATTTGGATTACATATGTAATGTGTTTTGATAGCCTTCCGTGCGTTCACAAACTCTACCGTAAATACTCATACCACGCGCTAATGCGCAGGACCGCGGGAGCGAGCATACGCAAATTGCGGATATGCGCATGCACAACAGAACAAGTGCACGCAGGGAGGCCATCTGTGTGTAGTTTGTACGTGATGTGTGTACTGCAATATTTTTCGACTTTGACAGCACCCAGATCCGACACTCTTCTAGCAGAGGCAATAGCCAGCAAGAACACCACCTTAAGGGAAAGCCACTTAAGGTCAGCTGAACCAAGGGGTTCAAACGGAGGCTCCTGCGACGCCTCCAAAACCACCGACAAGTCCCAAGGAGCCACAGGCGGGACATAGGGAGGTTGGATACGCAACACACCCTGAGTGAAAGTATGAACATCAGGCAAAATCGCAATTTTTCTCTGAAACCACACCGACAAGGCAGAAATTTGAACCTTGAGGGAGGCCAGATGCAGGCCCAACTCTAGGCCTTGCTGCAGAAAAGCCAAAAGCTTGGCTGTACTAAACTTGGAAGCGTCATAATTGTTAGATGCTCACCAAACAAAGTAGGAATGCCAGACCCTATGGTAAATCCGAGCAGAAGCCGGTTTCCGGGCCCGCAACATAGTTTTAATGACCTCTTCAGAAAAACCTTAGCCCTCAAAACTGAAGCTTCAAGAGCCACGCCGTCAAAGACAGCCGGGCTAGGTCCTGGTAGACACAGCGGCCCTGAACGAGGTGGTCTGGGCATTGTGGAAGTAGGATTGAACGCTCTGACGATAGGCCCTGCAGGTCTGAGAACCAGTGCCGTCTGGGCCACGCTGGATCTATGAGAAGCAGATTTCCTTTTTCTTGCTTGAACTTCCGTACTACCCTGGGCAGGAGTGACACCGGAGGGAACACATACGGCAGCCGAAACCTCCACGGCACCGCCAGCGCATCCCACGAATGCTGCTTGAGGATCCCTTGTCCTTGCTCCGAAGACCGGAACCTTGTGATTGTGTCGAGACGCCATCAGATCCACGTCTGGAAGACCCCACTTTTCCACAAGGAGTTGAAACACTTCTGGATGGAGGCCCCACTCGCCGGCATACACGTCCTGCCGACTGAGAAAGTCCGCTTACCAATTCAGGACTCCAGGAATGAATATTGCCGATATGGCCGATAGATGGCGTTCCGCCCAACGTAGAATCCGTGAAACTTCCTTCATTGCCAAACGGCTTAGAGTGCCGCCTTGATGATTTATGTAAGCCACTGTGGTGGCGTTGTTCGACTGTACTTGAACAGGACGGTTCTGAATTAAATGCTGGGCCAGGTTCAACGCATTGAAGACTGCCCGCAATTCCAGAATGTTGATCGAGAGGAAAGATTCCTCCTTGGTCCACCGACCCTGAAGGGAGTGTTGCTCCAGCACCGTGCCCCAACCTCTTAGACTGGCATCTGTCATCAACAGGACCCAGTCGGATATCCAGAAGGGATGGCCCCTGCACAATTGTTGGTCCCGGAGCCACCAGTGCAGCGACAGACGGACCTCCGGAGTCAAGAGGATCATTTGAGATCTGATCCGGTGAGGCAGGCTGTCCCACTTGGCTAGAATCAGCCTCTGGAGGGGGCGAGACTGGAATTGAGCATACTCCACCATGTCGAATGCTTATACCATTAGGCCCAGCACCTGCATTGCCGAATGTATCGACACTTGCGGACGAGAAAGGAAGCAACGAATCCTGTCCTGAATCTTCAGGACTTTCTCCTGGGACAAGAACAACCTCTGGTTGTGAGTGTCCAACAACGCTCCCAGGTGCACCATGCTCTGAGCAGGGACCAAGGAGGATTTCTTCCAGTTGATGAGCCACCCGTGAGCTTGTAGAAACCGGACCGTCATATCCAGATGACGCAGGAGAAGATCTGGGGAATTTGCCAGGATTAACAAGTCGTCCAGATACGGCAGTATCCTGACCCCTTGATGGCGGAGTAATACCGTCATCACCGCCATAACTTTGGTGAAGACTCGCGGAGCCGTTGTTAAACCAAAAGGTAATGTAGGTTGCCAATAGCAAACCTCAGGAATTGTTGATGTGACACTGCTATAGGAATATGCAGGTAAGCATCCTGTATGTCCAGGGAGACCATGTAGTCCCCAGTTTCCAAGGCTAGAACTATAGAGCGAAGGGTTTCCATACGGAACTTGGAAACCTTCACAAACCTGTTCAATGCCTTGAGGTTGAGAATGGGCCGGGAGGACCCATTCGGTTTCGGGACTAGGTTTCGGTTTCGGGACAGGTGCCTCTGAGCAAGAGGCACCTGTACGACGACTCCTGTATTCAGGAGGGTCTGTACCACCGAATGTAGAGTGTTTGCCTTTGTCTGGACCAACGGGAGGTCTGTCAGGCAAAATCGATGAGGGGGATGGTTTTTGAAGGCTATGGCGTAACCTCGAGTGACGACTTCCCGTACCCAGGCATCTGAAGTGGTCTTCAACCATTCCTGGGTATACCCTAGAAGCCGGCCCCCCACCCTGGGATCCCCCAGGGGGAGGCCCGCCCCGTCAGGCTTATCGGTCTTGGAAGCTGGCAGACGGGCAGCCCAGGCTCTTTTGGGCTTCGGCTTACCAGGTTTGGAAGTGCGAGCCTGCTTGTGGTACGCCTGACCTTTTGCTTTACCTGAAGGTCGAAAGGGGCGAAAGGACGTACCTTTAGCCTTCGATACAGAAGGAGCGGTTATTAGGCAGACAGGCAGTTTTGGCAGTAGCCAAGTCAGCCACAATCTTATTTAGGTCCTCCCCAAACAGAATATCTCCCTTGAAAGGGAGTATCTCCAGGGTTTTTCTAGAGTCCAGATCCACAGACCAGGATCTCAGCCACAATATCCGGCGAGCCAGGACTGACGTAGTAGAGGCCTTGGCTGCTAGGATACCGGCAACAGAAGCCGCCTCTTTAATATATCGAGAAGCTGTGACAATATATGACAAGCATTGTCTAGCATGGTCAGAAGAGATTTCAGCTTCCAACTCCAAGGCCAATGCTTCAATAGCCTCTGCAGCCCATGTAGCTGCAATAGTGGGCCTTTGTGCAGCACCCGTGAGGGTGTAAATCGCTTTCAGAGAACCCTCCACACGTTTATCCACATAGGCTCTTTTAGAGATGTGATGGTAGTGACAGGTAGAGCTGAGGAAACCACCATCCTAGCCACATGTGAGTCCACTGCAGGAGGCGTTTCCCAATTTTTAGACAGCTCTGGCGCGAGGGGATAGCGAGCCAGCATCTTCTTTTGAGGCACAAACTTCGTACCCGGGTTTTCCCAGGGTTCCTGACGTATATCCACTAGGTGGTCAGAGGGGGTAATTCCAAGTTGATCGCAGCAGGATTTTTGATAGCAATTGGGCAAAACCATGGGGGTAATTCCAAGTTGATCGCAGCAGGAAATTAGTTAGCAATTGGGCAAAACCATGTGCACTGCAGGGGAGGCAGATTTAACATGTGCAGAGAGAGTTAGATTTGGGTGGGGTGTGTTCAATCTCCAATCTAATTTGCAGTGTAAAAATAAAGCAACCAGTATTTACCCTGCACAGAAATAAAACAACCCACCCAAATCTAACTCTCTCTGCACATGTTAAATCTGCCTCCCCTGCAATGCACATGGTTTTGCCCAATTGCTAACTAAATTCCTGCTGCGATCAACTTGGAATTACCCCCCATGTGCACTGCAGGGGAGGCAGATATAACATGTGCAGTAAGAGTTAGATTTGGGTGGGTTATTTTATTTCTGTGCAGGGTAAATACTGGCTGCTTTATTTTACACTGCAAATTAGATTGCAGATTGAACACACCCCACCCAAATCTAACTCTCTCTGCACATGTTATATCTGCCTCCCCTGCAGTGCACATGGTTTTGCCCAATTGCTAACAAAAATCCTGCTGCGATTAACTTGGAATTACCCCCAGAGTGAGGTAAAACTTGCTTAACAACCTTCTGACGCTTGAACCTATCTGGTTTCTTAGGAGGGACGGATGGCTCGGGATCATCCGTAATCTGCAGAATTCACTTAATAGCCTCCAAAAGATCAGGAACATCCACATGTGAACTACCCTCCCCATCAGCCGTATCTGAGTCAGAACCTGAGGGGTCAGTATATGTGCCGTCTTCATCAGACGAGGTGTCAGTGACAGCAGCGGATTGTGAGGAGATAAGCGCTCGCTTAGAGGACCTCTTGGACTTAGGCGAGCGTTGGTCAGACTTTTTAGTAGTCAAGGACTGGTTCAACTTCTTTAATTGAGCAGATAAATCGTCCGCCCACGCCGGGTTAGCTGCAGGGACCACATACGGTTGTACCGGCATTGGGGGTCCCATAGGGGGGCTTAGTTTATGAACTAGCGTATGCAGAAGCGTGGAAAGAGCGGCCCACGGTGGGTCAGTATGTGCCTCCGTTGCCACAGTCCTACTGGGGGGCAAGGAGCCCCCAGAACCAGAGCCCACAGCTGCTATATTCTCCTCATATGGCTCTGTGGCGTCAGCAACACCGGCAGTGTGTTCAGCCCCAGAACCGTTACCCTCAGAAGCAGACATGATACAACTTGCAGTATGAGGTTAACACAGTCCAATTATCAGCAGCACTATACCTTAAACCCAAACCCCTGCGCAGTGTAGTCAGCACCAGCAGAGATAAAGGAGAGATGTGGTGACTAAATCACAGAGAAAAATACAAAATACAGTATCTTTGTGAAAATCCTATATTAGATAACACCTGACGCACCAAGCCCCCTCAGGTTATGGAATATAGGGATAGCAAGTTGAGTGAAAGACACGAAATGGACACCACTCAGCTATCAAATGCACACACAGAAAGTCACAGTTTGTACAATGCAGAGGTTATTACAGACAATAATACTGCACTGGACTAGCTTACACAGCTATATAACAATAGATATAACAGTACACAGTAAGAACTGGATGTATATCACCGGGTAATTGTACTAGGAAACCCTGACTAAGTGCACTCTTTCTTAACTAACACTGACTAAAAAGGCAGGTAGAATATTTAAGTGTCATGTAAAGGCACAGCACTGACAACCAGGTGGCTTTACATAGGAGGATTTGCCCTAGCAGTCCCAGGAACAGTGAGCTGAGGAGTAATGGCGCAGCAGACACTGACAGGGAGTGAGGAAAGAACAGATATGCAGCTCCAGGGCGGGAACTCTTGCTAGAAATGGCGCCCTGGGGCTGGGGGAGGGGCTTCAGGTTTAAGCCTTATCCCCTTTGCTGGCAAAACCACTGGATACTGTGGGCGATATAAGAATTGGTTTAGAGAGAAAACCTGACCTGCGCCCATGCCCTGGTGATCTAGTGGGATCGCCTGTACTGCCAGTGTCCAGCGCCAGCGCGCGCGGCCCGCCTCCCACTGACCGCGCCGGATCGCGATAAAGACCGGGTCCCGCAAGCGGGACCCACTTACCACCTCCCGAAGTGCGGCCACGCGATCCTGGAGAGCCCCAGCCGTGTGTGTCTAACGTGAAGAAAACCGGAGCCTCCGCTGTAGGTACCCGGCAAGCAGGGCTCGGGAGTGTACAGCGCCGCTGGGGAGAGCTGGAGCTGCAGCAGTGAATGTCACAAGACATTTACCACCGCTGCTGCCCTTGAAGTCTTCACTTTTTACTTCATAAAAAGCTTTTCTCAGGGCTGCTTGGAGCAGCCCCTCTGTTCAGTGCTTGCTTACTGCAGCACCAACTTACAAAACTGAGCTTCTGTGCTGGGAGGCGGGGTGATATAGGAGGCGGCGCTGTGCATTCTGGGAACAGTCAAAGCTTTGAGCCTGTTGGTGCCTCGGATCAAGATCCTACTCTACACCCCATTGTCCAATCCTTGTGGAGCCCAGTGTACCCCGCAGCAGAAAGCAAGATAGCATCAGTGATACTTACAAATCGGAGCAAAGTGATCCTCTCGGAGTCCAAGGTAATACTGAGAGAGGTGTCCTAGACCAGCTACTTATACTCTTAACCACATGACATCACTTCCTTAGGGAATTTAGTGAGGTAAATGGACAATAGGATCAAAAAGGCTTATAGTCTGGTCTTAAATGTATAACAATACTACAGGCTAATAGTAAGGAATGTCTGTGACCTTACTATACTAATAGTAAGAAATTAAAGTATATATTAAGAACTTTTTAGCCTAATTACCGCCGGTGGAACGCACTCGCGTGTGCGTTCTACTGGCCTGATGTCACGGGCCCGAATTTCGTGAGGAAGTGTCCGCGCTAATGGAACGCACTGTTACAGTGCGCTCCACTACAGTCAGTCACCATGCCGCTAGCGCTGATGATGCGCATGCGCAGTGCGCACTCCGGCGGTTTCATATCAACTTTCGGTGGTGCGTTCCACCTCACGAAAGTAAGGTGCGTTCCAACCTCATCAACTATACTTCCGATGGTGCATTCCACCAAACAGAAGAGGGATCTGTGTGTCTCTTCCCTCATGTGCTTATCCTTTTCTTACTTTAATAATATTCAACTGCACCAAATCCAGCAGTCTTCTGCCATCTGATACTTACTCCAGTGTCATCTGCTGATGTAACTATGTTTATTTACCCTGTACTTGTCCTATATTGTCGTCAACTGTAAGTTGCTGTTTTCCTGCTTGATTATTTGTTTATGTACTCTGTAATTGGGCGCTGCGGAACCCTTGTGGCGCCATATAAATAAAGGATAATAATAATAATAATAACATATTATATTAAATAACTAGCGCCCGTCTGTAGTGTGTAGAATAATTTTATTAAATTGAGGTGACTCATTCCAAATAGCCTTTTTGAGAAGTAAATAACAGCAGTCCTGATTCTTATACAGGTTGAGTATCCCATATCCAAATATTCCGAAATACGGAATATTCCGAAATACGGACTTTTTTGAGTGATAGTGAGATAGTGAAACCTTTGTTTTCTGATGGCTCAATGTACACAAACTTTGTTTAATACACAAAGTTATTAAAAATATTGTATTAAATGACCTTCAGGCTGCGTGTATAAGGTGTATATGAAACATAAATGAATTGTGTGAATGTAGACACACTTTGTTTAATGCACAAAGTTATAAAAAATATTGGCTAAAATGACCTTCAGGCTGTGTGTATAAGGTGTATATGTAACATAAATGCATTCTGTGCTTAGACTTAGGTCCCATCACCATGATATCTTATTATAGTATGCAATTATTCCAAAATACGGAAAAATCCGATATCCAAAATACCTCTGGTCCCAAGCATTTTGGATAAGGGATACTCAACCTGTAATCCCAAATTAACCATATGAGTGATAGTCATTTTTACGGGTGAGGACCTAGACACAGAAAGAAACAATGCTATAACATCTGGTATTATTTGGACCGTAAGAATGACTATAGGACCCAGTGGAATACTTTATTATAAACGAAGACCTAATATGAAAAGTGACTATAGTTTACTATATTCATTAACGTGACTATTATCCCCAATTATGTTAATTAACGCCAAAGGCTGGGTGACCAATAGTTAGATGATAATATACTAATCTATTTAATTATACTAATATATTTATAAAGTGACCAATATCTTTATTAATAAGTGTTAAAATATTTCAAATGACTATTTAAATAACAAGTATTGAGAATGCACTATTTTAATCTATTTAATTTGTTAAATTCGTTTAACTTACAGGGAAAAAGCAGTACCTTATTACACTAGGGTTCGGGCCGCTGCGGCCGCTAATCATACGCTAATAACCTTTACGATGTGTATGCACGTTACGTAAACATGCCGACACGCTGAATCGCATAATGCAGTGACACGTGTGGCTGGATACACCTTATAACCCAAACAATAATAGAATGTGACACCAGTAGTTAAATGTTATTTTGTGGTCCAACGCATCAACAGTTTTTACTAAAAGGATACAAATAAAAGATACAACAATATTACAGAGAAGAGCTACAACTAATAGATACATACGGTTGTTCGCAAGCGCTCCCGGATCCAGGACTCAGTCAGTCTTAGCAAGATGACCTTCAGAGAATCATCCCTGAGCCTGGCCAGGAAGCCTCTTTTATATAATGCACTGCTGTCATGCTAATTTTGCTTATGGGCGGTGGATAAAACAGCTGACATTCCATAGCATACCACCATAATTCCGCATTATGTGACATTTATAGTAAGCTAATGATGTAGGCGGACGCATATGGAAAAGGATTGGTGTGTGCGCTTAGGGGATCATAGAAAAAATGGGTATTTAAATTGGGACATATGCACTGCTTTCATGCTAATTTTGTTTAGAGGCGGTGGATAGAACAGCTGTCATTCCATAGCAAACCGCCGCCATTCCTCATTATGTGACATGTATAGTAGGGTATAGATGTAGGCGGACGCATATGGAAAAGGATTACTGTGTGCGCTTAGGGGATCCTAGAAAAATTGGGGGATTTATATGGGACATATTCACTGCTTTATGTCACAACTGAGGGCCTGAGCTGACGGAAGGCAGCCTCAGTTGTAGGGGCTGAGATGTACCGGAACCTGGGAGGTTGTATCAGACCCCTGGACATGTAAGTAACATGAAGAGAAACCGCCCGAAGGCGTGACCACGACAACTTGAGTAAAAGTCAATGATATTTATTTATGACAAACTCCATGCATCACAGTAGCAGTAAAAAGAAACATAAAAATCAGCAGAGAAATAATAATACAGTTCCTGGGTACTACAGGGTGGCAGGGGCCACAGAGCTCTGGTGGTATGAGACAGTTCTTATTATCTGCAAGTTGGAAAGTCCTTACCAGGCTCAACTGTAGCAATGAGGAAAGCCCAGGGTCGTACCAGCTGATGTTCCAGGGAAAGCTGGACTGCTGTAGATAAAATGCTGCTGTGGGTACTGGTTAGAACCAGACAGGTGTTGGCACGGAGTGGATACTGGCTGGGACCAGTTAAATAATAAATAAAGCTTGAGAGCGATGAAATGTAGATGAAATGTAGAATTTGAGAGCGGAGAAATAATAATACCGGTGGAGAGTGGTAAACTGCAGAAAGGACACCGGCCCTTTAAGAGAAGCTGTACACTGCTGGAAGCTGAGCTGGAAGCAGGTGATGTTGTAGCTGGAAACAGGTGAGTCCAGAATGGATCGGAGAGTCAGGCTACACCGCAGATGGAATGCTGGTGCGGGTCTCTATAGCAGAAGTCTGGAGACAGGAGCTGGAACCTGGAAGACATTCACAGAAGAGAGACAAACTGGAACTAGGTTTGACAACCAAAGCACTGATGCCTTCCTTGCTCAGGCACAGCATATTTATACCTGCAGCAAGGAAGGGGTTGGCTAGGCAATTATGCAGATTAACAATACAGACAGCAGATTGGTGGAAATGATCAGATGACAAAATCCAAGATGGCTGCGCCCATGCAGACACTTGGAGGGAAGTTTGGTTTGTAATCCATGTGAGAATTGAAACAGCAATGGCGGCGCCGGCCACAGGAGACGCCAGACTGATGATTGCACATCTAAACCACGCGGGCACAGCGGAGGCCGCGGCTGACGTAATCGCCACTCTGACACTCTGTATGCAGGAACTCAGGGACAGCGGCGGAGGCCGCGGGAGACGCCATTCCAGATGTAACATGGCGCCGCGGTGACCGCGTCTCAGAGTGACAGGAGAGGATGTGGGAATGTGCACATCAGGATAACAGATGGGATCCGGTCCTGGAGCGCTGAGCCAGCCTTAGGAGGCATCTGATAGGTAAGAAATGGCGTCCAGATACCCGGATCGTGACAGCACCCCCCCCTTTAGGAGTGGCCCCAGGACACTTCTTTGGCTTTTGAGGAAACTTGGAATGGAATCTCCGGACCAAGGCAGGAGCATGGACATCAGAAGCATTGGTCCATGAACGTTCCTCAGGGCCATAACCCTTCCAGTCAATAAGATACTGAAGTTGACCGTAACGGTGACGTGAGTCCAGGATCTTGGCTACTTCATACTCAACGACTCGTTGAGTTTGGACTTTCGGAGTTGGAGGAAGTGAGGAATGAAACCGATTCAAGATTAGCGGTTTCAACAGGGAAACATGGAATGTCCTGGGTATTTTTAAGAAGGGAGGCAACTGGAGTCTGTAAGCAACAGGATTGATGACTTGATCAATTTTAAAAGGACCGATGTAGCGAGGTGCAAACTTCATACTGGGAACTCTTAACCTCAAATTCTTCGTGGATAACCATACCCGATCACCCACCTTGAGAGCAGGAACTGCTCGACGCTTCTTATCCGCAAACTTCTTGTACCTGAACGATGCCTTGAGCAGAGCTGATCGTACGCTCTTCCAGATATTGGCAAACTGATGCAAGGTGATATCCACTGCGGGAACAGAAGTTGCTGGAAGCGGTTGGAACTCAGGGACTTTAGGGTGGAATCCAAAGTTGGTGAAGAATGGTGTTGAAGAAGATGAAGAATGATACTGGTTGTTATGACAGAACTCGGCCCAGGGAAGTAATTGAACCCAGTCATCTTGAGAGGAGGACACATAGATGCGGAGGAAGGACTCCAAGTCCTGATTCACCCTCTCAGTTTGACCATTGGTCTGAGGATGGTAAGCCGTGGAAAACTTTAGCTTGACTTGGAGGACTTGACATAAACTTCGCCAGAATTTGGCTGTGAATTGAACTCCTCGATCTGAGATAATTTCTTCTGGAAGACCGTGGAGTCGAAAGATCTCTTGTATGAATACTTGAGCCAACTTGGAAGCTGACGGAAGACCGGTAAGAGGAATGAAGTGTGCCATCTTGGTGAACCGGTCAACTACCACCCAGATGGTATTAAACTTGTTGCACATGGGCAAATCTGTAATAAAATCCATCGACAAATGGGTCCATGGTCGACGGGGAACAGATAGTGGAACCAGTTGCCCCGCAGGCGACTGGCGGGATACTTTATGTTGAGCACACTTTGGGCAAGATGCAATAAACTCCAAAACGTCCTTTTTCAGAGTTGGCCACCAATAGGACCTAGAGATAAACTCCAGGGTTTTTTGGATACCTGTATGTCCGGCAAAGCGGGAAGCATGGGCCCAATGCATGAGCTTCTTCCTTAGTGTCGGCTTCACAAAACTTTTCCCTGATGGAGGCGTAGAGTCCATCCCTACCGTGGAGAATGCCAACGGATTTATAATGTCAAAGTCAGAAAAATGTCTCTATGCATGTTGCCATATTTGCACCGCACACTGGTCCGTGCTGCGCATGCGTACGCTCTCCCGTGAAGGCGCATACCCGCAATAGCGTGCACTCGCAGGCGCGGTATGCGTATTTACGGTAGAGTTTATGTAGTCGTAGCGTGCGACTCATTCGTTACATATTTTCACAATTAATGTAGTTTATAGATCATGATCCCTTTGATAGTTTCTGAAAGTTTGGTTAATATAGAAGGTCCCTGAGCTAAGGAATCCCTCTTTGTATCGTACGAAGGGTCTAACAGGAACCATACAGCAGTGTTTGGTACCCATCGGAAGAGTATTTAATTAGCAATATTCCGGTGTTGGTTTGGAGCGTATTAATCGCTCGTGCGAATAGTTATGGACATAAGAAGTTTATGTCCATTTCTACTATTTACTCATACTCAGGTATGCGGCGGGAAACCTAGTTCCCCACCCACCTGAGCTGTTTGAAATCGTCACAGCCCACCTGTATGAATCAACCTATGACCTTTTGTTGTGATACAGGGTCGAATTCCTTCATCCAATGGACAATGGGATTGTAGGGACTATGAGATTGCATTGTGTGTGGGGCATAAATAGGCAGGCCGACCACATCCAGCTCTCACTCTTCAACGGTTCTCATTGCTGAAAATCGGGTGCTGGATGTCCAGGCGCATGCGATCGTTTACCCTTGTGCGTAAGTTTCTCTCCGTAATCATTGTCTTTCTGTGAGCCAATTTCTCTCATCTCTCTCTCTCTCTCTCTCTCTTTCCCTTCTCTTTCTCTCGTATCTCCCCTAGACTAGTATTGTATTGTATTAGATAGTATTGTATTTTGGTTAGGAAGTCTTTGTTATATTGTAGTGTATCATTTGTACTGTTATCCCCTTTTTACAAGTATACTAGATATAATACAGTTAATAGGCTTTGGACCCTAAACCAGTATCTGTGTATTTCCTATAGTGTTAAGTGTTCACTTGAGCGTCGGTGACGCTCAAGCAGCTTTGTAGTTAGTCAGGTTACACAAGGTTGCACTTACACCCTGTATTCACATTAAGGTATTCCGTGTATTTCATTGGTATAAGGTTTAGACATAAAGGTATAGCGTTGTGAGCGTCTGCGCCGCTGGTGATCTCCTCGTGGTCTCGAGCGTCCGCTACGCCATAGCGAATCATTACTCTAGTCATAGCCAATAACGTGTCCTGTGATCGCTGGGCCGTGAGCGAACGTGACGCTTGAGCGTCTCGCCTACGGCTGAGCGATCGTTACGCAACTAGCGTACCATTACGGTACTTCTTAAGTAAACAGCGTACAGTGGCCCTCATTCCGAGTTGTTCGCTCGCAAGGCGAATGTAGCAGAGTTACACACGCTAAGCCGCCGCCTACTGGGAGTGAATCTTAGCTTCTTAAAATTGCGACCGACGTACGCGCAATATTGCGATTACAAACGAGTTAGCAGTTTCAGAGTAGCTCCAGACTTACTCTGCCTGTGCGATCATTTCAGTGCTTGTCGTTCCTGGTTGACGTCACAAACACACCCAGCGTTCGCCCAGGCACTCCCACCGTTTCCCCGGCCACTCCTGCGTTTTTTCCGGAAACGGTAGCGTTTTCAGCCACACGCCCCTGAAACGCCGTGTATCCGCCCAGTAACACCCATTTCCTGTCAATCACATTACGATCGCCGGAGCGAAGAAAAAGCCGTGAGTAAAAATACTTTCTTCATAGTAAAGTTACTTGGCGCAGTCGCAGTGCGAACATTGCGCATGCGTACTAAGCGGATTTTCACTGCGATGCGATGAAAAATACCGAGCGAACAACTCGGAATGAGGGCCAGTGTTCTTAGCTTCATAAAGGGTTGTTTATACGACAAGGGAATTTAGCATTGTCAATTGGGGACTCGTCCTATCCTTCTCATATCTGCACTAGGTAGATCAGCAGACATTATCCCCCCAGCAAAGGGTGGGAGGTTGTCTCGCAGTGCTGACGGGATAAGCGTCTGCTTCGCTTAGATAAAGAGTGCTGAAGGAATCCGGGAACCGGAAGTAAGAACAAAACGCTTGTGTCTTTTAAAACTGTTTTATTTCTCTTCTGTCTTGCGTATACACGCACACATACATTTATCTGCATTTCTTTTTCAAATTTCGTATATCACTATTCCTGTTTGCCAAGTTTTATAGTTGATAGAAAGTGCAAAAAGAGATTTGCTGTTATTTCATAGTAGAGGTAATAGTTAAAGTATAGACCAACACACGGCTTGTCTGGGAGATAAGACAGTCAGTGTGGTGTGCGGTAGATGATCAGGGATCATCTACATTGATAAAAGTAGAAATTGTGTTACGGTGGATCTTTGTTTTGCGTACACGTGTCCCTAACAAAAGACTTGCGTACGCAATCCAAACGGCAGACGCACGCAGCGTACATTACGCAACGTAGCGTCTGGTTACGCAACGTAGCTCAAGTCACGAAAAGTTGAATTAGCGCAAAGCGATAATTAGCGCAAAGGCGATAAGTAACGCACAGCGGTAAATAACGCAAATCTATTTTTGAAAAATCTGAAATTTAGTTTAACAGATCCTGCTCCTAATTAGTAACACTGTTGGACTGAAGACAATTTCTGCGCAGAAATAGATATAGAAACAAAGTGTACATGTGTTGAGTGAGTGTGTTTTTATTACATAAGTTTATATAACTTAAGAGGTTGAACCAAAAGGAAAGTCGGGTACTCGTCAAGGGACACACGTGTAAGTGACATATACGGTGGCTAGGGAGGCATCCCTGGTTAAATAATATTTGAGCATTAGAGTATAGCGGACCATAAGGTAACAGACCAGGAGGTCATTAACAGAAGGTAACAAGACCAGGAGGTCGTAAGGTACTAAAAGGTCCGCTATAAAGGTACAAGAGGCACAACGCCTGGGGTGTTGGTGCAGAACCCATATAGGCCATAAGCTCTTGCTGAAGGAATCGCGGCCGGAAACATCGATTCCATTGATCTTTCAATACATGACAAGTAGTGCTTGTGTACTGAACGATTGGACCACACGTAATTGTGTGCAGTAGTTAGTAATCTGACCTAATACCATTAGAGTAAAGTGGTCACAAACGCTATCTGTACATTCTGACGTGATTTGTGTAATTTTTTATTTTTGGAAGGGAAGTTCGCTGGTCACTCAGGAACTATCTAACAACCCCACCTTTACTGGAAAGAGTAAGTGTCCTGCGGGTAACCCTCATATGTTCCAGTAAACAGAAGGTTCCATAGGGGCCCTGTATCGAGTACGCCAGCACCATATCGGTGTGATCAGGTCGTATTGGTCGAGGTGGGCGAGTGAGTGGGGTACTCGGTAAACCGCCACCGCCGGCCTATTTTTGGACAATTTGGTTTGCTGTAAGGGTTCGCTGAAAACCTTGAGATAAAGATCCAAGGAGGAATAAGCAACACCTGCAGAATTATGGGGGCCAGTTGTTCAGGTAGGGGGCGATCAACCTCGGTTCGGGTTGATTCAGAGAACCAACCCGTTGGGTCGGCAAGGTACATCATGTGTGAAAAATACGGAAGTCACACAGAATCTTTATGTGATGAATGGGAGAGAATGACTGTACAAGACAGGGACAAATTCCCAAGAATAGGTAGCTTCAGTCCAGACGTGTTACAAAATTTAAGGAGGAGGATATGTCTCGTAAAATCATCAAAGAGACGAATTCAGCATCATGATTACTTACAGTTATGGCACCAGGAAGGTGAGATACAGAGAGGTTTGGCTCTGGCGGCGGGATCTGGGGCAGTCAGGAAGCTGATAGCCACAGCTCCACCTCCACCATACATTGCAGGAGAGAAGCTGATTACGGAGAGAAACGCACTGGGTTGTAAAACACAAACTCTTAGTAACCCTGTAAATGTTAATGATGTTAACCAAATAACTCATGCAAGTATTAACCCGTGCAAGATGTACCCTGTTTTGAACCTTCCTCAGGAGTGTGATCAAGAAGAAGATTCGGCAACAATTTCAGCGCTCTCTCTAGCGGCCACCATATCAGAAACCACAGTGGGAACTGCACCACCCACGAGATTAGTGAAGGCCCCTAGCGGAGGGATAGGTGAGGTCGTGTCAACGGGTAAGTACGGCACCATGCACTACACTGAAACAATTGTACCACAAGTTGTAGAATCTACGCAGAATGAGGCTGTTAGAATTGCTCCTGTAAAGGTGATAGTAGTTCCCAATGGGAAAACAGATGCATCAGGAGCCACACCCGTCAGGAACATTGCCATGTATTGCCCGTTCACTAGAATGGAATTGAGGACCATAGTGTCTGAATTCCCAGACCCCAGAAAAGATTTAGTGGCAAGCCAAAAATACATCAGGGATCTAGGAAACACTTTAGAGCCCAATAATAAGGATTGGCAGATAGTGCTAAGAGCTTGCTTACCTTCCAATGTCGACTCAGTTAAATTCTTGGCTGATTGTGGACTAGATAAAGATGTACCGCTTACAGATGTGTACGACCAGGATAATGTAAAAAGGATAAATTTACAGCTAAAGGAGTATTTCCCAGCCGTTGTTAAATGGAATAAAATATTTTCCATTAAGCAAAAGGAGTCCGAAACGGCAGCAGAATATTTCCACCGGGCACTATCAGAAATGGCAAAATACACTGGTATAGAAGACATTAAGACCAACCCAAACCATCGAGAAGTAGCAGTATCTGTACTGATGGATGGTTTGAAAGAAACATTAAAAGCTAGGGTACAGACCACACAACCATGTTGGCGAGGTCTGTCAGTGTCCACCTTGAGAGAGGCTGCTGTTGATCACGACAAAAACATCACTAGACACAGGGAGTCGCAAAGTGATAAGTTGATGTCCGTAAGTATACAGGCGCTGACCACAAGGCAGCCTGCGTATGTACCACCGAATCCTGTGGGTAAGGCAAGTGTAATAACATGTTTTTCTTGTAACAGACCGGGACACTTTGCACGAGAATGTAGAACAAAGAATGTACAAAGATCTTTTCAACCCCCTAGACAACAACACAACACACGACATTGGGAGCAGGGTCCACAGAGGCGGAGTTTTGAGCCACATACAGGGGAAACAAAAAGATATCCCCCGAACAGAGACTGGCAGGCCTCTGGTAGTTCCCAGCTAACTCCCCCACAAGTAGTTGCTGTCAATGGGATTCAGGGAGGTCAGCATACCCAATAGGGGTGTGGCCACACCTGTAATCTGCAGCCAGTTAAATTGATTGCCAGTCTTGGAAGCGAACCAGAGATTGCAATCAATGTAGCTGGTAAAACTTTAAACTTTCTTGTAGACACAGGGGCGGCCAAGTCAGTGATAAATTCGACAGTGGGCATGAGAACCACTGGTAGGACAATTCCAGCCATGGGAGTAACAGGAGTAGTCCAGCACTACCCTGTTAGCAAACCAGCCGAGATTACAATAGGGCCTTTGCATACCAAGCATTCCTTTTTGCTGGCTGCATCGGCACCAACTAATCTCCTGGGGAGAGACTTACTATGTAAAATGGGTTGCGTCATTTATTGTACTCCTGAAGGTGTATTCTTGGACATTCCTGAGAATCACGCTCAGGAGGTACGAGACATGTTAGACTCCCCATCAAAATTAATGTCACATTCCATTATGACAAATAGGAACCCATCCCAAGTAGAAGAGATGACATCTCAGATACCAGAGTCACTTTGGACAAAAGATGGACAGGACACTGGATTAATGGCAAACGTAGCTCCAGTAGTTGTACAAGTAAAAGATGGTAGGATAGCTCCAAAAATCCCACAGTATCCTCTGAAGCCAGAGGTGGAGTTAGGAGTTTTCCCAGTAATAGAACGCTTGCTGCAACAGGGCATTCTGGTAAGAACGTCCAGCACAGCAAATAGTCCCATCTTCCCTGTTAAAAAGAGTGGGGGGAGGGGTTACAGGCTAGTGCAGGATCTAAGGGGGATTAACAAAATAGTTGAGAGTCAGTTCCCCGTAGTGCCTAATCCAGCTGTCATCCTAATGCAAATTCCTCCCACTGCCAAATTTTTCACTGTTATTGACCTCTGCTCCGCTTTCTTTTCGGTATCTCTGCACCCTGACAGCCAATATTTGTTTGCATTCACATACAGAGGAGTCCAATACACGTGGACTCGACTACCCCAAGGTTTCATAGATAGTCCAAGTATATTTTCTCAGGCTTTGCATGATTGTTTACAGTCTTTCCAACCAGACAGTGGATCAGTATTGATACAGTATGTGGACGATTTATTACTGTGTTCAGATTCACTGGAAGCATCTCTGAAGGATACGAAACAGCTCCTGTTTCATCTTTCAGACACAGGTCACAAGGTTTCCAAAGACAAGTTACAATTATGCCAAACTAAGGTAAAATATTTGGGACACTGTCTAACACAAGGACTGAGACACCTGACCGCTGATAGAATCCAAGCCATTAGAGACATGACACTGCCACAAACCCAGCAACAGATCAGGACGTTTTTAGGAATGTGTGGGTATTGCCGTAATTGGATCCCAGGGTTTTCCATATTGGCGTTACCTTTGCAGGAAATGGTCTCTTCAAACAAACCTGACCGGATTTCGCATACAGACGAATCCGAAACAGCATTTGAGAGACTCAAACAGTGCCTAACGCAGGCACCTGCACTAGGTATGCCAGACTATGGGAAACCCTTTGAACTATACGGAACAGAAAGTGCTGGGTGCGCAGCAGGTGTACTAACCCAAAAACACGGTGACGCCAGCAGGCCAGTCGCATACTACAGCGCCCAGCTAGACACGGTAGCGCGATCCCTCCCCACATGCTTGCGTAGCGTTGCGGCGATAGCATTGCTAGTGACAAAAAGCGAAGATGTCGTGCTAGGCCACAACCTCACAATCCATACACCGCATGCGGTATCTGCCTTATTGAATTCTGCCCAAACCAGACACGTCTCATCAGCAAGGTTTACAAGATGGGAATTGGCATTAATGGCCCCAGTAAACATCACCATAAGGAGATGCAGTGCATTAAATCCTGCAACATTTCTCCCAGGTGTGCCTGGTCAGACACAAAGGGTGGAAGGTGAGAGTGATGGGGAAGGAGGATTTAATGCAAAGGGAGATACACATGATTGTATGGAATATTTGACCCAAAATTTTACCGCAAGGCCTGACATCAGTGACAACCCACTGGAAGATGCAGAACTCACGTTCTACACGGACGGTAGTTGTCATAGACAGTCAGACTCGGGAGACTTGTGTACTGGATACGCAGTCGTAGATGACCAAGGCACCATAGAAGCGGAACCGCTAGGCCCACCTCACTCAGCCCAGGTTGCTGAACTGGTCGCCCTAACCAGAGCATGTGAATTGGCTAAGGGTAAGTCAGCCAATATCTACACCGATTCTAGATACGCCTTCGGGGTAGTCCATGATTTCGGAGCCCTATGGCGGCTCAGAAATTTCATGACGGCGGCTGGTACACCGATAGCGCATGCAGCTCACATAAAAAGGCTTCTAACAGCGATACAGGAACCCGACAGAGTGGCTGTTATCAAATGTAAAGCACATACATATAGCCAAGACCCAGTATCCCTTGGTAACGGCCGAGCAGACGAAGCCGCAAAGCTTGCAGCTGCTACCCCCATACAGACAGACACCACACAACTGATGGTATTTAATACCATCAACACACAGAAGTTGTGTGAGATGCAGAATTTGTGTTCCACACAGGAAAGAGCAGTCTGGAAGGCAAAGGGATATGGCCAGGAGTCCTCAGGGCTCTGGACGGATGGACATGGTAAACCAGTGGCCCCCAGGGCATACCTTCCATGTCTGGCTGAAGCAGCTCACGGGCTGACTCATCTAGGCAAGGAGGGGATGTGCAAATTGGTAAGAGCATACTGGTGCGCCCCAGGATTCTCCTCTCATGCGAGTAAAAGAGCAATGTCATGCCTTACCTGTCTGAGAAAGAATATTGGAAAAGCAATACCTACAGAACCATCCCATATCCCACCTGCCGGCGGCCCTTTCCAGGTAATACAAATTGACTTCATTCAATTACCCCCATGTCGAAATTTGAAATATGTACTTGTTTGTATAGATGTTTTCTCGAATTGGGTCGAAGCTTTCCCAGCAGCTACAAATACCGCTATGTTTACCGCTAAGAAAATTGTGCAGGAATTTGTATGTAGATATGGTATCCCTAGAATCATTGAAAGTGATAGGGGTACCCATTTTACAGGTGATGTCTTTCAAGGAATGTGTAAGTTGATGGGAATTGATAGCAAGCTGCACACTCCGTACCGTCCACAGGCGAGCGCGAAGGTCGAAAGAGTGAACAGCACTATTAAAAATAAATTGAGTAAAGTAATGGCAGAGACAGGATTGACGTGGCCAGAAGCTTTACCCATTGTTTTGTATAGCATCAGAACCACTCCCAGGTCCCCTCTTAATCTGTCTCCTTTTGAAATCTTGTTTGGTCGACAACCGCATGTCATGATTAACCCTCAGGATGATTTGAAATGTAACAATGAAGTAACTGTAAAGTACTTGATTAACATGAGTAAGCAGTTGAGGAATCAAAATGATAATCTGAAGTTGGTGATTCCTGATTTACCAGATAGTAATTGTCATGACATTGAACCTGGGGATTATGTAATGATACGAAATTTTCTACGCTCAGGTTGTCTTATTGATAGATGGGAAGGACCATACCAGGTCTTATTGACTAGCACCACAGCATTGAAGGTGGCTGAGAGAGAGACTTGGGTCCATTCATCCCACTGCAAAAAGGTTGCTGATCCAGAGAAGTCCCGTGATAAGGAACAGACGGTAGAGGTTGTATCACTGGAGTGTCTGTTCCAGGAGGACTGAGGCGGCACCTGAGCCTTGAAGACCGAAAGCAGTTGTCGACTCCCTTCTCCCTTTTATTGTTTTTCTCCACTTCCCATCCCCTCTTCCTTGAAATTTCTTTTTTCCCCCTTCTCATTCTTCTCTATTTCCTCCTCAAAGATGGACTTGCCCCAAGAGACTGTGATCCGGATTTTGATGTTAACCATGATGTTGACCAGAGCAGTCTGTTCCGGCGAGAGTACCATAGAGGTCGAGAGAGGTTCTGGAATGGGTTCCGATTATGATGATGGAGGCGTAGTTTTCCAAGATCAACCAAACCAACAAGCAAAGGCGAGTATCAGAAAACGATCCGATAGAAGAAATTGTGATGGATTGTTAGCTGAAGAAAATTGTATCTGTAGGCTCTGTGATAATCTGGTTGAAGATGGATGCATAAAGAAATGCCAATCTAGTTTTAATATCCATATGGACCGGCATCCATTGAGTGACTATCACTCTTTAGTGGGTAATGTGTTAAACCAAACAGATTGTTGGGTATGCTCTCAAGTACCTCAGGGTCATAGCAAATCAGGGCTAGTACCATTTCCTTTAACGTTAGGGGAGGTACTTGAGCTAAGTGGTGGGAGACCGGTGGACCGGAGGTTTAATATCTCCAGCCCTCCTAGTTTGAAGCTCCACCAATACCATGTGGATAGGTCCCTCTTATGTTTCAATATCTCCAATCCCAGAAAACCGGGAAATTGGGAAGTGTCATGGAGCAACCTTACCATGACCTTTTCACACAGAGCAGATAGAATGCCTACAGATACAGAGCTGGTACGCCACATAGCCAGTAGAGGAAAATCTTTCCGGTATCGATATACCTTAGGAAATAGGATTACTAGAGTTGGAGAGGTATCACCAGGATACTGTGCACATATCGTACAAACTGATACGTGCATTAGGCAGATGGAAGAATTAGGGTCAGGAGATTTCACCTGGAAGGTTTGTAACATGGTCATGTCCTTCTCCGTCCCATATGTTCTCCCCGATGATGCATATTTCATATGCGGGAGAAAGGCGTACAAGTGGCTTGCCCCAAACTCTGAAGGATTGTGTTATATTGGAAAAGTATTGCCTGAAGTGATGACTGTTACACATGACAAAATGAAGGACATACACCGTGGTGCCCAAGCTCCTTATACTCACACTCATTACGAGCACCGAGTTAAAAGACAACTGTCAGAAAGGTTAGAGCATCCGGCCTCTGATCTTATCCATGAATCCACCGGGATTCAGGTCCTGGTAGCGTTAGATTTCACTCGTACCGCTCGGGGAGTGATGAATTATAGATACATTTCCGCACTCGCCAATTTGCTAGATAATATCACTGAAATGTATGATGACACGTTTAGATACACTGGAAGAGAACTTCAAGCTTACAAAACGGAACTAGTTCAGCATAGGATGCTTCTTAATTATCTTACAGCAGTAACAGGCGGATATTGTGTTACATTGGCAACACAGTACGGCATAAAGTGTTGCACGTATATCACAAATAGCACCGAGGATCCGGTAGAGGTCATAGACCAAAAGATGGATGATATTCTCCAATTGAAGTGGGAATTTCGTCGAAAACACAATCTCACCCTTGCTGCTGTAGGTAATGAGCTGACTGGTTGGGTGTCATGGTTGAACCCGCGAAATTGGTTCTCCGGTTTGGGGGACTGGGCTCAAGGAGTCATAATGGATGTTGGAAAGTTTCTACTATGTATCTTGGGTGTCGTTATATCGATTGGATTGATATTTAGATGCGGGCAGGCTTTAATGAGGTGCAAACAAAGTACAAGAGTGATGAGCTTGAGGAGCGAGGAAACTGTAATTAACCTGGATTTGATTTATGACCCAATGATAGAAACCAGGATGGGATGAAAATGCGATTATACGGTCCGTTTCTTTCACCTGTTTTTCTGCTTTTCTCCAAGATACAAAGACCCCCTTGGACGAGGAAGTTGACGAGACGCTATACAGACAACAGACAAGCACCAAAGATGAAGTTTTGACAACCTATGATATGGACACTTGATGAACTTTGCCATGGATCCCCAGTTTCCCTAGTACTTTTAAACTCACGCTAGCCCAACATTTTTTTTGTAAATCTGATGGCTCAGACAAAGCTATTTGCTCATGCCCAAGGAGCAATACAGCGCAAAGAAGACGACTCTCAACAGATACCGAACACAACTTCGACGACAGATGTACATTTCCCTGACATAGAATATCATTGCATTTTCCATAAGTGTTCTTTATCTTCATCTCTACAACCCTCAGGTAATGACACACATAGACGATAGGGAATACAGGCACAGATATCAGCAACCACATACCTCCCCCATTCATGTATCATCAACTAAAATGTGCTCCCCATTTTGTTCAAAATCCGAAAAGAGCTCGGTAAAGTTTGACAGCCCATCCACAGACCTGTACCACAGGATAAGAAGGAATTCAAATGTATACTTCGCAATACCTCGAAGCTTGATGTACAACACGTACGGCACGATGATACATGACCCCCCAAACATGGATTCATACACACATGCTTCTGCTATCTCACTAGGTCATACCCTCCTCACACCTTCTCCTCTCTCCTCCCTTACCCAACCATGGAAATCAATTAACCCCTGACTTGCATTTTTCTCCTTAAATGTTTTGGGGCAGTCATTATTGACTGCCAAAGGGTGGACTGTCAAAGTCAGAAAAATGTCTCTATGCACGTTGCCATATTTGCACCGCACACTGGTCCGTGCTGCGCATGCGTACGCTCTCCCGTGAAGGCGCATACCCGCAATAGCGTGCACTCGCAGGCGCGGTATGCGTATTTACGGTAGAGTTTATGTAGTCGTAGCGTGCGACTCATTCGTTACATATTTTCACAATTAATGTAGTTTATAGATCATGATCCCTTTGATAGTTTCTGAAAGTTTGGTTAATATAGAAGGTCCCTGAGCTAAGGAATCCCTCTTTGTATCGTACGAAGGGTCTAACAGGAACCATACAGCAGTGTTTGGTACCCATCGGAAGAGTATTTAATTAGCAATATTGTTGTGTTGGTTTGGAGCGTATTAATCGCTCGTGCGAATAGTTATGGACATAAGAAGTTTATGTCCATTTCTACTATTTACTCATACTCAGGTATGCGGCGGGAAACCTAGTTCCCCACCCACCTGAGCTGTTTGAAATCGTCACAGCCCACCTGTATGAATCAACCTATGACCTTTTGTTGTGATACAGGGTCGAATTCCTTCATCCAATGGACAATGGGATTGTAGGGACTATGAGATTGCATTGTGTGTGGGGCATAAATAGGCAGGCCGACCACATCCAGCTCTCACTCTTCAACGGTTCTCATTGCTGAAAATCGGGTGCTGGATGTCCAGGCGCATGCGATCGTTTACCCTTGTGCGTAAGTTTCTCTCCGTAATCATTGTCTTTCTGTGAGCCAATTTCTCTCATCTCTCTCTCTCTCTTTCCCTTCTCTTTCTCTCGTATCTCCCCTAGACTAGTATTGTATTGTATTAGATAGTATTGTATTTTGGTTAGGAAGTCTTTGTTATATTGTAGTGTATCATTTGTACTGTTATCCCCTTTTTACAAGTATACTAGATATAATACAGTTAATAGGCTTTGGACCCTAAACCAGTATCTGTGTATTTCCTATAGTGTTAAGTGTTCACTTGAGCGTCGGTGACGCTCAAGCAGCTTTGTAGTTAGTCAGGTTACACAAGGTTGCACTTACACCCTGTATTCACATTAAGGTATTCCGTGTATTTCATTGGTATAAGGTTTAGACATAAAGGTATAGCGTTGTGAGCGTCTGCGCCGCTGGTGATCTCCTCGTGGTCTCGAGCGTCCGCTACGCCATAGCGAATCATTACTCTAGTCATAGCCAATAACGTGTCCTGTGATCGCTGGGCCGTGAGCGAACGTGACGCTTGAGCGTCTCGCCTACGGCTGAGCGATCGTTACGCAACTAGCGTACCATTACGGTACTTCTTAAGTAAACAGCGTACAGTGTTCTTAGCTTCATAAAGGGTTGTTTATACGACAAGGGAATTTAGCATTGTCAATAATAGGATGCTTGTCTGAAGACTCTGACTCATTTTCTTGCTCCCATGAGCGGGAAAGGGCATCGGCCTTGCGTTTCTGAGAGCCCGGACAGAACTGGAGTTTAAAGTCGAACCTGGAAAAGAAAAGTGCCCATCTGGCCTGACGAGGGTTGAGACATTGTGCGCCTTTCAGATATAGAAGGTTCTTGTGGTCTGTAAGGATGGTGATTGAATGAGAAGCTCCCTCCAACAGATATCTCTACTCCTCTAGAGCGAGCTTGATGGCTAGCAACTCCTGGTCGCCAATGGCATAGTTGCGCTCCGCTGGGGAGAACTTCCGTGAGAAGAAACTGCAAGGATGTAAATGGCCATCTTTAGCCCTCTGAGATAACACCGCTCCTACTCCAACGGAGGAGGCATCCACCTCTAAGATGAAAGGAGAGTCGATGTCAGGCTGTTTCAGGACAGGCGCAGAGATGAACCTCTGTTTTAAAAGATGAAAAGCTTGCATGGCTTCTTCAGACCACTTGGACGGGTTAGCACCCTTCTTGGTGAAAGCAGTAATAGGCGCCACAATGGTGGAAAAGTCTCGTATAAACTTTCGGTAATAATTGGCGAACCCTAAGAACCTCTGGACCCCTTTGAGGGTTAAGGGTACCGGCCAATTCTGGATTGCTTGTAGTTTCTCAGGATCCATCTCTAGTCCGGAACCGGACACAATGTACCCTAGAAACGGAATGGACTTGACTTCAAAGACGCATTTCTCTAATTTGCAATAGAGATGATTGACACGGAGACGGGACAGAACCTCCTTTACCCAAAAACGATGTTCCTCTAAATTGTTGGCAAAAATGAGGATATCATCTAGATAGACCACGACATGACGGTATAGAATGTCTCTGAAAATCTCATTGACGAAATGCTGGAAGACAGCTGGAGCATTGCTCAATCCGAAGGGCATGACGAGGTACTCATAATGTCCGTCACGGGTGTTAAATGCGGTCTTCCACTCGTCACCCTCACGGATCCGGATGAGATTGTATGCACCTCTCAAGTCCAGCTTTGTAAAGATGGTAGCTCCGCTAACTCTGTCAAAGAGCTCAGTAATCAGGGGTAAAGGATAGCGGTTCTTGATGGTAATGTCGTTCAAACCTCTGTAGTCGATGCACGGCCGCAGACCACCATCTTTCTTTTTTACAAAAAAGAAGCCTGCGCCGGCTGGAGAAGAAGAAGGTCGAATGAACCCCTTTGCTAGATTCTCTTTAATGTATTCCTCCATAGAATGCGTCTCAGGCAGAGACAACGGATAAGTTCGGCCTCGAGGTGGAACCTTCCCTGGAACGAGATCAATCGGGCAGTCCCATTCTCTATGAGGAGGAAGGATATCAGCAGAAGCTTTACTGAACACATCCGTGAAATCTTGATATGGAGGAGGTGGAACATCAGACGACCTGGGGGAGGAAGAACAGACAGGCAACACTTTAAACAAACATGTCTCAGCACAGGAGGGACCCCATGCCAGAATTTGCGTAGTCGTCCAATCAATTGTAGGATTGTGAAGACGGAGCCATGGAAGGCCCAGGACCACAGGATGTGTGGCTCTTGGAATCACTAAAAGTGAAATAAGTTCGGAATGAAGAACTCCCACTCTCAGACGAACTGGTAGAGTCCTTAGAGCAATAACTGTATCAAAAATTTTACTGCCATCCACGGCAGTTAAGGAAAAGGAGGAAGGAAGTCTCTCGGTGGGTAGGGACCACCGTTTAACATAGGCTTCGGTAATAAAGTTCCCAGCTGCTCCGGAATCCAGGAGGGCAATGACGTTCTGATAACGTTGAGCAACTTGAAGCGAGACTGGGAGATTACAATCTTGAGGAGATGGAGAGGAGATCATTACTCCTAGCCGGCCCTCTCCTTGGCAAGCTAGGATTTGGAGTTTCCCGGACGTTTGGGACAGGCATTAATAGTGTGAGACGGAGCTGCACAATACAGACAGAGAGACTCAGAGAGACGTCTTCGGCGCTCAGCAGGAGTGAAACGGGAACGGCCAATTTGCATGGGTTCATCTTTAGTTGGTGACAGTTGGCGAGGAGGAGGAGCAGAAGATTTTGGAGCAGATGATCTTCCACGCTCAGTTGCTCTCTCTCTGAAACGTAAGTCAACTTTCGTACAAAGTGAGATTAGCTCATCTAACTTGGAGGGTAAGTCTCTGGTAGCTAACTCATCTTTAATACGCTCGGATAAACCATGCCAGAATGCAGCATACAGGGCCTCGTCGTTCCATGCCAGTTCAGATGCCAGAATCTGGAACTGTATAAGATATTGTCCTACAGTACGTGATCCCTGGCGTAAACGGAGAATCTCAGACGAAGCTGAAGTTACCCGGCCTGGCTCGTCGAAGATGCGCCTGAAAGTTGACACAAATGCAGTGTAAGAAGATAGCAGGGTGTCGGACCTCTCCCATAACGGTGATGCCCAGTCGAGGGCTGAGCCACTGAGAAGAGAGATGATGTAGGCAATTTTTGTACGGTCACTGGGAAAATTGCCAGGTTGTAGCTCAAACTGAATCTCACACTGGTTGAGAAATCCCCTGCAGAATCTTGGAGATCCGTCAAATTTTGCTGGCGTTGGAAGATGAAGACGTGGAGCAGAAACGGGTAAGGTGGGTGGGGTTATAGTTGGAGTCACTGTGGTTGACGCCCCAGATGCACCTGATCCACGGAGAGTTGTCTGAATCCCATCCAGCCGAGTAGAGAAATCCTGGAGACAGCGGATGATGTGGCCCTGTGCAGCCTCCTGATGTTCAAGTCGGGCTGCCAGTTCTTGCATCGGCCTGGCCGCTTGATCCTGGTCTCCGGCTGGATTCATTAGGTCAGTGCTTACTGTCACAACTGAGGGCCTGAGCTGACGGAAGGCAGCCTCAGTTGTAGGGGCTGAGATGTACCGGAACCTGGGAGGTTGTATCAGACCCCTGGACATGTAAGTAACATGAAGAGAAACCGCCCGAAGGCGTGACCACGACAACTTGAGTAAAAGTCAATGATATTTATTTATGACAAACTCCATGCATCACAGTAGCAGTAAAAAGTAACATAAAAATCAGCAGAGAAATAATAATACAGTTCCTGGGTACTACAGGGTGGCAGGGGCCACAGAGCTCTGGTGGTATGAGACAGTTCTTATTATCTGCAAGTTGGAAAGTCCTTACCAGGCTCAACTGTAGCAATGAGGAAAGCCCAGGGTCGTACCAGCTGATGTTCCAGGGAAAGCTGGACTGCTGTAGATAAAATGCTGCTGTGGGTACTGGTTAGAACCAGACAGGTGTTGGCACGGAGTGGATACTGGCTGGGACCAGTTAAATAATAAATAAAGCTTGAGAGCGATGCAATGTAGATGAAATGTAGAATTTGAGAGCGGAGAAATAATAATACCGGTGGAGAGTGGTAAACTGCAGAAAGGACACCGGCCCTTTAAGAGAAGCTGTACACTGCTGGAAGCTGAGCTGGAAGCAGGTGATGTTGTAGCTGGAAACAGGTGAGTCCAGAATGGATCGGAGAGTCAGGCTACACCGCAGATGGAATGCTGGTGCGGGTCTCTATAGCAGAAGTCTGGAGACAGGAGCTGGAACCTGGAAGACATTCACAGAAGAGAGACAAACTGGAACTAGGTTTGACAACCAAAGCACGGACGCCTTCCTTGCTCAGTAACAGCATATTTATACCTGCAGCAAGGAAGGGGTTGGCTAGGCAATTATGTAGATTAACAATACAGACAGCAGATTGGTGGAAATGATCAGATGACAAAATCCAAGATGGCTGCGCCCATGCAGACACTTGGAGGGAAGTTTGGTTTGTAATCCATGTGAGAATTGAAACAGCAATGGCGGCGCCGGCCACAGGAGACAGGAGACGCCAGACTGATGATTGCACATCTAAACCACGCGGGCACAGCGGAGGCCGCGGCTGACGTAATCGCCACTCTGACACTCTGTATGCAGGAACTCAGGGACAGCGGCGGAGGCCGCGGGAGACGCCATTCCAGATGTAACATGGCGCCGCGGTGACCGCGTCTCAGAGTGACAGGAGAGGATGCGGGAATGTGCACATCAGGATAACAGATGGGATCCGGTCCTGGAGCGCTGAGCCAGCCTTAGGAGGCATCTGATAGGTAAGAAATGGCGTCCAGATACCCGGATCGTGACACTTTAATGCTAATTTTGGTTAGGGGCGGCGGATAAAACAGCTGTCATTCCATAGCAAACTGCGGTCATTCCGCGTCATTCTGGATGTAAAATATGTGACATCACCTTAGGAAGAAGTGTGCTGAAGATATAGTTCATAAGTTTAAGATTTTTTATACATAAATGCATACCCTCCAACTGTACCTTTTTTTTATGGTCTGTACCTATTTTTGGCTCTCCAAACTTCCATTGAAAGTATAGGAAAAGGGGCGTGGTCACGCCCCCTTTACCCGTGGCCACGCCCCTTTTTCAAATTTGTTCCGCTTTTTGTGTGTAAAATGTTGGAGGGTATGTAAATGTTCAATCTGCTCCCATTATAGTCAATTGGAATTCCATTTATTTAGACCAGAGTGTCATTTCTTTTAGTATGTCCCCTCGAGGAGGCACTGCCTCACCTGCCATAGACTTTTTACTCCAGAGTTTTTGGCTATAAAAATTATTAGAATAATGCAAAGAAAATATTTCAAACAAATTCATTGTATTTCTCTAACGTCCTAGAGGATGCTGGGACTCCGTAAGGACCATGGGGTATAGACGGGCTCCGCAGAAGACATGGGCACTTTAAGAAATACTTTGACTCTGGGTGTGCACTGGCTCCTCCCTCTATGCCCCTCCTCCAGACCTCAGTTTGAGACTGTGCCCAGAGGAGGGTGGGTGCACTGCAGGGAGCTCTCCTGAGTTTCCTGCTAAGAAAGTATCTTTGTTAGGTTTTTTATTTTCAGGGAGCACTGCTGGCAACAGACTCCCTGCATCGAGGGACTGAGGAGAGAGGAGCAGACCTACTTAAATGATAGGCTCTGCTCCTTAGGCTACTGGACACCATTAGCTCCAGAGGGATTGGAACACAGGTTCGTCCTGGGCGTTCATCCCAGAGCCGCGCCGCCACCGTCCTCCTCACAGAGCCGGAAAAAAAGAAGAAAGAAGGCTTCAAAGGCGGCAGAAGACTTTGTGAGCTTCACTGAGGTAACGCACAGCACTGCAGCTGTGCGCCATTGCTCCCATACACCTCACATACTCCAGTCACTGTAAGGGTGCAGGGCGCAGGGGGGGCGCCCTGTGCAGCAATATAAACCTCTCCTATGGCAAAATGAACTATATACATGTACAGGTGGGCACTGTACATGTATATTAAAGAGCCCCCGCCATGTTTTACATATTTTGAGCGGGACAGAAGCCCGCCGCTGAGGGGGCGGGGCTTCTCCCTCAGCATTCACCAGCGCCATTTTCTCTGACGTCCTAGTGGATGCTGGGAACTCCGTAAGGACCATGGGGAATAGCGGCTCCGCAGGAGACTGGGCACAACTAAAAGAAAGCTTTTAGACTACCTGGTGTGCACTGGCTCCTCCCACTATGACCCTCCTCCAAGCCTCAGTTAGATTTCTGTGCCCGGCCGAGCTGGATGCACACTAGGGGCTCTCCTGAGCTCCTAGAAAGAAAGTTTATTTTAGGTTTTTTATTTTACAGTGAGACCTGCTGGCAACAGGCTCACTGCATCGAGGGACTAAGGGGAGAAGAAGCGAACCTACCTGCTTGCAGCTAGCTTGGGCTTCTTAGGCTACTGGACACCATTAGCTCCAGAGGGATCGACCGCATGGAACTGGCCTTGGTGTTCGTTCCCGGAGCCGCGCCGCCGTCCCCCTTACAGAGCCAGAAGCAAGAAGAGGTCCGGAAAATCGGCGGCAGAAGACATTAGTCTTCACCAAGGTAGCGCACAGCACTGCAGCTGTGCGCCATTGCTCCTCATGTACGCCTCACACTCCGGTCACTGAGGGTACAGGGCGCTGGGGGGGGGGGGCGCCCTGAGCAGCAATAAAAACACCTTGGCTGGCAAATATATCACAATATATAGCCCCAGAGGCTATATATGTGATAAATACCCCTGCCAGAATCCATAAAAAAGCGGGAGAAAAGTCAGCGAAAAAGGGGCGGAGCTATCTCCCTCAGCACACTGGCGCCATTTTCTCTTTACAGTGCAGCTGGAAGACAGCTCCCCAGGCTCTCCCCTGTAGTTTGCAGGCTCAAAGGGTTAAAAAGAGAGGGGGGGCACTAAATTTAGGCGCAATATTGTATATACAAGCAGCTATTGGGAAAAATTTACTCAATATAGTGTTAATCCCTAAATTATATAGCGCTCTGGTGTGTGCTGGCATACTCTCTCTCTGTCTCCCCAAAGGGCTGTGTGGGGTCCTGTCCTCAGTCAGAGCATTCCCTGTGTGTGTGCGGTGTGTCGGTACGGCTGTGTCGACACGTTTGATGAGGAGGCTTATGTGGTGGCAGAGCAGATGCCGATAAATGTGATGTCGCCCCCTGTGGGGCCGACACCAGAGTGGATGGATAGGTGGAAGGTATAAACCGACAGTGTCAACTCCTTACATAAAAGGCTGGATGACGTAACAGCTGTGGGACAGCCGGCTTCTCAGCAGCGCCTGCCCAGGCGTCTCAAAGGCCATCAGGGGCTCAAAAACGCCCGCTCCCTCAGATGGCAGACACAAATGTCGACACGGAGTCTGACTCCAGTGTCGACGAGGTTGAGACATATACACAATCCACTAGGAACATCCGTTACATGATCCCGGCAATAAAAAATGTGTTACACATTTCTGACATTAACCCAAGTACCACTAAAAAAGGGTTTTATGTGTGGGGAGAAAAAGCAGGCAGTGTTTTGTTCCCCCATCAAATGAGTGAATGAAGTGTGAAAAAGCGTGGGTTCCCCCGATAAGAAATTGGTAATTTCTAAAAAGTTACTGATGGCGTACCCTTTCCCGCCAGAGGATAAGTTACACTGGGAGATATCCCCTAGGGTGGATAAGGCGCTCACACGTTTGTCAAAAAAGGTGGCACTGCCGTCTTAGGATACGGCCACTTTGAAGGTACCTGCTGATAAAAAGCAGGAGGCTATCCTGAAGTCTGTATTTACACACTCAGGTACTAGACTGAGACCTGCAGATAGTGCTGCTGCAGCGTGGTCTGTGACCCTGTCAAACAGGGATACTATTTTGCGAACATAAGAGCATATTAAAGACGTCGTCTTATATATGAGTGATGCACAGAGGGATATTTTGCCGGCTGGCATCCAGAATTAATGCAATGTCCATTCTGTCAGGAGGGTATTAGAGACCCGACACTGGACAGGTGATGCTGACTTTAAAAGGCACATAGAGCCTTATAAGGGCGAGGAATTGTTTGGGGATGGTCTCTGGGACCTCGTATCCACAGCAACAGCTGGGAAGAAAAAAAAAAAATTTTTTACCTCAGGTTTCCTCACAGCCTAAGAAAGCACTGTATTATCAGGTACGGTCCTTTCGGCTTCAGAAAAGCAAGCGGGTCAAAGGCGCTTCCTTTCTGCACAGAGACGAGGGAAGAGGGAAAAAGCTGCACCAGTCAGCCAGTTCCCAGAATCAAAATTCTTCCCCCGCTTCCTCTGAGTCCACCGCATGACGCGGGGGCTCCACAGGCGTAGCCAGTTACGGTGGGGGGCCGCCTCAAAAATTTCAGCGATCAGTGGGCTCGCTCACAGGTGGATCCCTGGATCCTTCAAGTAGTATCTCAGGGGTACAAGCTGGAATTCGAGGCGTCTCCCCCCCGCCGTTTCCTCAAATCTGCCTTGCCGACAACTCCCTCAGGCAGGGAGGCTGTGCTAGAGGCAATTCACAAGCTGTATTCCCAGCAGGTGATAGTCAAGGTGCCCCTACTTCAACAAGGACGGGGTTACTATTCCACACTGTTTGTGGTACCGAAACCGGACGGTTCGGCGAGACCCATGTTAAATTTGAAATCCTTGAACACATACATAAAAAAATTCAAGTTCAAGATGGAATCGCTCAGGGCGGTTATTGCAAGCCTGGAGGAGGGGGATTACATGGTATCCCTGGACATCAAGGATGCTTACCTACATGTCCCCATTTACCATCCTCACCAGGAGTACCTCAGATTTGTGGTACAGGATTGCCATTACCAATTCCAAACACTGCCGTTTGGACTGTCCACGGCACCGAGGGTCTTTACCAAGGTAATGGCAGAAATGATGATACTCCTTCGAAAAAAGGGAGTTTTAATTATCCCGTACTTGGACGATCTCCTTATAAAGGCGAGGTCCAAGGAGCAGTTGTTGGTTGGAGTAGCACTATCTCGGGAAGTGCTACAACAGCACGGATGGATTCTACCTACTGTTCCTGGGGATGGTTCTGGACACAGAACAGAAAAAAGTATTTCTCCCGCAGGAGAAAGCCAAGGAGCTGTCATCTCTAGTCAGAGACCTCCTGAAACCAAAACAGGTATCGGTGCATCACTGCACACGAGTCCTGGGGAAAATGATAGCTTCTTCCGAAGCAGAATTCCATTCGGCAGGTTCCATGCAAGAACCTTTCAGTAGGACCTCTTGGACAAGTGGTCGGGATCGCATCTTCAGATGCATCGGCTGATAACCCTGTCTCCAAGGACCAGGGTATCTCTACTGTGGTGGCTGCCGAGTGCTCATCTTCAAGAGGGCCGCAGATTCGGCATACAGGACTGGGTCCTGGTAACCACGGATGCCAGCCTTCGAGGCTGGGGGGCAGTCACACAGGGAAGAAATTTCCATGGACTTTGGTCAAATCAGGAGTCGTCCCTACACATAAATATTCTGGAACTGAGGGCCATTTACAATGCCCTAAGTCTGGCAAGGCCTCTGCTTCAAAACCAGCCGCTACTGATCCAATCAGACAACATCACGGCAGTCGCCCATGTAAACCGACAGGGCGGCGCAAGAAGCAGGATGGCGATGGCAGAAGCCACAAGGATTCTCCGATGGGCGGAAAATCACGTCTTAGCACTGTCAGCAGTGTTCATTCCGGGAGTGGTCAACTGGGAAGCAGACTTCCTCAGCAGACACGACCTACACCCGGGAGAGTGGGGACTTCATCCAGAAGTCTTCCAACTGTTGGTAAACTGTTGGGAAAGACCACAGGTGGACATGATGGCGTCCCGCCTAAACAAAAAACTAGATATTGCGCCAGGTCAAGGGACCCTCAGGCGATAGCTGTGGACGCTCTAGTGACACCGTGGGTGTACCGGTCGGTTTATGTATTCCCTCCTCTGCCTCTCATACCAAAGGTACTGAGAATAATAAGAAGACGAGGAGTAAGAACGATACTCGTGGTTCCGGATGGGCCAAGAAGAGCTTGGTACCCAGAACTTCAAGAAATGCCTCTACCGCTCAGACAGGATCTGCTACAGCAGGGGCCCTGTCTGTTCCAAGACTTACCGCGGCTGCGTTTGACGGCATGGCGGTTGAATTCCGGATCCTAAAGGAAAAGGGCATTCCGGAGGAAGTCATTCCTACGCTGATAAAAGCCAGGAAAGAAGTAACCGCAAACCATTATCACCGTATTTGGCGAAAATATGTTGCGTGGTGTGAGGCCAGGAAGGCCCCAACAGAGGAATTTCAGCTGGGTCGTTTTCTGCACTTCCTACAGTCAGGAGTGACTATGGGCCTAAACTTGGGTTCCATTAAGGTCCAGATTTCGGCTCTGTCGATTTTCTTCCAGAAAGAACTGGCTTCACTGCCTGGAGTTCAGACATTTGTAAAGGGAGTGCTACATATTTAGCCCCCTTTTGTGCCTCCTGTGGCACCTTGGGATCTCAACGTGGTGTTGAGTTTCCTAAAATCACATTGGTTTGAGCCACTTAAAACTGTGGATTTGAAATATCTCACGTGGAAAGTGGTCATGTTATTGGCCTTGGCTTCGGCCAGGCGTGTGTCAGAATTGGCGGCTTTGTCATGTAAAAGCCCTTATCTGATTTTCCATATGGATAGGGCAGAATTGAGGACTCGTCCCCAGTTTCTCCCTAAGGTGGTATCGGCTTTTCACTTGAACCAACCTATTGTAGTGCCTGCGGCTACTAGGGACTTAGAAGATTTCAAGTTACTGGACGTAGTCAGGGCCTTAAAAATTTATATTTCCAGGACGGCTGGAGTCAGGAAAATTGACTCGCTTTTTATCCTGTAGGCACCCAACAAAATAGGTGCTCCTGCTTCTAAGCAGACTATTGCTCGCTGAATTTGTAGCACAATTCAGCTGGAGCATTCTGCGGCTGGATTGCCGCATCCTAAATCAGTAAAAGCCCATTCCACGAGGAAAGTGGGCTCATCTTGGGCGGCTGCCCGAGGGGTCTCGGCTTTACAACTTTGCCGAGCTGCAACTTGGTCAGGGGCAAACACGTTTGCAAAATTCTACAAATTGGATACCCTGGCTGAGGAGGACCTTGAGTTCTCTCATTCGGTGCTGCAGAGTCATCCGCACTTTCCCGCCCGTTTGGGAGCTTTGGTATAATCCCCATGGTCCTTACGAAGTTCCCAGCATCCACTAGGACGTCAGAGAAAATAAGATTTTACTCACCGGTAAATCTATTTCTCGTAGTCCGTAGTGGATGCTGGGCGCCCATCCCAAGTGCGGATTGTCTGCAATACTTGTATGTAGTTATTGCCTAACTAAGGGTTATTGTTGAGCCATCTGTTGAGAGGCTCAGTTATATTTCATACTGTTAACTGGGTATAGTATCACAAGTTATACGGTGTGATTGGTGTGGCTGGTATGAGTCTTACCCGGGATTCAAAATCCTTCCTTATTGTGTCAGCTCTTCCGGGCACAGTATCCTAACTGAGGCTTGGAGGAGGGTCATAGTGGGAGGAGCCAGTGCACACCAGGTAGTCTAAAAGCTTTCTTTTAGTTGTGCCCAGTCTCCTGCGGAGCCGCTATTCCCCATGGTCCTTACGGAGTGCCCAGCATCCACTACGGACTACATTAAATAGATTTACCGGTGAGTAAAATCTTATTTTTTCTCCACAGCACCGCTGAGAGGAAGCTCCCCGGACTCTCCCCTGCTTGACACACGGTGAAAGAGGGTTTTAAAGTAGAGGGGGGGCACATAATTGGCGCACATATATATATGTGTATATATATATATATATATATATATATATATATATACTATAACAGCGCTACTGGGTAAACATTCTATGTTTTTTCCTGGGTCATATAGCGCTGGGGTGTGTGCTGGCATACTCTCTCTCTGTCTCTCCAAAGGGCCTAAAGGGGGAACCTGTCTTCAGAAAAGAGATTCCCTGTGTGTGTGGAGTGTGTCGGTACGCGTGTGTCGACATGTTTGACGATGAAGGCTCACCTAAGGAGGAGGGGGAGTGCATGATTGTCAGGTCGCCGTCGGCAATGCCGACACCGGACTGGATGGATATGTGGAATGTCTTGAATGCTAATGTAAATTTATTACATAAGAGATTAGACAAAGCTGAGGCTAGGGAACAGTCAGGTAGTCAGACCGTGCCTGTCCCAGTGGCACCGGGACCTTCCGGGTCTCAAAAGCGCACATTATCCCAGATCACTGACACAGATACCGACACGGATTCAGAGTCCAGTGTCGACTATGAGGATGTAAAGTTACAGCCAAAAGTGGCTAAGGGTATTCGTTACATGATTATTGCTATTAAAGAGGTTTTGCATATCACGGAGGAACCCCCTGTCCCTGAAACGAGGGTACACATGTATAAAGAGAAAAAACCTGAGGTCACTTTTCCGTCCTCATATGAGCTAAGCGAATTGTGCGAAAAGGCTTGGGAATCTCCAGACAGGAGATTACAAGTTTCCAAGAGGATTCTTATGGCGTATCCCTTCCCAGAAAAGGACAGGATACGATGGGAATCTTCGCATAAAGTAGACAAGGCGTTGACACGCTTATCAAAGAAGGTAGCACTGCCATCTCAGGATACGGCTACCCTCAAGGATCCTGCTGATCGTAAGCAGGAAGTTACCATGAAGTACATTTACACACATTCTGGTACTATTATATTAGACCGGCTATGGCATCGGCCTGGGTTTGTAGTGCTGTCGCAGCATGGACAGATTCCTTATCTACGGAGATTGAGACCCTAGATAAGGATACCATTTTAATGACCCTAGGGCATATCAAGGATGCTGCGTTATATATGAGGGATGCTCAAAGAGACATTTGTTTACTAAGCTCCAGAATAAATGCTATGTCTATTTCTGCTAGGAGACTCTTGCGGACCCGGCAGTGGACGGGGGATGCAGACTCAAAGCGGCATATGGAGTCGTTGCCTTACAAGGGAGAGGAGTTGTTTGGTGAAGGCCTCTCGGACCTTGTCTCTACTGCTACAGCAGGTAAATCAAATTTTTTGCCTTATGTTCCCCCGCAACCTAAGAAGGCGCCGCATTACCAAATGCAGTCCTTTCGTTCCATTAAAAGCAAAAAGGTACGGGGTTCATCCTTTCTTGCCAGAGGTAAAGGCAGGGGGGAAAAGCTGCACACAGCTAGTTCCCAGGAGCAGAAGTCCTCCCCTGCATCTGCAAAATCCACCGCATGACGCTGGGGCTTCCCTGGGGGAGTCAGCTCAAGTGGGGGCACGTCTTCGATTTTCAGCCACATCTGGGTCCACTCACAGGTGGATCCCTGGGCAATAGAGATTGTTTCCCGGGGATACAAGCTGGAATTCGAAGAGGTGCCTCCTCGCCGGTTTTTCAAATCGGCCCTACCAGCTTCTCCTTCAGAGAGGGAGTTAGTGTTAAATGCAATTCAAAAATTGTGTCTTCAGCACAAGGTTCCCCTTCTGCAACAAGGGAAGGGGTATTACTCAACCCTGTTTGTGCTCCCGAAACCGGACGGTTCGGTCAGACCCATTTTGAATTTGAAATCCCTGAACCTGTACTTAAAAAGGTTCAAGTTCAAGATGGAATCGCTCAGAGTGGTCATCGCCAGCCTGGAGGGGGGGGGGGGGGATTGGATGGATGGTTTCCCTGGACATTCCCTCCTCATCAGGCGTTCCTGAGATTTGCGGTACAGGACTGTCATTACCAATTTCAGACGTTGCCGTTTGGGCTTTCCACGGCCCCGAGGATTTTTACCAAGGTAATGGCGGAGATGATGGTGCTCCTGCGCAAGCAGGGTGTCACAATTATCCCATACTTGGACGATCTCCTCATAAAGGCGAGATCTCGAGAGAAGTTACTGGACAGCGTATCGCTGTCTGTGAAGACGTTACAGCAACACGGCTGGATTGTCAATATTCCGAAGTCACAGCTGGTTCCTACAATGCAGTTTTTAGAAAAGAAGGAGTTTTGGGAACCGCACAAGTCCTCAATTAGATAATTAGTATAATTAGTAGCCTCTGAAAAACTGAATTATCCCGAATTGCTTCTAGATATAGCAACTAGGGATATGGATAGTTAGTCCGAGTCCCAACTCATTGTTGCTTTCAGTGGTGCTCCCCAGAGTCAATTTTAAGCAGTCAAAAAAAACCCAAACAAGGAAGTGTTGGAAAGTAGGCTCTTTTTTGGGAGCACTCTAATTCAGAGGGTGGAAGTATAATTGATTAGTTAATTAATACTGGTAAAACCATTTTTATTAGATTATACATTAAAGGAATTTTTTTGTGGAGTATTTGCGTGAAAAATTAGAAGCTTTGCGAAAATATAAAACACATTGCAAATGGTACGTGATGTCCGTATCACAGTGTATCGGTTGCCGGAGATTAATGGCTGTAATTACAGAGTTCATTAATCATTGCACTTTTAAATTCATGTAATGTATGACCATCATTTGTTCAGCAAGTATCCATTGTGGATTACAATAAATGCCGAGAATTAAATCATAGGTCATATACGAGTCAGGTACCCCGTAGTATGTATATATATGTGGGTGACACTGTGTAGGAGAGTCAATTTCTTGCAGTACCAGGGTGTTCAGAGGTGGTCTCCCATCCTAGTACTAACCCGGCCTTTCACTGCTTAGCTTCCAAGGTCAGAAGAGATTGGGCATCTCCAGTGATGTATGACCGCAAATATTGTACTCTCCCTCTAGGATCACCTAAATGTGTGTAGCCACTTGGTTAAGTTACCCTTTGGCTTGGCAGTCACAAATAAGATATAAATGTATTGACAGCCTATTTTTGTAACGGGAAGGTTACACAATATCCACAGTTTAGGCTTGCCTATTCATTGATGCAAACCAATTTTATAGGAGTTCCAAATACCCAATATTATGGGTGTGGATGACACTGTAGGGGAGTCAATTTGTTGCAGTACCTGGGTGTTCAAAGGTGGTCACCCATCCTTTTACCAACCCGGCCTTTCACTGCTTAGCTTCCAAGGTCAGAGGAGATTGGGCATTTCCAGTGAGGTATGACCGCAAATATTGTACTCACCCTCCTGGATCTTCCAAATTTTTAAATTGTGATTGCCAAAAATAGCAAGTTATATATACATATGGTACAATGAAAGATTAGGATAGTATGTAGCCACCTGGCTTAATCACCCTGTAACATATCAACCACAGGTAACAATATACACATGAGTGAAGGCCTGTTATGTGGGTAAAATTCCTGAACACCACACAATGTCCACAATTAGGACTCGCCTATCACTCCAGAAAAAACCCTAAGAGCACCAGAACGGCCAGACCACAATTAGTAACTTTGTCGGTGCAGGATATAGTTATGCTGCACAGAAATGAATTAATTTATGGTATACCCTTAAGCACTGAACCAAACAAATAGCTTAGAGGTGCCTGATACTTAGGTCCTATAATAAATACCTGCATATATTGTAGGAAAGCAGGCTAGAACTAGGTGCTTGTTAATAGTTTGCACATATGTTGATTAGCTTGAGCCTAATAAGTTCAAAGTTCTGAGCATTTGCTGCAATTTGCCATTCTTGAATTTCAAAAGAAAAAACACAGTCAGTGATACCTATAAAGTTGATAACAACTTGCTATTGATGTTTGTAGCCAGTGAGGATTATCCCAATTATAGGTCTTGATGCTGAAAGTATACGGTCCATATGGTATAGTTAATTGGGACAATTAATCCTGTGTTGTTCTTTAGCATGGTATGACAATACGACTGGAAATTATATTGTCACTTGTAGTGGCTGCTAATAGTTCAAAGAAAGGAAGGAAGAAAGAAAAGAGAAGAAAAAAAGAGAGAAAAACGTTTGGCTAACAGGCTTTTGTAAGTGCAATTTGCAATGAAGGGAGTGCAGGGTATACGATACCAGCTCCGGTCTAGGTGATATCACTGTTAGAACCGACTACTGCCGTGCCCGTGCTCCAGAGGCTTCAGTGGCGTGTGGTCGAGGTCTCCCCGTTCAGAGGATTCCGGCTAGTACGGTCACGTGTGCGCATCACGTGATCGCGGTACTTCCTCCTGACGTACGTTTCGCATTCAGTGCTTGATCACAGGACATCCTGTGATCAAGCACTGAATGCGAAACGTACGTCAGGAGGAAGTACCGCGATCACGTGATGCGCACACGTGACCGCACTAGCCGGAATCCCGAGGACGGTCACCAGGCAACGGCCGCAAGCTCCGTCCTCTAAACGGGGAGACCTCGACCACACGCCACTGCAGCCCCTGAAGCCTCTGGAGCACGGGCACGGCAGTAGTCGGGTCTAACAGTGATATCACCTAGACCGGAGCTGGTATCGTATACCCTGCACTCCCTTCATTGCAAATTGCACTTACAAAAGCCTGTTAGCCAAACGTTTTTCTCTCTTTTTTCTTCTCTTTTCTTTCTTCCTTCCTTTCTTTGAACTATTAGCAGCCACTACAAGTGACAATATAATTTCCAGTCGTATTGTCATACCATGCTAAAGAACAACACAGGATTAATTGTCCCAATTAACTATACCATATGGACCGTATACTTTCAGCATCAAGACCTATAATTGGGATAATCCTCACTGGCTACAAACATCAATAGCAAGTTGTTATCAACTTTATAGGTATCACTGTGTCACGATCCGGGTATCTGGACGCCATTTCTTACCTATCAGATGCCTCCTAAGGCTGGCTCAGCGCTCCAGGACCGGATCCCATCTGTTATCCTGATGTGCACATTCCCGCATCCTCTCCTGTCTCTCTGGACGCAGTCACAGTAACGCCTTATACATCTGGCATGGCGTCTCCCGCGGCCTCCGCCGCCGTCCCTGAGCTTCTGCATTCAGAGTGGCGATTACGTCAGCCGCGGCCTCCGCTGTGTCCGCGTGGTCGGATGTGCATCTGTCAGCCTGGCGTCTCCTGTCTCCGGTGGCCGGCGCCGCCATTACTGTTTTCCAGACCACATGGATTACAATCCAAACTTCCCTCCAAGTGTCTGCATGGGCGCAGCCATCTTGGATTCTGTCAGCTGATCTTTCCTACCAATCCGTTGTCAGTATTATTAATTTGCATAATTGCCTAGCCAATGCCTTCCTTGCTGCAGGTATAAATAGGTTGTGCCTGAGCAAGGAAGGCGTCAGTGCTTTGGTTGTCAAACCTAGTTCCAGTTTGTCTCTCTCCTGTGATTGTCTTCCAGGTTCCAGCTCCTGTCTCCAGACTTCTGCTATAGAGACCCGCACCAGCATTCCATCTGCGGTGTAGCCTGACTCTCCGATCCATTCTGGACTCACCTGTTTCCAGCTACAACATCACCTGCTTCCAGCTCAGCTTCCAGCAGTGTACAGCTTCTCTTAAAGGGCCGGTGTCCTTTCTGCAGTTTACCACTCTCCACCGGTATTATTATTTCTCCGCTCTCAAATTCTACATTTCATCTATATTGCATCGCTCTCAAGCTTTATTTATTATTTAACTGGTTCCAGCCAGTATCCACTCCGTGCCAACACCTGTCTGGTTCTAACCAGTACCCACAGCAGCATTTTATCTACAGCAGTCCAGCTTTCCCTGGAACACCAGCTGGTACGACCCTGGGCTTTCCTCATTGCTACAGTTGAGCCTGGTAAGGACTTTCCAACTTGCAGATAATAAGAACTGTCTCATACCACCAGAGCTCTGTGGCCCCTGCCACCCTGTAGTACCCAGGAACTGTATTATTATTTCTCTGCTGATTTTTATGTTTCTTTTTACTGCTACTGTGATGCATGGAGTTTGTCATAAATAAATATCATTGACTTTTACTCAAGTTGTCGTGGTCACGCCTTCGGGCGGTTTCTCTTCATGTTACTTACATGTCCAGGGGTCTGATACAACCTCCCAGGTTCCGGTACATCTCAGCCCCTACAACTGAGGCTGCCTTCCGTCAGCTCAGGCCCTCAGTTGTGACAGTAAGCACTGACCAAATGAATCCAGCCGGAGACCAGGATCAAGCGGCCAGGCCGATGCAAGAACTGGCAGCCCGACTTGAACATCAGGAGGCTGCACAGGGCCACATCATCCGCTGTCTCCAGGATCTCTCTACTCGGCTGGATGGGATTCAGACAACTCTCCGTGGATCAGGCGCATCTGGGGCGTCAACCACAGTGACTCCAACTATAACCCCACCCACCTTACCCGTTTCTGCTCCACGTCTTCATCTTCCAACGCCAGCAAAATTTGACGGATCTCCAAGATTCTGCAGGGGATTTCTCAACCAGTGTGAGATTCAGTTTGAGCTACAACCTGGCAATTTTCGCAGTGATCGTACAAAAATTGCCTACATCATCTCTCTTCTCAGTGGCTCAGCCCTCGACTGGGCATCACCGTTATGGGAGAGGTCCGACACCCTGCTATCTTCTTACACTGCATTCGTGTCAACATTCAGGCGCATCTTCGACGAGCCAGGCCGGGTAACTTCAGCTTCGTCTGAGATTCTCCGTTTACGCCAGGGATCACGTACTGTAGGACAATATCTTATACAGTTCCAGATTCTGGCATCTGAACTGGCATGGAACGACGAGGCCCTGTATGCTGCATTCTGGCATGGTTTATCCGAGCGTATTAAAGATGAGTTAGCTACCAGAGACTTACCCTCCAAGTTAGATGAGCTAATCTCACTTTGTACGAAAGTTGACTTACGTTTCAGAGAGAGCAACTGAGCGTGGAAGATCATCTGCTCCAAAATCTTCTGCTCCTCCTCCTCGCCAACTGTCACCAACTAAAGATGAACCCATGCAAATTGGCCGTTCCCGTTTAACTCCTACTGAGCGCCGAAGACGTCTCTCTGAGTCTCTCTGTCTGTATTGTGCAGCTCCGTCTCACACTATTAATGCCTGTCCCAAACGTCCGGGAAACTCCAAATCCTAGCTCGCCAAGGAGAGGGCCGGCTAGGAGTAATGATCTCCTCTCCATCTCCTCAAGATTGTAATCTCCCAGTCTCGCTTCAAGTTGCTCAACGTTATCAGAACGTCATTGCCCTCCTGGATTCCGAAGCAGCTGGGAACTTTATTACCGAAGCCTATGTTAAACGGTGGTCCCTACCCACCGAGAGACTTCCTTCCTCCTTTTCCTTAACTGCCGTAGATGGCAGTAAAATTTTTGATACAGTTATTGCTCTAAGGACTCTACCAGTTCGTCTGAGAGTGGGAGTTCTTCATTCCGAACTTATTTCACTTTTAGTGATTCCAAGAGCCACACATCCTGTGGTCCTGGGCCTTCCATGGCTCCGTCTTCACAATCCTACAATTGATTGGACGACTACGCAAATTCTGGCATGGGGTCCCTCCTGTGCTGAGACATGTTTGTTTAAAGTGTTGCCTGTCTGTTCTTCCTCCCCCAGGTCGTCTGATGTTCCACCTCCTCCATATCAAGATTTCACGGATGTGTTCAGTAAAGCTTCTGCTGATATCCTTCCTCCTCATAGAGAATGGGACTGCCCGATTGATCTCGTTCCAGGGAAGGTTCCACCTCGAGGCCGAACTTATCCGTTGTCTCTGCCTGAGACGCATTCTATGGAGGAATACATTAAAGAGAACCTAGCAAAGGGGTTCATTCGACCTTCTTCTTCTCCAGCCGGCGCAGGCTTCTTTTTTGTAAAAAAGAAAGATGGTGTTCTGCGGCCGTGCATCGACTACAGAGGTTTGAACGACATTACCATCAAGAACCGCTATCCTTTACCCCTGATTACTGAGCTCTTTGACAGAGTTAGCGGAGCTACCATCTTTACAAAGCTGGACTTGAGAGGTGCATACAATCTCATCCGGATCCGTGAGGGTGACGAGTGGAAGACCGCATTTAACACCCGTGACGGACATTATGAGTACCTCGTCATGCCCTTCGGATTGAGCAATGCTCCAGCTGTCTTCCAGCATTTCGTCAATGAGATTTTCAGAGACATTCTATACCGTCATGTCGTGGTCTATCTAGATGATATCCTCATTTTTGCCAACAATTTAGAGGAACATCGTTTTTGGGTAAAGGAGGTTCTGTCCCGTCTCCGTGTCAATCATCTCTATTGCAAATTAGAGAAATGCGTCTTTGAAGTCAAGTCCATTCCGTTTCTAGGGTACATTGTGTCCGGTTCCGGACTAGAGATGGATCCTGAGAAACTACAAGCAATCCAGAATTGTCCGGTACCCTTAACCCTCAAAGGGGTCCAGAGGTTCTTAGGGTTCGCCAATTATTACCGAAAGTTTATACGAGACTTTTCCACCATTGTGGCGCCTATTACTGCTTTCACCAAGAAGGGTGCTAACCCGTCCAAGTGGTCTGAAGAAGCCATGCAAGCTTTTCATCTTTTAAAACAGAGGTTCATCTCTGCGCCTGTCCTGAAACAGCCTGACATCGACTCTCCTTTCATCTTAGAGGTGGATGCCTCCTCCGTTGGAGTAGGAGCGGTGTTATCTCAGAGGGCTAAAGATGGCCATTTACATCCTTGCAGTTTCTTCTCACGGAAGTTCTCCCCAGCGGAGCGCAACTATGCCATTGGCGACCAGGAGTTGCTAGCCATCAAGCTCGCTCTAGAGGAGTGGAGATATCTGTTGGAGGGAGCTTCTCATTCAATCACCATCCTTACAGACCACAAGAACCTTCTATATCTGAAGGGCGCACAATGTCTCAACCCTCGTCAGGCCAGATGGGCACTTTTCTTTTCCAGATTCGACTTTAAACTCCAGTTCTGTCCGGGCTCTCAGAATCGCAAGGCCGATGCCCTTTCCCGCTCATGGGAGCAAGAAAATGAGTCAGAGTCTTCAGACAAGCATCCTATTATAAATCCGTTGGCATTCTCCACGGTAGGGATGGACTCTACGCCCCCATCAGGGAATAGTTTTGTGAAACCGACACTAAGGAAGAAGCTCATGCATTGGGCCCATGCTTCCCGCTTTGCCGGACATACAGGTATCCAAAAAACCCTGGAGTTTATCTCTAGGTCCTATTGGTGGCCAACTCCGAAAAAGGACGTTTTGGAGTTTATTGCATCTTGCCCAAAGTGTGCTCAACATAAAGTATCCCGCCAGTCGCCTGCGGGGCAACTGGTTCCACTATCTGTTCCCCGTCGACCATGGACCCATTTGTCGATGGATTTTATTACAGATTTGCCCATGTGCAACAAGTTTAATACCATCTGGGTGGTAGTTGACCGGTTCACCAAGATGGCACACTTCATTCCTCTTACCGGTCTTCCGTCAGCTTCCAAGTTGGCTCAAGTATTCATACAAGAGATCTTTCGACTCCACGGTCTTCCAGAAGAAATTATCTCAGATCGAGGAGTTCAATTCACAGCCAAATTCTGGCGAAGTTTATGTCAAGTCCTCCAAGTCAAGCTAAAGTTTTCCACGGCTTACCATCCTCAGACCAATGGTCAAACTGAGAGGGTGAATCAGGACTTGGAGTCCTTCCTCCGCATCTATGTATCCTCCTCTCAAGATGACTGGGTTCAATTACTTCCCTGGGCCGAGTTCTGTCATAACAACCAGTATCATTCTTCATCTTCTTCAACACCATTCTTCACCAACTTTGGATTCCACCCTAAAGTCCCTGAGTTCCAACCGCTTCCAGCAACTTCTGTTCCCGCAGTGGATATCACCTTGCATCAGTTTGCCAATATCTGGAAGAGCGTACGATCAGCTCTGCTCAAGGCATCGTTCAGGTACAAGAAGTTTGCGGATAAGAAGCGTCGAGCAGTTCCTGCTCTCAAGGTGGGTGATCGGGTATGGTTATCCACGAAGAATTTGAGGTTAAGAGTTCCCAGTATGAAGTTTGCACCTCGCTACATCGGTCCTTTTAAAATTGATCAAGTCATCAATCCTGTTGCTTACAGACTCCAGTTGCCTCCCTTCTTAAAAATACCCAGGACATTCCATGTTTCCCTGTTGAAACCGCTAATCTTGAATCGGTTTCATTCCTCACTTCCTCCAACTCCGAAAGTCCAAACTCAACGAGGCGTTGAGTATGAAGTAGCCAAGATCCTGGACTCACGTCACCGTTACGGTCAACTTCAGTATCTTATTGACTGGAAGGGTTATGGCCCTGAGGAACGTTCATGGACCAATGCTTCTGATGTCCATGCTCCTGCCTTGGTCCGGAGATTCCATTCCAAGTTTCCTCAAAAGCCAAAGAAGTGTCCTGGGGCCACTCCTAAAGGGGGGGGTGCTGTCACGATCCGGGTATCTGGACGCCATTTCTTACCTATCAGATGCCTCCTAAGGCTGGCTCAGCGCTCCAGGACCGGATCCCATCTGTTATCCTGATGTGCACATTCCCGCATCTTCTCCTGTCTCTCTGGACGCAGTCACAGTAACGCCTTATACATCTGGCATGGCGTCTCCCGCGGCCTCCGCCGCCGTCCCTGAGCTTCTGCATTCAGAGTGGCGATTACGTCAGCCGCGGCCTCCGCTGTGTCTGCGTGGTCGGATGTGCATCTGTCAGCCTGGCGTCTCCTGTCTCCGGTGGCCGGCGCCGCCATTACTGTTTTCCAGACCACATGGATTACAATCCAAACTTCCCTCCAAGTGTCTGCATGGGCGCAGCCATCTTGGATTCTGTCAGCTGATCTTTCCTACCAATCCGTTGTCAGTATTATTAATTTGCATAATTGCCTAGCCAATGCCTTCCTTGCTGCAGGTATAAATAGGTTGTGCCTGAGCAAGGAAGGCGTCAGTGCTTTGGTTGTCAAACCTAGTTCCAGTTTGTCTCTCTCCTGTGATTGTCTTCCAGGTTCCAGCTCCTGTCTCCAGACTTCTGCTATAGAGACCCGCACCAGCATTCCATCTGCGGTGTAGCCTGACTCTTCGATCCATTCTGGACTCACCTGTTTCCAGCTACAACATCACCTGCTTCCAGTTCAGCTTCCAGCAGTGTACAGCTTCTCTTAAAGGGCCGGTGTCCTTTCTGCAGTTTACCACTCTCCACCGGTATTATTATTTCTCCGCTCTCAAATTCTACATTTCATCTATATTGCATCGCTCTCAAGCTTTATTTATTATTTAACTGGTTCCAGCCAGTATCCACTCCGTGCCAACACCTGTCTGGTTCTAACCAGTACCCACAGCAGCATTTTATCTACAGCAGTCCAGCTTTCCCTGGAACACCAGCTGGTACGACCCTGGGCTTTCCTCATTGCTACAGTTGAGCCTGGTAAGGACTTTCCAACTTGCAGATAATAAGAACTGTCTCATACCACCAGAGCTCTGTGGCCCCTGCCACCCTGTAGTACCCAGGAACTGTATTATTATTTCTCTGCTGATTTTTATGTTTCTTTTTACTGCTACTGTGATGCATGGAGTTTGTCATAAATAAATATCATTGACTTTTACTCAAGTTGTCGTGGTCACGCCTTCGGGCGGTTTCTCTTCATGTTACTTACATGTCCAGGGGTCTGATACAACCTCCCAGGTTCCGGTACATCTCAGCCCCTACAACTGAGGCTGCCTTCCGTCAGCTCAGGCCCTCAGTTGTGACACACTGACTGTGTTTTTTCTTTTTCTTTTGAAATTCAAGAATGGCAAATTGCAGCAAATGCTCAGAACTTTGAACTTATTAGGCTCAAGCTAATCAACATATGTGCAAACTATTAACAAGCACCTAGTTCTAGCCTGCTTTCCTACAATATATGCAGGTATTTATTATAGGAACTAAGTATCAGGCACCTCTAAGCTATTTGTTTGGTTCAGTGCTTAAGGGTATACCATAAATTAATTCATTTCTGTGCAGCATAACTATATCCTGCACCGACAAAGTTACTAATTGTGGTCTGGCCGTTCTGGTGCTCTTAGGGTTTTTTCTGGAGTGATAGGCGAGTCCTAATTGTGGACATTGTGTGGTGTTCAGGAATTTTACCCACATAACAGGCCTTCACTCATGTGTATATTGTTACCTGTGGTTGATATGTTACAGGGTGATTAAGCCAGGTGGCTACATACTATCCTAATCTTTCATTGTACCATATGTATATATAACTTGCTATTTTTGGCAATCACAATTTAAAAATTTGGAAGATCCAGGAGGGTGAGTACAATATTTGCGGTCATACCTCACTGGAAATGCCCAATCTCCTCTGACCTTGGAAGCTAAGCAGTGAAAGGCCGGGTTGGTAAAAGGATGGGTGACCACCTTTGAACACCCAGGTACTGCAACAAATTGACTCCCCTATAGTGTCATCCACACCCATAATATTGGGTATTTGGAACTCCTATAAAATTGGTTTGCATCAATGAATAGGCAAGCCTAAACTGTGGATATTGTGTAACCTTCCCGTTACAAAAATAGGCTGTCAATACATTTATATCTTATTTGTGACTGCCAAGCCAAAGGGTAACTTAACCAAGTGGCTACACACATTTAGGTGATCCTAGAGGGAGAGTACAATATTTGCGGTCATACATCACTGGAGATGCCCAATCTCTTCTGACCTTGGAAGCTAAGCAGTGAAAGGCCGGGTTAGTACTAGGATGGGAGACCACCTCTGAACACCCTGGTACTGCAAGAAATTGACTCTCCTACACAGTGTCACCCACATATATATATACATACTACGGGGTACCTGACTCGTATATGACCTATGATTTAATTCTCGGCATTTATTGTAATCCACAATGGATACTTGCTGAACAAATGATGGTCATACATTACATGAATTTAAAAGTGCAATGATTAATGAACTCTGTAATTACAGCCATTAATCTCCGGCAACCGATACACTGTGATACGGACATCACGTACCATTTGCAATGTGTTTTATATTTTCGCAAAGCTTCTAATTTTTCACGCAAATACTCCACAAAAAAATTCCTTTAATGTATAATCTAATAAAAATGGTTTTACCAGTATTAATTAACTAATCAATTATACTTCCACCCTCTGAATTAGAGTGCTCCCAAAAAAGAGTCTACTTTCCAACACTTCCTTGTTTGGTTTTTTTTTGGTTCCTACAATGCGTCTGACCTTTTTGGGCCTGATTCTGGACACGGACCAGAAAAAGTTTTTTCTTCCGATGGAAAAGGCTCAGGAGCTCATGGCTCTGTTCAAGAACCTATTAAAGCCAGAGACGGTTTCAGTGCATCACTGCACACGTGTCCTGGGGAAGATGGTGGCGTCTTACGAGGCCATCCCCTTCGGCAGGTTCCATGCAAGGACTTTTCAATGGGACCTACTGGACAAGTGGTCCGGGTCTCATCTACAAATGCATCAAAGGATCGTTCTGTCTCCCAGAGCCAGGGTATCTCTCCTGTGGTGGCTGCACAGTGCTCATCTCCTAGAGGGCCGCAGGTTCGGCATTCAGGACTGGATCGTGGTGACCACGGACGCAAGCCTCCGAGGTTGGGGAGCAGTCACACTGGGAAGAAATTTTCAAGGTCTCTGGTCAAGTCTAGAGACTTGTCTTCACATCAACGTCCTGGAATTGAGGGCCATATACAACGCCCTACGTCAAGCGGAGGCATTGCTTTGCGACAAGCCAGTCCTGATTCAGTCGGACAATGTCACAGCAGTAGCTCATGTAAACCGCCAAGGCGGCACAAGGAGCAGGATGGCAATGCCAGAAGCCACCAGAATTCTTCGCTGGGCGGAAGGTCATGTAAGCGCACTGTCAACAGTGTTCATTCCGGGTTTGGACAACTGGGAAGCGGACTTCCTCAGCAGACACGACCTGCATCCGGGAGAGTGGGGACTTCATCAGGAAGTCTTCGCACAGATCGTGGGTCAGTGGGGACTGCCCCAAATAGACATGATGGCGTCCTGTCTCAACAAAAAGTTAAAGTGGTATTGCGCCAGATCAAGAGACCCTCAAGCTGTGGCGGTAGACGCCCTAATGACACCGTGGGTGTTCAGGTCGGTCTATGTGTTTCCTCCTCTTCCTCTCATACCCAAGGTGTTGAGAATAGTAAGACAAAGAGGAGTGAGAGCAATCCTCGTGGCTCCGGATTGGCCACGAAGGACTTGGTATCCAGATCTGCAGGAGTTGCTCACAGAAGATCCGTGGCCTCTTCCTCTACGGCAGGACCTGCTGCAACAGGGGCCCTGTCTGTTCCAAGACTTACCGCGGCTGCGTTTGACGGCATGGCGGTTGAACGCCGGATCCTAGCGGAAAAAGGTATTCCGGATGAGGTCATTCCTACCCTGATCAAGGCTAGGAAGGACGTGACATCGAAACATTATCACCACATATGGAGAAAATATGTTTCTTGGTGTGAGGCCAGGAATTCTCCTACGGAGGAGTTCCATTTGGGCCATCTCCTTCACTTCCTTCAGACTGGAGTGAATTTGGGCCTAAAATTAGGGTCCATAAGGGTTCAAATTTCAGCCTTATCCATTTTCTTTCAAAAAGAATTGGCTTCTCTTCCTGAAGTACAGACTTTTGTGAAGGGAGTACTGCATATTCAGCCCCCGTTTGTGCCTCCGGTGGCGCCTTGGGACCTTAATGTGGTGTTAAGTTTCCTTAAGTCACATTGGTTTGAACCTCTCAACACGGTGGAGTTGAAGTACCTCACTTGGAAGGTGGTCATTTTGTTAGCCTTAGCTTCAGCAAGGCGAGTTTCGGAACTGGCGGCTTTGTCACATAAAAGCCCCTATCTGGTTTTTCATGTGGATAGGGCGGAATTGAGGACTCGTCCTCAGTTCCTTCCTAAGGTGGTCTCATCTATTCATATGAACCAACCTATTGTTGTGCCTGTGGCTACGCGTGACTTGGAGGATTCCGAGTCCTTGGATGTGGTCAGGGCTTTGAAGGTTTATGTGGCCAGAACAGCTAGGGTCAGGAAGACAGAAGCACTGTTTGTCCTGTATGCAGCCAACAAGGTTGGCGCTCTGGCTTCTAAGCAGACTATTGCTCGCTGGATCTGTAACACGATTCAGCAGGCGCATTCTATGGTAGGATTGCCGTTACTAAAATCGGTTAAGGCCCATTCCACTAGGAAGGTGGGCTCGTCTTGGGCGGCTGCCCGAGGGGTCTCGGCTTTACAGTTGTGCCGAGCAGCGACTTGGTCGGGTTCAAACACCTTTGCAAAGTTCTATAAGTTTGATACCCTGGCTGAGGAGGACCTCCTGTTTGCTCAATCGGTGCTGCAGAGTCATCCGCACTCTCCCGCCCATTTGGGAGCTTTGGTATAACCCCTATGGTCCTTACGGAGTCCCGGCATCCTCTAGGACGTTAGAGAAAATAAGATTTTACACCTACCGGTAAATCTATTTCTTGTAGTCCGTAGAGGATGCTGGGCGCCCGTCCAAAGTGCGGACTTCTCCTGCAAGACTTGTATATAGTTATTGCTTTAATAAGGGTTATGTTATAGTTCCTCGTTTTGGACTGGGACTATGTTGTTTGTTCATACTGTTAACTGGGTAGTTTATCGCAAGTTATACGGTGTGATTGGTGTGGCTGGTATGAATCTTGCCCTTGGATTAACAAGAATCCTTTCCTCGTACTGTCCATCTCCTCTGGGCAGTTTCTCTAACTGAGGTCTGGAGGACGGGCATAGAGGGAGGAGCCAGTGCACACCCAGAGTCAAAGTCTTTCTTAAAGTGCCCATGTCTCCTGCGGAGCCTGTCTATACCCCATGGTCCTTACGGAGTCCCAGCATCCTCTACGGACTACGAGAAATAGATTTACCGGTAGGTGTAAAATCTTATTTTTTCATATACTTTATACAGTCAAAACTCTGGTGCAAACGTTAGTATGACAGGAAAGGCTCTGCCTCACCCCACCGCACACCCACAGGAATCCCAGACTGAGGGAATGGCTCGCAGAGCTTACCCTGCTCCTATATAGCATGTATTTGTATGTTATATTGCTGGCTAGTTTGCGGCACATGAAACTATGAAAACACATGAAACTATTGAAGCATCAGCAGTCAGTGCACGTCAGTGCACACACAGTGACAGGTGGAGTCCCGCCCCCAGTCTCCTCCAGTGCCAGCCACGCTGAAGAAGTAGCATATGATTATAATATGAATAGTTTTTTACATCGAACTCTGATGCGATGGTTAGGCTACTGCGCATGCGCCGGTCCCTGCTTCTGTAAACTTCGTTATACAGTTGCTGGGACCCAGCCAGCGGCGAGGGGACAAGGGAGCATGCAACCACGGCAGGGACTATGGAGAAGAAACCCGGCAGCACCGGCACGGCCACAGCTCACCTCCTCCATCGAGGTAGGAGCCACCGCTGTTATTACCATCACATCCAAAGTTTCGGTGTGGAAGCCCAGACATCATGTGATGGGCTTCCAATGGCTATCTCATCCGACCGGGACACGGAGCATACTATCCGTTTGGTACACACATCGATTGTCATTCATTACACAGCGTGCAACCATCGATGGTCACTTGCCGTACCACCACCATCGATTGTAACAACACACCGATACCCATTCTTACCGCAAACGTAGCAGATGAAATAAACTGAGAAGCAAAACACCAACTAACCCCTAGATGGCGATAAAGGCGACCACATATTAATCAACCTGGATCCGCCACTACACTCGGCTGTAACTATAGAAACAACACACCCAACGCTGAAACGGATTCTGAACAGTACAGCGCTCCTTCGTCAGCTGCGGTCATTGGTCAGGTACCACCGATGCCCCACCCGCTTTTACTACCAATATGAGTTCTGGCTAGTTGTTTGCTAGTCTTTTGGTGACGTCATTCCGTAGCTACCAATAGACGCGAAGCTAATCGCGGAGCCACGCCCGCCGACCTCTGTCACGAGAGTTCCAGGAAGTGTCCGGCTCCTTGTTACCGCTGCCGCCGAGGAGTCTCCGGTGTCATGGCTGCCAGTCAGCAATGGGTGCTGGTGGAGATGGTGCAGGCGTTCTATGAGGTGAGTCAGCAATCAAACCTTACACGGTGTCTTTTGGTGAGGCGGGTCGTCAGAGTTCCGGCCCAGCCTCGGTCTATAAGTCACTGGTCCCCAGCCCGTGTGACTTCCGTGTCTGCTGCCCTGCGCCTACTGTGACATGAGTCCTGTCTCCTCTAGGTTATGCAGGTGGTGGAGGCTGTGACCTGTGTGTCAGGTGGTGGGAGGCAGGCACAGTCCCATTCATTAGTACAGTACATCACTTACTGCTGCAGAACTGGATTCTGTTTTGTTAGTGGCCGTAAATGCTGAGACTGCTTTCTATTCCTACTGCTTTACCTTTCTGTTATATGTGCATCTGTAATGCATACAAAGCTAGTGAAATCCATTAGTGGCCAAAGTCTTCCATCTTCCAGTTAGAGATTGGCTACACGTCAGTGTATGATAAATGATGTAAAGCAGTCATAGCTGGTTGTTAGAGGAGAGGGTTGTTTAATAACCAGTGAAAAATCCTAACTTCCATTTTCCCTGCATCCTAGTTATGATAGCGCTAACGCTGGAATAAACACTGAGTTCCCCGATGCCATTCAAGTATTAGATGATTATAGCTGTGGGGAAAGAACAAAAAAAAAAAAAAACAATTTAACAGTGCTCTTATGTTTCTGCCCAGAGATTGCTGATGAAAGTATCATCCCACCTGTGGATGGTCTTAATTTGGTACCTGCATTTAATTTTCAAATGAGTTGTGCATGCTTATGATGTAGAGATGTCTTATGCTGTGTTTCTGAATCTCCAAGGGAGCTTTCGCATAGCACTTAGCCAGCGGTAAAAGCTTGTATTGCCTTCACAGGGACAGCAGTCTGTTATGAGCTCTGTCCTGGGGAGGTAAGCTTATTAAGTAGGGGCAAAAGATTTCTGTTGATTAGGCTCAAAAAATAATCTTAGAAGTCAACCTTGTCTAAATAGGTTATTTTGCTTGTTAGCCACTTGTTTCTTCCCCACTCGTCATCTCTCAATGAAGGGGGCTTTCACACAGGTGTGTGTCGGGATTCAGGGGCAGATGTATTAAGCCTGAAGAAGTGATAAACGCAAGGTGGTAACGCACTAGCCAATCAGCTGCTAACGGTCATTTTTCAAAACTGTAGTGATTAGCTGGTGCTTAATGACCTTGCACTTATCACTGCTTTATCACTTCTCCAGGCTTAATACATCTGCCCCTCAGTATGATATGCTCTCCGTTAGTATACTGACTGCAGCATCCCGGCCATCAGTATGCCGGCAGTGGGGCGGTCGCTAGGGCGGTATGCTAACCTCTTTCCGTGTGTTGTGCATTACTTCAGTTTGTATTCCTACTCTCAAGCACGCATGCTTATGACTTAACCCAGTGGTTCCCAAACTGAGTGCCGTGGCACCCTGGGATGCTGTGGGGCACTAGGAGGGGTGCCACAGGTTCGTGGTCTAAGATGAAATCAAATTATTTATGGCCAATCTGGTAGGCAAAACCAGTGATAGTGGCTGCCAATCATAAAACTGTATAAGTCGATAAACAGAAGCCAACACTGCCCACCACCGCATAACTGAACATAAGGATGACAGCTAAGCACAACTTCATAGAAACATTTGACGGCAGATAAGAACCACTTGGCCCATCTAGTCTGCCCCTTTTTTTTATCCTTTAGGTAATCTCAACCCTTTTTGAACCTTAATTCTTTGTAAGGATATTCCTATGCCTATCCCAAGCATGCTTAAATTGCTCTACAGTCTTGGCCTCAACCACCTCTGATGGGAGGCTATTCCACTTATCGACTACCCTTTCTGTGAAGTAATTTTTCCTGCCTCCCTCCAGTTTCAGTGTATGTCCTCGAGTTCTAATACTTCTCTTCCTTTGAAGAATGTTTCCCTCTTGAACTTTGTTAAAACCTTTGGTATATTTGAAAGTTTCTATCATGTCTCCCCTTTCCCTTCTCACCTCCATACTATACATGTTAAGATCTTTTAGCCTTTCCGGGTAAGTTTTGTGATGTAGGCCATGCACCATTTTAGTTGCCCTTCTTTGTACACTCTCTAATGTATTTATATCCTTCATTTAATATGTTGTTTTCTCTAACGTCCTAAGTGGATGCTGGGGACTCCGTAAGGACCATGGGGAATAGTGGCTCCGCAGGAGACTGGGCACATCTAAAGAAAGCTTTAGGACTATCTGGTGTGCACTGGCTCCTCCCCCTATGACCCTCCTCCAAGCCTCAGTTAGATCTCTGTGCCCGAACGAGAAGGGTGCACACTAGGGGCTCTCCTGAGCTTCTTAGTGAAAGTTTTAGTTTAGGTTTTTTATTTTCAGTGAGACCTGCTGGCAACAGGCTCACTGCATCGAGGGACTAAGGGGAGAAGAAGCGAACTCACCTGCGTGCAGAGTGGATTGGGCTTCTTAGGCTACTGGACATTAGCTCCAGAGGGACGATCACAGGCCCAGCTTGGATGGGTCCCAGAGCCGCGCCGCCGGCCCCCTTACAGAGCCAGAAGGCAGAAGAGGTCCGGAAAATCGGCGGCAGAAGACGTCCTGTCTTCAACAAGGTAGCGCACAGCACTGCAGCTGTGCGCCATTGCTCTCAGCACACTTCACACTTCGGTCACTGAGGGTGCAGGGCGCTGGGGGGGGCGCCCTGAGACGCAATAAAAACACCTTGGATGGCAAAAAAAATGCATCACATATAGCTCCTGGGCTATATGGATGCATTTAACCCCTGCCAGAATCCATAAAAGCCTATCTCCTCAGCACACTGGCGCCATTTTCCCTCACAGCTCCGTTGGAGGGAAGCTCCCTGGCTCTCCCCTGCAGTCACTACACTACAGAAAGGGTTAAAAAAGAGAGGGGGGCACTAATTAGGCGCAGTATTAACTATACAGCAGCTATAAGGGGAAAAACACTTATATAAGGTTATCCCTGTATATATATAGCGCTCTGGTGTGTGCTGGCAAACTCTCCCTCTGTCTCCCCAAAGGGCTAGTGGGGTCCTGTCCTCTATCAGAGCATTCCCTGTGTGTGTGCTGTATGTCGGTACTTTTGTGTCGACATGTATGAGGAGAAAAATGATGTGGAGACGGAGCAGATTGCCTGTAATAGTGATGTCACCCCCTAGGGGGTCGACACCTGAGTGGATGAACTGTTGGAAGGAATTACGTGACAGTGTCAGCTCTGTATAAAAGACAGTGGTTGACATGAGACAGCCGGCTACTCAGCTTGTGCCTGTCCAGACGTCTCATAGGCCGTCAGGGGCTCTAAAGCGCCCGTTACCTCAGATGGCAGATATAGACGCCGACACGGATACTGACTCCAGTGTCGACGGTGAAGAGACGAATGTGACTTCCAGTAGGGCCACACGTTACATGATTGAGGCAATGAAAAATGTTTTACACATTTCTGATAATACGAGTACCACCAAAAAAGGGGTATTATGTTCGGTGAGGAAAAACTACCTGTAGTTTTCCTGAATCTGAGAAATTAAATGAGGTGTGTGATGATGCGTGGGTTTCCCCCGATAACAACGGATAATTTCTAAAATGTTATTGGCATTATATCCTTTCCCGCCAGAGGTTAGGGTGCATTGGGAAACACCCCCTAGGGGGGATAAAGCGCTCACACGCTTGTAAGGGCTCTACCTTCGCCTGAGATGGCCGCCCTTAAGGATCCTGCTGATAGAAAGCAGGAGGGTATCCTAAAAGGTATTTACACACATACTGGTGTTATACTGCGACCAGCAATCGCCTCAGCCTGGATGTGCAGTGCTGGGTTGGCGTGGTCGGATTCCCTGACTGAAAATATTGATACCCTAGATAGGGACAGTATATTTTTGCCTATAGAGCATTTAAAAGATGCATTTTTATATATGCGTGATGCACAGCGGAATATTTGCTGACTGGCATCAAGTCTAAGCGCGTTGTCCATTTCTACCAGTAGAGGGTTATGGACACGTCAGTGGTCAGGTGATGCGTATTCCAAACGGCATTTGGAAGTATTGCTTTATTAAGGGAGGAGTTATTTGGGGTCGGTCTTTCAGACCTGGTAGCCACGGCAACAGCTGGGAATTCCACGTTTGTACCCCAGGTCGCCTCTCAACATGAGAAGACGCCGTATTATCAGGCGCAGTCTTTTCGTGGACAAGCGGGCAAAAGGTTCCTCATTTCTGCCCCGTGACAGAGGGAGAGGAAAAAGGCTGCAGAAATCAGCCAGTTCCCAGGAACAGAAACCCTCTCCCCCCTCTGCCAAGCCCTCAGTATACGCTGGGGCTTTACAAGCAGAATCAGGCACGGTGGGGGGCCCGTCTCAATGAATTTCAGCGCGCAGTGGGCTCACTCGCAAGTAGACCCCTGGATCCTTCAGGTGATATCTCAGGGGTACAAATTAGAATTCGAGACGTCTCCCCCTCGCCGTTTCCTAAAGTCGGCTTTACCGATGTCTCCTTCTGACAGGGAGACAGTTTTGGAAGCCATTCACAAGCTGTATTCCCAGCAGGTGATAATCAAGATACCCCTCCTGCAACAGGGAACGGGGTATTATTCCACACTGTTGTGGTACCGAAGCCGGACGGCTCGGTGAGACCGATTCTAAATCTAAAATCTTTGAACACTTACGTACAGAGGTTCAAATTCAAGATTGAGTCACTCAGAGCAGTGATTGCGAACCTGGAAGAAGGGGACTACATGATGTCTCGGGACATCAAGGATGCTTACCTTCATGTCAAAATTTACCCTTCTCACCAAGGGTACCTCAGGTTTATGGTACAGAACTGTCACTATCAGTTCAGACGCTGCCGTATGGATGGTACACGGCACCCCGGGTCTTTACCAAGGTAATGGCCGAAATGATGATATTCCTTCGAAGGAAGTGAATTTTAGTTATCCCTTCCTTGGACAATTCCCTGATAAGGGTAAGATCCAGGGAACAGTTGGAGGTCAGTGTAGCACTATCTCAGGTAGTGTTGCGGCAGCACGATTGGATTCTCAATATTCCAAAATCGCACCTGGTTCCGACGACGTGTCTTCTGTTCCTAGGGATGATCCTGGACACAGTCCAGAAAAAGGTGTTTCTCCCGGAGGAGAAAGCCAGGGAGTTATCCGAGCTAGTCAGGAACCTCCTAAAACCGAGCCAAGTCTCAGTGCATCAATGCACAAGGGTTCTGGGTAAAATGGTGGCTTCCTACGAAGCAATCCCATTCGGCAGATTCCACGCAAGAACTTTCCAGTGGGACCTGCTGGACAAATGGTCCGGATCGCATCTTCAGATGCATCAGCGGATAACCCTGTCACCAAGGACAAGGGTGTCCCTCCTGTGGTGGTTGCAGAGTGCTCATCTTCTAGAGGGCCGCAGATTAGGCATTCAGGACTGGGTCCTGGTGACCACAGATGCCAGCCTGCGAGGCTGGGGAGCAGTCACACAGGGAAGGAATATCCAGGGCTTATGGTCAAGCCTGGAGACATCACTTCACATAAATATCCTGAAGCTAAGGGACATTTACAATGCTCTAAGCTTAGCAAGACCTCTGCTTCAAGGTCAGCCGGTGTTGATCCAGTCGGACAACATCACGGCAGTCACCCACGTAAACAGACAGGGTGGCACAAGAAGCAGGAGGGCAATGGCAGAAGCTGCAAGGATTCTTCGCTGGGCGGAAAATCATGTGATAGCACTGTCAGCAGTATTCATTCCGGGAGCGACCTCCACCCGGGAGAGTGGGGACTTCACCCAGAAGTCTTCCACATGATTAAAAACTCGACAGGTATTGCGCCAGGTCCAGGGACCCTCAGGCAATAAGCTGTAGACGCTCTGGTAACACCGTGGGTGTACCAGTCAGGGTATGTGTTCCCTCCTCTGCCTCTCATACCCAAGGTACTGAGATTGATAAGATGGAGAGGAGTAAGCACTATATTCGTGGTTCCGGATTGGCCAAGAAGGACTTGGTAACCGGAACTTCAAGAGATGCTCACGGAGGATCCGTGGCCTCTACGTCTAAGAAGGGACCTGCTCCAGCAAGGACCCTGTCTGTTCCAAGACTTACCGCGGCTGCGTTTGACGGCATGGCGGTTGAACGCCGGATCCTGAAGGAAAAAAGGCATTCCGGATGAAGTCATCCCTATCCTGATCAAAGCCAGGAAGGATGTAACCGCAAAAACATTATCACCGCAATTGGCGAAAATATGTTGCGTGGTGCGAGGCCAGTAAGGCCCGACGGAGGAAATTCAACTGGGTCGATTCCTACATTTCCTGCAAACAGGAGTGTCTATGGGCCTGAAATTGGGGTCCATTAAGGTTCAAATTTCGGCCCTGTCAATTTTCTTCCAAAAAGAACTAGCTTCAGTCCCTGAAGTTCAGACGTTTGTAAAAGGGGTACTGCATATACAGCCTCCTTTTGTGCCTCCAGTGGCACTTTGGGATCTCAATGTAGTTTTGGGTTCCAAAAGTCACATTGGTTTGAACCACTTAAATCTGTGGAGTTAAAATATCTCACATGGAAAGTGGTCATGCTGTTGGCCCTGGCCTGGGCCAGGCGCGTGTCAGAATTGGCGGCTTTATCCTGAAAAAGCCCTTATCTGATTTTCCATTCGGACAGGGCGGAATTGAGGACTCGTCCTCCGTTTCTCCCCAAGGTGGTTTCAGCGTTTCACCTGAACCAACCTATTGGTGGTGCCTGCGGCTACTAGGGACTTGGAGGCCTCCAAGTTGCTAGACGTTGTCAGTGCCCTGAAAATATGTTTCCAGGACGGCTGGAGTCAGGAAATCTGACTCGCTGTTTATCCTGTGTGCACCCAACAAGCTGGGTGCTCCTGCTCCTAAGCAGACTATTGCTCGTTGGATTTGTAGTACAATTCAGCTTGCACATTCTGTGGCAGGCCTGCCACAGCCAAAAATCTGTAAATGCCCACTCCACAAGGAAGGTGGGCTCATCTTGGGCGGCTGCCCGAGGGGTCTCGGCTTTACAACTTTGCCGAGCAGCTACTTGGTCAGGAGCAAATACGTTTGTAAAATTCTACAAAATTGATATCCTGGCTGAGGAGGACCTGGAGTTCTCTCATTCGGTGCTGCAGAGTCATCCGCACTCTCCCGCCCGTTTGGGAGCTTTGGTATAATCCCCATGGTCCTTACGGAGTCCCCAGCATCCACTTAGGACGTTAGAGAAAATAAGAATTTACTTACCGATAATTCTATTTCTCATAGTCCGTAGTGGATGCTGGGCGCCCATCCCAAGTGCGGATTGTCTGCAATACTTGTACATAGTTATTGTTACAAAAATCGGGTTATTATTGTTGTGAGCCATCTTTCAGAGGCTCCTCTGTTATCATGCTGTTAACTGGGTTCAGATCACAGGTTATACGGTGTGATTGGTGTGGCTGGTATGAGTCTTACCCGGGATTCAAAATCCTTCCTTATTGTGTACGCTCGTCCGGGCACAGTATCCTAACTGAGGCTTGGAGGAGGGTCATAGGGGGAGGAGCCAGTGCACACCAGATAGTCCTAAAGCTTTCTTTAGATGTGCCCAGTCTCCTGCGGAGCCACTATTCCCCATGGTCCTTACGGAGTCCCCAGCATCCACTACGGACTATGAGAAATAGAATTATCGGTAAGTAAATTCTTATTTTATTTCTGAAATTTTCAATAAGAAACTTTGGGTTAGGAGTGTCGACAACAATTCTAAAAGTGTGCGGCACCATGCTTCAATAAAGTTTGTGTACCACTGCCTTAACCCATTTACCTACGAACCAGCAAGTACATGTGCAGTTTTGGCCACACTACATCAGCAGAAATTATGGCCTTGTTAGGGGTTTGTCATGTTACGGGATGTTCATATGCTAGGTTATGTACATCCATACTAAAGGCCTAGTTCAGGCCTGATTGCAGCAGCAAATATGTTTGCTAATGGGCAAAACCATGAGCACTGCAGGGGGGGCGATATAACATGTGCAGAGAGAGTTAAGGCCCGTACACACTGGTCGATATATTGGCCGTTCTCTTGAACGGCCGATACATCGCGGGACCGTCGGCCAGTGTGTACGGGCGATACGTCTGTGAACTCCGTCGTTCACAGACGTATCGCGTCGGCTGCGCAGCACAGCTGACGGCCAATATAGCTAACGATAAATTGGCGCGTCGCTGTGTGTGTACGGGGCGGTCGTCCGACCGCCCGTACACCTGCTGCGGCGGCCGGCGGTGATTGACAGGTGAACTGGGCGGGCGCCCGCCCGCCCAGTTCATGACGTCAGTCCCCCGACGGATCGGGCAGTGTGTATGCACAGCACACTGCCCGATCTGTACATAGATATATCTGCAGATCAATTGATCTGCAGATTTATCTACTAGTGTGTACCCACCTTTAGATTTGGGTGGGGTGTGTTCAATCTGAAATGTAAAAATAAAGCAGCCAGTATTTACCCTGCACAGAAACAATATAACCCACCCAGATCTAACTCTCACTGCAAGTGTTACGGCTATCCTATATATATATATATATATATATATATATATATATATATATATATATATATATATATATATATATATATATATATATTCCATACTGTGACCCTTTGATTATAAATATAACCCCTGATGAAGTCTGTAAGACGAAACGCGTTGGGTTAAGACAGCGATTTTGTCATTCCTTCAAGGAGGATCAATCATCATGTCGATATATGACTGAAATGAATTGTTACCAACACCAATATTTGTACGAAACATTGTTGATTGTCACTTTGGACATATTGTGATACAGCTTATTTTACTGTATTTTATTAAATAAATAAGTCTATTTCTCATGATTTTTTATTGTATAAGTGGAAATTTTTGACATACCAAAGAATATCACCAGCTCCCTGGGGAAACTTTTTCTTTGTTATTCATAACTATTATACCCCGTCTAACAGTGAGTATTTCCCTTAAGGTGTAGCTCTTTATATCTTTAGCGCGAGAAAGGTCTTATACTTTTTTATATATATATATATATATATATATATATATATATATATATATATATATATATATATATATATAAAATAAATTTATTCTCAAAAATGTGGGATTTTGAACTTTGGATAAGGGATGCTTAACCTGTATATTGGAATTAATATTGAACAATTTATGGTAATAGAAATCACCTATGAGTTTAGTTATTATGTATAAAAGCATGTATTGTACAGACTCTTGTTTCTTATTATTTAGGCACCTGCTTACCACTTGATACTGGAAGGATTTCTTATCCTGTGGATTATTCGACTCCTATTCTCCAAGACCTACAAACTACAGGAACGATCTGACCTCACTGAAAAGGTCATATGAAATGACTTCTCTTTATGTTTAAGGTTATCTTGTCTGTTAGTTTATTTTGTTAGTTGTAATATTGTGTTATCACATTTGTTATGCAATGTTCAAATCATATAAGGTTTCTAAAAATGAATGTGCATGTAAATACTGTGTTTGCGTTATATGAAAATGAAGACTTGGGGCTGTATTCAATAACTGTTGGAAGCTGCTGTCTTGTCGGAAAGACGGCAGCTTCCGACAGAAATTCAGGTTCCGACCTATTCAATAGGGGCTGATTTTTTTCTGACAAGTCGGGAATTACCGGCTTGTTGGAAAACACGTGGATCGGCGTCTATTCCGCCGATCCACGTGCTTCTGTTGGAAATGGGGCCAAATCCGACATGTGTTAGCCCCCTTTCCGACAAACTCAATCCGACTTGAAAACTGCCAGCCCCTCCCGCCGGCCGCTGATCTCTGCTCCCCCCCCACTGCCCGCAGCACCTCTCTTCCTGCAGCGCCTTCCCCCGCCGCTCCACACGTCCTCTGCAAGCCAGCCCCTCCCGCTCACGGCTGCCTGTCTCTGCTCCCCTGGCCGCTGCTGTCAGCGCAGCCGCTGACAGCAGCGGCCTGACAGGACCCTGTGTACGGCCAAATCCGACAGTCTGATTTGGCCGTCAATTGAATAGGGGTTGTTGGATCCATTCCGACAACTGCATGTCGGAATGGATCCGACTCCTATTGAATATTCCCCTTAGTTTTAATTGTGATGATATTGGGATGCTGGCTGTCAAAATACAGACAATGGCATCACAATCATTAAAATACAGACCATGGCTAATTTAGACAGCTAACCCTAGACCGACCCCCCCCCCCCCCCCTTCTGCCCCTAATCCTAACCCTCCCTCCCCCGCAGCCTAACCCTTACCCTCCCCGTGGGATCCTGGCGGTTGGAATCCCTGCGCCGGGATAGTAATGAATGTCTGGATCCCGAACCCAGCATTCTGAGTAGTGTCAGTATTTCGATTGCCAGGTTCCTGACTGGATCCCGTTTAATTATAGCCATACTACTGCATTTATTTGTGAATATTGTGTATACTGATTTGAATGGGATATTTGAAATTCAGAAACAAATGTTGATGTCCCCTTTTTATATATGACGTACAACCCCATTGACTCTGCCCATCACTTAAAGCAATTTCTCTGACGTCCTAGTGGATGCTGGGAACTCCGTAAGGACCATGGGGAATAGCGGGCTCCGAAGGAGGCTGGGCACTCTAGAAAGATTTAGGACTACCTGGTGTGCACTGGCTCCTCCCACTATGACCCTCCTCCAAGCCTCAGTTAGATTTCGTGCCCGGCCGAGGTTGGATGCACACTAGGGGCTCTCCTGAGCCCTTAGAAAGAAAGTATAATTTTAGGTTTTTTATTTTCAGTGATACCTGCTGGCAACAGGCTCACTGCAGCGAGGGACTAAGGGGAGAAGAAGCGACCTCGCCTGCTTGCAGCCGGATTGGGCATCTTAGATTACTGGACACCATAAGCTCCAGAGGGATCGACCGCAGGCCCAGTCCTTGGTGTTCGGTCCCGGAGCCGTGCCGCCGTCCCCCTTACAGAGCCAGAAGCAAGAAGAGGTCCGGAAAATCGGCGGCAGAAGACATCAGTCTTCACCAAGGTAGCGCACAGCACTGCAGCTGTGCGCCATTGCTCCTCATGCACACTTCACACTCCGGTCACTGAGGGTGCAGGGCGCTTGGGGGGGGGGGTGCCCTGAGCTGCAATAAAAACACCTTGGCTGGCAAAAATACCACAATATATAGCCCTAGAGGCTATATATGTGGTAAATTCCCCTGCCAGAATCCAGAAAAAAGCGGGAGAATAGGCCGCGGAAAAGGGGCGGAGCTATCTCCCTCAGACACACTGGCGCCATTTCTCCTTCACAGATCCGCTGGAAGGAAGCTCCCTGGCTCTCCCCTGCAGTCTACACTTCAGAACAGGGTAAAAACAGAGAGGGGGGGGGCACTAAATTTGGGCGCAATACATATATAATATAAAAAGCAGCTATAGGGGACATAACTTAGTTAGTCCCTGCATTATTTAGCGCTCTGGTGTGTGCTGGCATACTCTCACTCTGTCCCCCCAAAGGGCTCTTGTGGGTCCTGTCCTCATTCGGAGCATTCCTTGTGTGTGTGCGGTGTGTCGGGACGGCTGTGTCGACATGTTTGATGAGGATAATGATGTGGAGGCGGAGCATATGCCTTTAAAAGGGATGTCACCCCCTGCGGGGCAGACACCTGAGTGGATGGGCTTATGGAAAGTAATGAGTGCACGTATAGACTCCTTATATAAGAAAATCGACGACATGCCAAATGTGGGACAGCCGACTTCTCAGCTCGTGCCTGCCCAGGCGTCGCATGGGTCGTCAGGGGCTCTAAAACGCCCGCTACCTCAAGCAGACCCAGATGTCGACACGGATACTGACACCAGTGTCGACGAAGATGAGTCAAACCTGATGCCCACTAAGGCCATTCACTGTATGATTGAGGCAATGAAAGAGGTGTTAAACATTTCTGATATAACTACTGGTACCACTAAAAAAGGGTATTATGTTTGGAGAGAAAAAACTACCCGTAGTTTCTCTAACGTCCTAAGTGGATGCTGGGGACTCCGTAAGGACCATGGGGGAATAGCGGCTCCGCAGGAGACTGGGCACATCTAAAGAAAGCTTTAGGACTAACTGGTGTGCACTGGCTCCTCCCCCTATGACCCTCCTCCAAGCCTCAGTTAGATTTCTGTGCCCGACGAGAAGGGTGCACACTAGGGGCTCTCCTGAGCTTCTTAGTGAAAGTTTTAGTTTAGGTTTGTTATTTTCAGTGAGACCTGCTGGCAACAGGCTCACTGCATCGAGGGACTAAGGGGAGAAGAAGCGAACTCACCTGCGTGCAGAGTGGATTGGGCTTCTTGGCTACTGGACATTAGCTCCAGAGGGACGATCACAGGCCCAGCCTGGATGGGTCCCGTAGCCGCGCCGCCGGCCCCCTTACAGAGCCAGAAGAGCGAAGAGGTCCGGAAAAATCGGCGGCAGAAGACGTTCCTGTCTTCAATAAGGTAGCGCACAGCACTGCAGCTGTGCGCCATTGCTATCAGCACACTGCATACTCCGGTCACTGAGGGTGCAGGGCGCTGGGGGGGGCGCCCTGAGACGCAATAAAACATGATAAAAGTACCTTACATGGCAAAAAATACATCACATATAGCTCCTGGGCTATATGGATGCATTTAACCCCTGCCAGAATATACAGAAAAACGGGAGATAAGGCCGCCGAAAAAGGGGCGGAGCCTATCGCCTCAGCACACTGGCGCCATTTTCCCTCACAGCTCAGTTGGAGGGAAGCTCCCTGGCTCTTCCCTGCAGTCACTACACTACAGAAAGGGTTAAAAAAAGAGAGGGGGGCACTAATTAGGCGCAGTATTAAAACATACAGCAGCTATAAGGGGAAAAACACTTATATAAGGTTATCTATATATATATATATATATATATATATATATATATATATATATATATATATATATATATATATATATCTCTCTATATCTCTCTCTCTATATCTCTCTCTCTCTCTCTCTCTATATATATATATATATATATATATATATATATATATATATATATATATATATATATATAGCGCTCTGGTGTGTGCTGGCAAACTCTCCCTCTGTCTCCCCAAAGGGCTAGTGGGGTCCTGTCCTCTATCAGAGCATTCCCTGTGTGTGTGCTGTGTGTCGGTACGTTTGTGTCGACATGTATGAGGAGAAAAATGATGTGGAGACGGAGCAGAGTGTCTGTAACAGTGATGTCACCACCTAGGGGGTCGACACCTGAGTGGATGTACTGTTGAAAATTACGTGACAGTGTCAGCTCTGTATAAAAAAAACAGTGGTTGACATGAGACAGCCGGCTACTCAGCTTGTGCCTGTCCAGACGTCTCATAGGCCGTCAGGGGCTCTAAAGCGCCCGTTACCTCAGATGGCAGATACAGACGCCGACACGGATACTGACTCCTGTGTCGACGGTGAAGAGACAACCGTGATTTCCAGTAGGGCCACACGTTACATGATTGAGACAATGGAAAATGTTTTATACATTTCTGATAATACGAGTACCACCAAAAAGGGGTATTATGTTCAGTGAGGGAAAAACTACCTGTAGTTTTCCTGAATCTGAGAAATAAAATGAGGTGTGTGATGATGCGTGGGTTTCCCCCCGATAACAATTGATAATTTCTTAAAAAGTATTGGCTGTATACCCTTTCCCGCCAGAGGTTAGGGTGCGTTGGGAAACACCCCCTAGGGGGGATAAGGCGCTCACACGCTTGTAAGAACAAGGGCTCTACCCTCTCATGAGATGGCCGCCCTTAAGGATCCTGCTGATAGAAAGCAGGAGGGTATCCAAAAATGTATTCACACACATACTGGTGTTATACTGCGACCAGCAATCGCCTCAGCCTGGAGGTGCAGTGCTGGGTTGGCATGGTCGGATTCCCTGACTGGAAATATTGATATCCTAGATAAGGATAGTATATTATTGCCTATAGAGCATTTAAAAGATGCATTTCTATATATGCATGATGCACAGCGGAATATTTGCCGACTGACATCAAGTATAAGTGCGTTGTCCAATTCTACCAGTAAAATGGTCAGGTGATGCGGATTCCAAACGGCATTTGGAAGTATTGCCTTTGAAAGGGGACATTTGGGGTCGGTCTTTTAGACCTGGTGGCCACGGCAACAACTGGGAAATCCACGTTTGTACCCCAGGTCGCCTCTCAAAATAAGACGCCGTATTATCAGGCGCAGTCCTTTGTTGGCAAGCGGACAAAAGGTTCCTCTTTTCTGCTCGTGACAGAGGGAGAGGAAAAAGGCTGAAGAGATTACCCAGTTCCCAGGAACAGAAATCCTTTCCCGCCTCTGCAAAGCCCTCAGTATGACGCTGGGGCTTACAAGCTCAGGCACGGTGGGGGCCCGTTCTCAATGAATTTCAGTGCGCAGTGGGCTCACTCGCAAGTAGACCCCTGGATCCTTCAGGTAATATCTCAAGGGTACATATTGAAATTCGAGACGTCTCCCCCTCGCCTTTTCCAAAAGTCGGCTTTACCGACGTCTCCCTCTGACAGAGAGGCAGTTTTGGAAGCCATTCACAAGCTGTATTCCCAGCAGGTGATGATCAAGGTACCCCTCCTGCAACAGGGAACGGGGTATTATTCCACACTATTGTGGTACCGAAGCCAGACGGCTCGGTGAGACCGATTTCTAAATCTAAAATCTTTGAACACTTACATACAGAGGTTCAAATTCAAGATTGAGTCACTCAGAGCAGTGATTGCGAACCTGGAAGAAGGGGACTACATGATGTCTCGGGACATCAAGGATGCTTACCTTCATGTCAAAAATTACCCTTCTCACCAAGGGTACCTCAGGTTATGGTACAGAACTGTCACTATCAGTTCAGACGCTGCCGTAGGGATGGTCCACGGCACCCCGGGTCTTTACCAAGGTAATGGCCGAAATTATATCCCTTCGAAGGAAGGGAATTTTTAGTTATCCCTTACTTGGACGATTCCCTGATAAGGGTAAGATCCAGGGAACAGTTGGAAGTCGGTGTAGCACTATCTCAGGTAGTGTTGCGGCAGCACGATTGGATTCTCAATATTCCAAAATCGCAGCTGGTTCCGACGACTTGTCTTCTGTTTCCTAGGGATGTTCCTGGACACAGTCCAGAAAAAAGGTGTTTCTCCCGGAAGAGAAAGCCAGGGAGTTATCTGAGCTAGTCAGGAACCTCCTAAAACCGAACCAAGTCTCAGTGCATCAATGCACAAGGGTTCTGGGTAAAAATGGTGGCTTCCTACGAAGCAATCCCATTCGTTAGATTCCACGCAAGAACTTTCCAGTGGAACCTACTGGACAAATGGTCCGGGTCGCATTTTCAGATGCATCAGCGGATAACCCTGTCACCAAGGACAAGGGTATCCATCATGTGGTGGTTGCAGAGTGCTCCTCTTCTAGAGGGCCGCAGATTCGGCATTCAGGACTGGGTCCTGGTGACCACGGATGCCAGCCTGCGAGGCTGGGGAGCAGTCACACAGGGAAGGAATATCCAGGGCTTAGGGTCAAGCCTGGATACATCACTTCACATAAATATCCTGAAGCTAAGGGCCATTTACAATGCTCTAAGCTTAGCAAGACCTCTGCTTCAAGGTCAGCCGGTGTTGATCCAGTCGGACAACATCATGGCAGTTACCCACGTAAACAGACAGGGTGGCACAAGAAGCAGGAGGGCAATGGCAGAAGCTGCAGGGATTCTTCGCTGGGCGGAAAATCATGTGATAGCACTGTCAACAGTATTCATTCCGGGAGTGGACAACTGGGAAGCAGACTTCCTCAGCACGACCTCCACCCGGGAGAGTGGGGACTTCACCCAGAAGTCGTCCACATGATTAAAAAACTCGACAGGTATTGCGCCAGGTCAAGAGACCCTCAGGCAATAGTTGTAGACGCTCTGGTAACACCGTGGGTGTACCAGTCAGTGTATGTGTTCCCTCCTCTGCCTCTCATACCCAAGGTACTGAGATTGATAAGATGGAGAGGAGAAAGCACTATATTCGTGGCTCCGGATTGGCCAAGAAGGACTTGGTAACCGGAACTTCAAGAGATGCTCACGGAGGATCCGTGGCCTCTACGTCTAAGAAGGGACCTGCTCCAGCAAGGACCCTGTCTGTTCCAAGACTTACCGCGGCTGCGTTTGACGGCATGGCGGTTGAACGCCGGATCCTGAAGGAAAAAAGGCATTCCGGATGAAGTCATCCCTATCCTGATCAAAGCCAGGAAGGATGTAACCGCAAAAACATTATCACCGCAATTGGCGAAAATATGTTGCGTGGTGCGAGGCCAGTAAGGCCCGACGGAGGAAATTCAACTGGGTCGATTCCTACATTTCCTGCAAACAGGAGTGTCTATGGGCCTGAAATTGGGGTCCATTAAGGTTCAAATTTCGGCCCTGTTAACTTCCAAAAAGAACTAGCTTCAGTCCCTGAAGTTCAGACGTTTGTAAAAGGGGTACTGCATATACAGCCTCCTTTTGTGCCTCCAGTGGCACTTTGGGATCTCAATGTAGTTTTGGGTTCCAAAAGTCACATTGGTTTGAACCACTTAAATCTGTGGAGTTAAAATATCTCACATGGAAAGTGGTCATGCTGTTGGCCCTGGCCTGGGCCAGGCGCGTGTCAGAATGGGCGGCTTTATCCTGAAAAAGCCCTTATCTGATTTTCCATTCGGACAGGGCGGAATTGAGGACTCGTCCTCAGTTTCTCCCCAAGGTGGTTTCAGCGTCTCACCTGAACCAACCTATTGGTGGTGCCTGCGGCTACTAGGGACTTGGAGGCCTCCAAGTTGCTAGACGTTGTCAGTGCCCTGAAAATATATGTTTCCAGGACGGCTGGAGTCAGGAAATCTGACTCGCTGTTTATCCTGTGTGCACCCAACAAGCTGGGTGCTCCTGCTCCTAAGCAGACTATTGCTCGTTGGATTTGTAGTACAATTCAGCTTGCACATTCTGTGGCAGGCCTGCCACAGCCAAAAATCTGTAAATGCCCACTCCACAAGGAAGGTGGGCTCATCTTGGGCGGCTGCCCGAGGGGTCTCGGCTTTACAACTTTGCCGAGCAGCTAATTGGTCAGGAGCAAATACGTTTGTAAAATTCTACAAAATTGATATCCTGGCTGAGGAGGACCTGGAGTTCTCTCATTTGGTGCTGCAGAGTCATCCGCACTCTCCCGCCCGTTTGGGAGCTTTGGTATAATCCCCATGGTCCTTACGGAGTCCCCAGCATCCACTTAGGACGTTAGAGAAAATAAGAATTTACTTACCGATAATTCTATTTCTCATAGTCCGTAGTGGATGCTGGGCGCCCATCCCAAGTGCGGATTGTCTGCAATACTTGTACATAGTTATTGTTACAAAAATCGGGTTATTATTGTTGTGAGCCATCTTTCAGAGGCTCCTCTGTTATCATGCTGTTAACTGGGTTCAGATCACAGGTTATACGGTGTGATTGGTGTGGCTGGTATGAGTCTTACCCGGGATTCAAAATCCTTCCTTATTGTGTACGCTCGTCCGGGCACAGTATCCTAACTGAGGCTTGGAGGAGGGTCATAGGGGGAGGAGCCAGTGCACACCAGTTAGTCCTAAAGCTTTCTTTAGATGTGCCCAGTCTCCTGCGGAGCCGCTATTCCCCCATGGTCCTTACGGAGTCCCCAGCATCCACTACGGACTATGAGAAATAGAATTATCGGTAAGTAAATTCTTATTTCTCTATCGTCCTAGTGGATGCTGGGGTTCCTGAAAGGACCATGGGGAATAGCGGCTCCGCAGGAGACAGGGCACAAAAAGTAAAGCTTTTCCAGATCAGGTGGTGTGCACTGGCTCCTCCCCCTATGACCCTCCTCCAGACTCCAGTTAGATTTTTGTGCCCGGCCGAGAAGGGTGCAATCTAGGTGGCTCTCCTAAAGAGCTGCTTAGAAAAAGTTTAGCTTAGGTTTTTTATTTTACAGTGAGTCCTGCTGGCAACAGGATCACTGCAACGAGGGACTGAGGGGAGAAGAAGTGAACTCACCTGCGTGCAGGATGGATTGGCTTCTTGGCTACTGGACATCAGCTCCAGAGGGACGATCACAGGTACAGCCTGGATGGTCACCGGAGCCGCGCCGCCGGCCCCCTTACAGATGCTGAAGTCAGAAGAGGTCCAGAATCGGCGGCTGAAGACTCCTGCAGTCTTCTAAAGGTAGCGCACAGCACTGCAGCTGTGCGCCATTTTCCTCTCAGCACACTTCACACGCAGTCACTGAGGGTGCAGGGCGCTCGGGGGGGGCGCCCTGGGAGGCAAATGTAACCTATATAAAGGCTAAAAATACCTCACATATAGCCCCCAGAGGCTATATGGAGATATTTAACCCCTGCCTGGATTCACTAAATAGCGGGAGACGAGCCCGCCGGAAAAAAAGGGGCGGGGCCTATCTCCTCAGCACACGGCGCCATTTCCTCTCACAGCTCCGCTGGTCAGGACGGCTCCCAGGTCTCTCCCCTGCACTGCACTACAGAAACAGGGTAAAACAGAGAGGGGGGGCAAATTTATGGCGATATTTTGATATATATAAAGCAGCTATAAGGGAGCACTTATTATAAGGCTATCCCTGTTATATATAGCGCTTTTGGTGTGTGCTGGCAAACTCTCCCTCTGTCTCCCCAAAGGGCTAGTGGGTCCTGTCTTCGTTAGGAGCATTCCCTGTGTGTCTGCTGTGTGTCGGTACGTGTGTGTCGACATGTATGAGGACGATATTGGTGTGGAGGCGGAGCAATTGCCAAATATGAGGATGTCACCCCCTAGGGAGTCGACACCAGAATGGATGCCTTTATTTATGGAACTACGGGATAGTGTCAACACGCTAAAGCAGTCGTTTGACGACATGAGACGGCCGGACAATCAATTAGTGCCTGTCCAGGCGACTCAAACACCGTCAGGGGCTGTGAAACGCCCTTTGCCTCAGTCGGTCGACACAGACCCAGACACAGGCACTGACTCCAGTGGTGACGGTGACGAATCAACCGTATTTTCCAGTAGGGCCACACGTTATATGATTTTGGCAATGAAGGAGGCGTTACATTTAGCTGATACTACAGGTACCACTAAACAGGGTATTATGTGGGGTGTGAAAAAACTACCTATAGTTTTTCCTGAATCAGAAGAATTAAATGACGTGTGTAATGAAGCGTGGGTTGCCCCTGATAAAAAGCTGATAATTTCAAAGAAATTATTGGCATTATACCCTTTCCCGCCAGAGGTTAGGGAGCGCTGGGAAACACCTCCTAGGGTGGACAAGGCGCTAACACGCTTATCTAAACAAGTGGCGTTACCCTCTCCTGAGACGGCCGCACTTAAAGATCCATCAGATAGGAGGATGGAAAATATCCAAAAAAGTATATACACACATGCAGGTGTTATACTACGACCAGCTATAGCGACTGCCTGGATGTGCAGTGCTGGGGTAGTTTGGTCAGAGTCCCTGATTGAAAATATTGATACCCTGGACAGGGACAATATTTTACTGTCGTTAGAACAAATAAAGGATGCATTTCTTTATATGCGTGATGCACAGAGGGATATCTGCACACTGGCATCACGGGTAAGTGCTATGTCCATTTCGGCCAGAAGAGCTTTATGGACGCGACAGTGGACAGGCGATGCGGATTCAAAACGACATATGGAAGTTTTGCCGTATAAAGGGGAGGAGTTATTTGGAGTCGGTCTATCAGATTTGGTGGCCACGGCTACAGCCGGGAAATCCACCTTTCTACCTCAAGTCTCTCCCCAACAGAAAAAGGCACCGACTTTTCAACCGCAGCCCTTTCGTTCCTTTAAAAATAAGAGAGCAAAGGGCTATTCATATCTGCCACGAGGCAGAGGTCGAGGGAAGAGACAGCAACAGGCAGCTCCTTCCCAGGAACAGAAGCCTTCCCCGGCTTCTACAAAAGCCTCAGCATGACGCTGGGGCTTCTCAAGCGGACTCGGGGACGGTGGGTGGTCGTCTCAAAAATTACAGCGCGCAGTGGGCTCACTCGCAGGTAGATCCCTGGATCCTGCAGATAATATCTCAGGGGTACAGGTTGGAATTAGAGACAGATCCACCTCGCCGTTTCCTGAAGTCTGCTTTACCAACGTCCCCCTCCGAAAGGGAGACGGTTTTGGAAGCCATTCACAAGCTGTACTCTCAGCAGGTGATAGTCAAGGTACCTCTTCTACAACAAGGGAAGGGGTATTATTCCACTCTTTTTGTGGTACCGAAGCCGGATGGCTCGGTAAGGCCTATTCTAAATCTGAAGTCCTTGAACCTGTACATAAAGAAGTTCAAGTTCAAGATGGAGGCACTCAGAGCAGTGATAGCGAACCTGGAAGAGGGGGACTTTATGGTATCCTTGGACATCAAGGATGCGTATCTCCACGTTCCAATTTACCCCTCACACCAGGGGTACCTCAGGTTCGTTGTACAAAACTGTCACTATCAGTTTCAGACGCTGCCGTTCGGATTGTCCACGGCACCTCGGGTCTTTACAAAGGTAATGGCCGAGATGATGATTCTTCTTCGAAGAAAAGGCGTATTAATTATCCCATACTTGGACGATCTCCTAATAAGGGCAAGGTCCAGAGAACAGCTAGAGATGGGATTAGCACTGTCGCAAGAAGTGCTAAAACAGCACGGGTGGATTCTGAATATTCCAAAATCCCAGTTAATGCCGACAACTCGTCTGCTGTTCCTAGGGATGATTCTGGACACGGTTCAGAAAAAGGTTTTTCTCCCGGAGGAAAAAGCCAAGGAGTTATCCGAGCTTGTCAGGAACCTCCTAAAACCAGGAAAGGTGTCTGTACATCAATGCACAAGAGTCCTGGGAAAAATGGTGGCTTCTTACGAAGCAATTCCATTCGGCAGATTCCACGCAAGAATTTTCCAAAGGGATCTGTTGGACAAATGGTCAGGGTCGCATCTTCAGATGCACCTGCGGATAACCCTGTCTCCAAGGACAAGGGTGTCTCTTCTGTGGTGGTTGCAGAGTGCTCATCTATTGGAGGGCCGCAGATTCGGCATACAGGATTGGATCCTGGTGACCACGGACGCCAGCCTGAGAGGCTGGGGAGCAGTCACACAAGGAAGAAACTTCCAGGGAGTATGGACGAGCCTGGAAACGTCTCTTCACATAAACATTCTGGAACTAAGAGCAATATACAATGCTCTAAGCCAGGCAGAACCTCTGCTTCAGGGAAAACCGGTGTTGATCCAGTCGGACAACATCACGGCAGTCGCCCATGTGAACAGACAGGGCGGCACAAGAAGCAGGAGTGCAATGGCAGAAGCTGCAAGGATTCTTCGCTGGGCAGAGAATCATGTGATAGCACTGTCAGCAGTGTTCATCCCGGGAGTGGACAACTGGGAAGCAGACTTCCTCAGCAGACACGATCTTCACCCGGGAGAGTGGGGACTTCATCCAGAAGTCTTCCACTTGCTGGTAACCCGTTGGGAAAGACCAATGGTGGACATGATGGCGTCTCGCCTCAACAAAAAACTGGACAGGTATTGCGCCAGGTCAAGAGATCCGCAGGCAATAGCTGTGGACGCGCTGGTAACGCCTTGGGTGTACCAGTCGGTGTATGTGTTTCCTCCTCTGCCTCTCATACCAAAAGTATTGAGAATTATACGGCAAAGAGGCGTAAGGACGATACTAGTGGTTCCGGATTGGCCAAGAAGGACTTGGTACCCGGAACTTCAAGAGATGATCACGGAAGATCCGTGGCCTCTACCTCTAAGGAGGGACTTGCTTCAGCAGGGTCCCTGTCTGTTTCAAGACTTACCGCGGCTGCGTTTGACGGCATGGCGGTTGAACGCCGGATCCTAAAGGAAAAAGGCATGCCGGAAGAAGTCATTCCTACTTTGATTAAAGCAAGGAAGGAAGTAACCGTGCAACATTATCACCGAATTTGGCGAAAATATGTTGCGTGGTGCGAAGATCGGAGTGCTCCGACGGAGGAATTTCAACTGGGTCGATTCCTACATTTCCTGCAATCAGGATTGTCTATGGGTCTCAAATTGGGATCTATTAAGGTTCAAATTTCGGCCCTGTCGATTTTCTTTCAAAAAGAATTGGCTTCAGTCCCTGAAGTCCAGACCTTTGTTAAGGGAGTGCTACATATACAGCCTCCTGTGGTGCCTCCAGTGGCACCGTGGGATCTCAATGTGGTTTTGGACTTTCTAAAATCTCATTGGTTTGAACCACTAAAGAAGGTGGATTTGAAATATCTCACATGGAAAGTGACCATGCTTCTAGCCCTGGCTTCGGCCAGGAGAGTGTCAGAACTGGCAGCTTTATCTTACAAAAGCCCATATCTGATTTTCCATTCGGACAGGGCAGAACTGCGGACTCGTCCGCATTTTCTCCCTAAGGTGGTGTCAGCATTTCATCTGAACCAGCCTATTGTAGTGCCTGCGGCTACAAGTGACTTGGAGGACTCCAAGTTACTGGACGTTGTCAGAGCATTAAAAATATATATTGCAAGGACAGCTGGAGTCAGAAAATCTGACTCGTTGTTTATATTGTATGCACCCAACAAGATGGGTGCTCCTGCGTCTAAGCAGACGATTGCTCGTTGGATCTGTAGCACAATCCAACTTGCACATTCTGTGGCAGGCCTGCCACAGCCTAAATCTGTAAAGGCCCACTCCACAAGGAAGGTGGGTTCATCTTGGGCGGCTGCCCGAGGGGTCTCGGCATTACAACTTTGCCGAGCAGCTACGTGGTCAGGGGAGAACACGTTTGTAAAATTTTACAAATTTGATACTCTGGCTAAGGAGGACCTGGAGTTCTCTCATTCGGTGCTGCAGAGTCATCCGCACTCTCCCGCCCGTTTGGGAGCTTTGGTATAATCCCCATGGTCCTTTCAGGAACCCCAGCATCCACTAGGACGATAGAGAAAATAAGATTTTACTTACCGATAAATCTATTTCTCGGAGTCCGTAGTGGATGCTGGGCGCCCATCCCAAGTGCGGATTATCTGCAATAATTGTACATAGTTATTGTTAACTAATTCGGGTTATTGTTGAAGGAAGCCATCTTTCAGAGGCTCCGCTGTTATCATACTGTTAACTGGGTTTAGATCACAAGTTGTACGGTGTGATTGGTGTGGCTGGTATGAGTCTTACCCGGGATTCAAAATCCTCCCTTATTGTGTACGCTCGTCCGGGCACAGTACCTAACTGGAGTCTGGAGGAGGGTCATAGGGGGAGGAGCCAGTGCACACCACCTGATCTGGAAAAGCTTTGCTTTTTGTGCCCTGTCTCCTGCGGAGCCGCTATTCCCCATGGTCCTTTCAGGAACCCCAGCATCCACTACGGACTCCGAGAAATAGATTTATCGGTAAGTAAAATCTTATTTTTTTCCCCCATCAGATGAATTAAATTAAGTGTGTGAAGAAGCGTGGGCTTTCCCTGATAAAAAATTGGTAATTCCTAAGAAGGTACTAATGGCGTTCCCTTTCCCGCCAGAGGATAGGTCACGTTGGGAAACACCCCCTAGAGTGGATAAAGCGCTCACACGTTTGTCTAAAAAGGTGGCACTACCATCTCCGGATACGGCCGCCCTCAAGGAACCTGCTGATAGAAAGCAGGAGGCGATCCTGAAGTCTGTATATACACACACAGGCATTATACTTAGGCCAGCTATTGCGTCAGCTTGGATGTGCAGTGCTGCCGCTGCGTGGTCAGATAAACTGTCAGAAAATATTGACACATTAGACAGAGACACGATCCTGTTAACCATAGACCATATAAAAGACTCAGTCTTATATATGAGAGATGCACAAAGGGAAATCTGCCGATTGGCATCTAAAGTAAGTGCATTGTCCATTTCTGCTAGGAGAGGCTTATGGACTCGCCAGTGGACAGGAGATGCAGATTCAAAAAAGCACATGGAAGTGTTACCATATAAGGGTGAGGAATTATTTGGGGATGGTCTCTCGGACCTAGTTTCCACAGCAACGTCTGGGAAGTCAGCATTTTTACCCCATGTCCCCTCACAGCCTAAGAAGGCGCCGTTTTATCAGGTTCAGTCCTTTCGGACCCAGAAAAACAGGCGTGGAAAAGGCGGGTCCTTTCTGTCCAGAGGCAGAGGTAGGGGAAAAAGACTGCAACAAACAGCAGGTTCCCAGGAGCAAAAGTCCTCCCCCGCTTCTTCTTCCAAGTCCGCCGCATGACGGTGGGGCTCCACAGGCGGAGCCAGGTACGGTGGGGGGCCGCCTCAAGAATTTCAGCGATCAGTGGGTTCGCTCACAGGTGGATCCCTGGATCCTTCAAATAGTATCTCAGGGGTACAAACTGGAATTCGAGGCGTCTCCACCCCACCGGTTCCTAAAATCTGCCTTGCCGATTGCTCCCTCAGACAGGGAGGCGGTGCTAGCGGCAATTCACAAGCTGTATTCCCAGCAGGTGATAATCAAGGTACCCCTACTTCAACAAGGCCGGGGTTACTATTCCACACTGTTTGTGGTACCGAAACCGGACGGTTCGGTGAGACCCATTTTAAATTTGAAATCCTTGAACACATACATAAAAAAATTCAAGTTCAAGATGGAATCGCTCAGGGCGGTTATTGCGAGCCTGGACGAGGGGGATTACATGGTATCCCTGGACATCAAGGATGCTTACTTGCATGTCCCCATTTACCATCCTCACCAGGAGTACCTTAGAATTGTGGTACAGGATTGCCATTACCAATTCCAGACGCTGCCGTTTGGACTGTCCACGGCACCGAGGGTATTTACCAAGGTGATGGCGGAAATGATGATACTCCTTCGAAAAAAGGGAGTTTTAATTATCCCGTACTTGGACGATCTCCTAATAAAAGCGAGGTCCAAGGAACAGTTGTTGGTGGGAGTAGCACTATCTCAGGAGGTGCTGCACCAGCACGGCTGGATTCTGAATATCCCAAAGTCACAGCTGGTTCCGACGACACGACTACTGTTCCTGGGTATGATTCTGGATACAGTCCAGAAAAAAGTTTTTCTCCCGGAGGAGAAAGCCAGGGAGTTGTCATCTCTAGTCAGAGACCTTCTGAAACCAAAACAGGTATCAGTGCATCGCTGCACGCGGGTCCTGGGAAAGATGGTGGCTTCTTACGAAGCAATTCCCTTCGGCAGGTTCCATGCCAGAATCTTTCAGTGGGACCTGTTGGACCAGTGGTCCGGATCGCATTCTCAGATGCATCGCTTGATAACCCTGTCTCCAAGAACCAGGGTGTCGCTACTGTGGTGGCTGCAGAGTGCCCATCTTCTAGAGGGCCGCAGGTTCGGCATACAGGACTGGGTCCTGGTGACCACGGATGCCAGCCTTCGAGGCTGGGGGGCAGTCACACAGGGAAGAAACTTCCAAGGACTATGGTCGAGTCAGGAGACTTCCCTTCACATAAATATTCTGGAACTAAGGGCCATCTACAATGCCCTAAGTCAAGCAAAATCCCTGCTCCTACACCAGCCGGTGCTGATCCAGTCAGACAACATCACGGCAGTCGCCCATGTAAATCGACAGGGCGGCACAAGAAGCAGGATGGCGATGGCGGAAGCCACAAGAATTCTCCGATGGGCGGAGAATCATGTACTAGCACTGTCAGCAGTGTTCATTCCGGGAGTGGACAACTGGGAAGCAGACTTCCTCAGCAGACACGACCTCCACCCGGGAGAGTGGGGACTTCATCCAGAAGTCTTCCAGATGCTGGTAAACCGTTGGGAAAAACCACAGGTGGACATGATGGCGTCCCGCCTCAACAAAAAGTTAAAAAGATATTGCGCCAGGTCAAGAGACCCTCAGGCGATAGCTGTGGACGCTCTAGTGACACCGTGGGTGTACCAGTCGGTTTATGTGTTCCCTCCTCTGCCTCTCATACCAAAGGTATTGAGAATAATAAGAAAGCGAGGAGTAAACACCATTCTCGTGGTTCCGGATTGGCCAAGACGAGCGTGGTACCCGGAACTTCAAGAGATGCTCTCAGAGGACCCGTGGCCTCTACCGCTCAGACAGGACCTGCTACAACAGGGGCCCTGTCTGTTCCAAGACTTACCGCGGCTGCGTTTGACGGCATGGCGGTTGAACACCGGATCCTAAAGGAAAAGGGTATTCCGGAAGAAGTCATTCCTACGCTTATTAAGGCCAGGAAAGATGTTACGGCAAAGCATTATCACCGCATATGGCGGAAATATGTTGCATGGTGCGAGGCCAAAAAAGCCCCAACAGAGGAATTTCAACTAGGTCGATTTCTGCATTTCCTGCAAGCAGGAGTGAATATGGGCCTAAAACTAGGCTCCATTAAAGTACAGATCTCGGCTCTGTCGATTTTCTTTCAAAAAGAACTAGCTTCAGTACCTGAAGTTCAGACATTTGTGAAAGGAGTGCTGCATATTCAGCCCCCATTTGTGCCTCCTGTGGCACCTTGGGATCTCAACGTGATGTTGAGTTTCTTAAAATCACACTGGTTTGAGCCACTAAAAACCGTGGATCTGAAATATCTCACGTGGAAAGTGGTAATGTTATTGGCCTTGGCTTCAGCCAGGCGAGTGTCAGAATTGGCGGCTTTATCATGTAAAAGCCCTTATCTGATTTTCCATATGGATAGGGCAGAATTGAGGACTCGTCCCCAGTTTCTCCCTAAGGTGGTGTCAGCGTTTCACCTGAACCAGCCTATTGTGGTGCCTGCGGCTACTAAGGATTTGGAGGACTCCAAGTTGCTAGACGTTGTCAGGGCCCTGAAAATATATGTTTCCAGGACGGCTTGTTGTCAGAAAATCTGACTCGCTGTTTATCCTGTATGCACCCTACAAGCTGGGTGCTCCTGCTTCTAAGCAGTCTTTCTCTGACGTCCTAGTGGATGCTGGGAACTCCGTAAGGACCATGGGGAATAGCGGGCTCCGAAGGAGGCTGGGCACTCTAGAAAGATTTCAGACTACCTGGTGTGCACTGGCTCCTCCCACTATGACCCTCCTCCAAGCCTCAGTTAGAATTCGTGCCCGGCCAAGGTTGGATGCACACTAGGGGCTCTCCTGAGCTCTTAGAAAGAATAGACTTAGGTTTTTTATTTTCAGTGAGACCTGCTGGCAACAGGCTCACTGCAGCGAGGGACTAAGGGGAGAAGAAGCGAACTCGCCTGCTTGCAGCCGGATTGGGCTTCTTAGGCTACTGGACACCATTAGCTCCAGAGGGATCGACCGCAGGCCTAGTCCTTGGTGTTCGGTCCCGGAGCCGCGCCGCCGACCCCCTTACAGAGCCAGAAGCAAGAAGATGGTCCGGAAAATCGGCGGCATGAAGACTCTGTCTTCACCAAGGTAGCGCACAGCACTGCAGCTGTGCGCCATTGCTCCTCTCACACACTTCACACTCCGGTCACTGAGGGTGCAGGGCGCTGGGGGGGGCGCCCTGAGGCAGCAATAAAAACACCTTGGCTGGCTAAAATACCTCAATATATAACCCCAGAGGCTATATATGAGGTAAATACCCCTGCCAGAATTCCATAAAAAGCGGGAGAATAGGCCGTGAAAAAGGGGCGGAGCCTATCTCCTCAGCACACTGGCGCCATTTTTCCCTCACAGCTCGGCTGGAAGGAAGCTCCCTGGCTCTTCCCTGCAATATACAGTAACAGTAAGAGGGAAAAGAGAGGGGGGGCATTACATTTGGCAGTATATATACATATATTATATGAAAAGCAGCTATTAGGGACATAACTCAGTTAGTCCCTGTGTATATATATATATAGCGCTCTGGTGTGTGCTGGCATACTCTCACTCTGTCCCCCCAAAGGGCTTTTTGTGGGTCCTGTCCTCTGTTGAGCATTCCCTGTGTGTGTGGGGTGTGTCGGTACGGCTGTGTCGACATGTTTGATGAGGATAATGAGGTGGAGGCGGAGCAGATGGATTTTGAAGGGACGTCACCCCCTGCGGGGCAGACACCCGAGTGGATGAACTTATGGAAAGAAATGAGTGCACGTATAGATTCTTTACATAAGAAATTTGACGACATGCCAAATGTGGGACAGCCGGGATCTCAGCTCGTGCCTGTCCAGGTGCCTCAGGGGTAGTCAGGGGCTCTAAAACGCCCGCTACCTCAGTTTGCAGACCCGGATGTCGACACGGATACTGATAACAGTGTCGACGACGATGAGTCAAACCTAATGCATGTCAGGGCCATTCACTGCATGATTGAGGCAATGAAAGAGGTGTTAAACATTTCTGATTTACATCCAGGTACCACAAAAAAGGGTATTATGTTTGGGGAGAAAAAACTACCCGTAGTTTTTCCCCCATCAGATGAACTAAATGAAGTGTGTGAAGAAGCGTGGCTTTTCCCTGATAAGAAATTGGTAATTCCTAAGAAGGTACTAATGGCGTTCCCTTTCCCGCCAGAGGATAGGTCACGTTGGGAAACACCACCTAGGGTGGATAAAGCGCTCACACCTTTGTCAAAAAAGGTGGCACTACCCTCTCAGGATACGGCCGCCCTTAAGGAGCCTGCTGATAGAAAGCAGGAGGCAATCCTGAAGTCTGTATACACACACTCAGGCATTATACTTAGACCAGCTATTGCGTCAGCTTGGATGTGCAGTGCTGCCGCTGCATGGTCAGAAAAACTGTCAGAAAATATTGACACACTAGACAGAGACACTATTCTGCTAACGATTGACCATATAAAAGATTCAGTCTTATATATGAGAGATGCACAGAGGGAAATTTGCCGGCTGGCATCTAAAGTAAGTGCATTGTCTATCTCTGCTAGGAGATGCTTATGGACTCGTCAGTGGACGGGAGATGCAGATTCCAAGAGGCACATGGAAGTTTTGCCTTATAAAGGGGAGGAATTATTTGGGGATGGTCTCTCCGACCTAGTTTCCACAGCAACGTCTGGGAAGTCAGCATTTTTACCCCATGTTCCCTCACAGCCTAAGAAGGCGCCATTTTATCAGGTTCAGTCCTTTCGGACCCAGAAAAGCAAGCGTGGAAAAGGAGGGTCTTTTCTGTCTAGAGGCAGAGGTAGGGGAAAAAGGCTGCAACAGACAGCAGGTTCCCAGGAACCAAAGTCCTCCCCCGCTTCCTCTTCCAAGTCCGCCGCATGACGGTGGGGCTCCACAGGTGGAGCCAGGTACGGTGGGGGCCCGCCTCAGAAATTTCAGCGATCAGTGGGCTCGCTCACAGGTGGATCCCTGGATCCTTCAAGTAGTATCTCAGGGATACATGCTGGAATTCGAGGCGGCTCCACCCCACCGGTTCCTAAAATCTGCCTTACCGATTGCTCCCTCAGACAGGGAGGCGGTGCTAGCGGCAATTCACAAGCTGTATTCCCAGCAGGTGATAATCAAGGTACCCCTACTTCAACAAGGCCGGGGTTACTATTCCACACTATTTGTGGTACCGAAGCCGGACGGTTCGGTGAGACCCATTTTAAATTTGAAATCCTTGAACATGTACATAAAAAAATTCAAGTTCAAGATGGAATCGCTCAGGGCGGTTATTGCAAGCCTGGACGAGGGGGATTACATGGTTTCCCTGGACATCAAGGATGCTTACCTGCATGTCCCCATTTACCATCCTCACCAGGAGTACCTCAGATTTGTGGTACAGGATTGCCATTACCAATTCCAGACGCTGCCGTTTGGACTCTCCTCGGCACCAAGGGTATTTACCAAGGTTATGGCGGAAATGATGATACTCCTTCGAAGAAAGGGAGTTTTAATTATCCCGTACTTGGACGATCTCCTAATAAAGGCACTGTCCAAAGAACAGTTGTTGGTGGGAGTAGCACTATCTCAGGAAGTGCTGAACCAGCACGGCTGGATTCTGAATATCCCAAAGTCACAGCTGGTCCCGACGACACGTCTACTGTTCCTGGGGATGATTCTGGACACAGTCCAGAAAAAAGTGTTTCTCCTGAAGGAGAAAGCCAGGGAGTTGTCTTCTCTAGTCAGAGACCTCCTGAAACCAAAACAGGTATCGGTGCATCACTGCACGCGGGTCTTGGGAAAGATGGTAGCTTCTTACGAAGCTATTCCATTCGGCAGGTTCCATGCCAGAATCTTTCAGTGGGACCTGTTGGACCAGTGGTCCGGATCGCATCTTCAGATGCATCGCTTGATAACCCTGTCTGCAAGAACTAGGGTGTCTCTTCTGTGGTGGCTGCAGAGTGCTCATCTTCTGGAGGGTCGCAGATTCGGCATTCAGGACTGGGTCCTGGTGACCACGGATGCCAGCCTACGAGGCTGGGGGGCAGTCACAAAGGGAAGAAACTTCCAAGGACTATGGACAAGTCAGGAGACTTCCCTTCACATAAATATTCTGGAACTAAGGGCCATCTACAATGCCCTAAGTCAAGCAAAATCCCTGCTCCTACACCAGCCGGTGCTGATCCAGTCAGACAACATCACGGCAGTCGCCCATGTGAATCGACAGGGCGGCACAAGAAGCAGGATGGCAATGACAGAAGCCACAAGAATTCTCCGATGGGCGGAAAATCATGTACTAGCACTGTCAGCAGTGTTCATTCCGGGAGTGGACAACTGGGAAGCAGACTTCCTCAGCAGACACGACCTCCACCCGGGAGAGTGGGGACTTCATCCAGAAGTCTTCCAAATGATTGTACATCAGTGGGGTCGTCCACAGGTGGACATGATGGCGTCCCGCCTAAACAAAAAACTAGAGAGGTATTGCGCCAGGTCAAGAGACCCTCAAGCGATAGCTGTGGACTCTCTGGTGACACCGTGGGTGTACCAGTCAGTTTGTGTTCCCTCCGCTGCCTCTCATACCAAAGGTATTGAGAATAATAAAGCGAGGAGTAAGCACAATTCTCGTGGTTCCGGATTGGCCAAGAAGAACATGGTACCCGGAACTTCAAGAGATGATCTCAGAGGACCCGTGGCCTCTGCCGCTAAGACAAGACCTGCTACAGCAGGGGCCCTGTCTGTTCCAAGACTTACCGCGGCTGCGTTTGACGGCATGGCGGTTGAACGCCGGATCCTGAAAGAAAAGGGCATTCCGGAGGAAGTCATTCCTACGCTTATTAAAGCCAGGAAAGAGGTTACAGCAAATCATTATCACCGCATATGGCGGAAATATGTTGCATGGTGTGAGGCCGAAAAGGCCCCAACTGAGGAATTTCAACTAGGTCGATTTCTGCATTTCCTGCAAGCAGGAGTGAATATGGGCCTAAAACTGGGTTCCATTAAGGTACAGATCTCGGCTCTATCGATTTTCTTTCAGAAAGAACTAGCTTCAGTACCTGAAGTTCAGACATTTGTAAAGGGAGTGCTGCATATTCAGCCCCCATATGTGCCTCCTGTGGCACCTTGGGATCTCAACGTGGTGTTGAGTTTCTTAAAATCACATTGGTTTGAACCACTAAAAACCGTGGATCTGAAATATCTCACGTGGAAGGTGGTCATGTTATTGGCCTTGGCTTCTGCCAGGCGAGTATCAGAATTGGCGGCTTTGTCTTATAAAAGCCCTTATCTGATTTTCCATATGGATAGGGCAGAATTGAGGACTCGTCCCCAGTTTCTCCCTAAGGTGGTGTCAGCGTTTCATTTGAACCAGCCTATTGTGGTGCCTGCGGCCACTAGGGACTTGGAGGACTCCAAGTTGTTAGACGTGGTCAGGGCCCTGAAAATATGTTTCCAGGACGGCTGGAGTCAGAAAATCTGACTCGCTGTTTATCCTATATGCACCCAACAAGCTGGGTGCTCCTGCTTCTAAGCAGACTATTGCTCGTTGGATTTGTAGTACAATTCAACTTGCACATTCTGTGGCAGGCCTGCCACAGCCAAAATCTGTCAATGCCCATTCCACAAGGAAGGTGGGCTCATCTTGGGCGGCTGCCCGAGGGGTCTCGGCTTTACAACTTTGCCGAGCTGCTACTTGGTCAGGGACAAACACGTTTGCAAAATTCTATAAATTTGATACCCTGGCTGAGGAGGACCTGGAGTTCTCTCATTCGGTGTTGCAGAGTCATCCGCACTCTCCCGCCCGTTTGGGAGCTTTGGTATAATCCCCATGGTCCTTACGGAGTTCCCAGCATCCACTAGGACGTCAGAGAAAATAAGAATTTACTCACCGGTAATTCTATTTCTCGTAGTCCGTAGTGGATGCTGGGCGCCCATCCCAAGTGCGGTTTATCTGCAATACTTGTACATAGTTATTGTTAACTAAATCGGATTATTGTTGAGCCATCTGTTGAGAGGCTCAGTTGTTTCATACTGTTAACTGGGTTTCATATCACGAGTTGTACGGTGTGATTGGTGTGGCTGGTATGAGTCTTACCCGGGATTCAAAATCCTTCCTTATTATGTCTGCTCGTCCGGGCACGGTGTCCTAACTGAGGCTTGGAGGAGGGTCATAGTGGGAGGAGCCAGTGCACACCAGGTAGTCCTAAATCTTTCTAGAGTGCCCAGCCTCCTTCGGAGCCCGCTATTCCCCATGGTCCTTACGGAGTTCCCAGCATCCACTACGGACTACGAGAAATAGAATTACCGGTGAGTAAATTCTTATTTTCTCTGACGTCCTAGTGGATGCTGGGGACTCCGTAAGGACCATGGGGAATAGCGGCTCCGCAGGAGACTGGGCACATCTAAAGAAAGCTTTAGGATCACCTGGTGTGCACTGGCTCCTCCCCCTATGACCCTCCTCCAAGCCTCTGTTAGATTTCTGTGCCCGACGAGAAGGGTGCACACTAGGGGCTCTCCTGAGCTCTTTGTGAAAGTTTTAGTTTAGGTTTATATTTTCAGTGAGCCTGCTGGCAACAGGCTCACTGCATCGAGGGACTAAGGGGAGAAGAAGCGAACTCACCTGCGTGCAGAGTGGATTGGGCTTCTTAGGCTACTGGACATTAGCTCCAGAGGGACGATCACAGGTTCAGCCTGGATGGGTCACCGGAGCCGCGCCGCCGTCCCCCTTACAGAGCCAGAAGAGCGAAGAGGTCCGGAAAAATCGGCGGCAGAAGACGATCCTGTCTTCAGATAAGGTAGCGCACAGCACCGCAGCTGTGCGCCATTGCTCTCAGCACACTTCACACTCCGGTCACTGAGGGTGCAGGGCGCTGGGGGGGGGCAGCGCCCTGAGACGCAATAAATCGATAAAAAACCTTATATGGCTAAAATAAATGCATCACATATAGCTCCTGGGCTATATGGATGCATTTAACCCCTGCCAAAACATACAGAAAAAGGATGATAGGCTCTGCCCCTTTCTCGGCGTCCTTATCTCCTCAGCACACTGGCGCCATTTTCCCTCACAGCTCAGTTGGAGGGAAGCTCCCTGGCTCTCCCCTGCAGTCACTACACTACAGAAAGGGGTTAAAAAAGAGAGGGGGGCACAAATTAGGCGCAGTATATAAATACAGCAGCTATAAAGGGAAAAACACTTATATAAGGTTATCCCTGTATATATATATATATATATATATATATATATATATATATATATATATATATATATATATATATATATATATATATATATATAGCGCTCTGGTGTGTGCTGGCAAACTCTCCCTCTGTCTCCCCAAAGGGCTAGTGGGGTCCTGTCCTCTATCAGAGCATTCCCTGTGTGTGTGCTGTGTGTCGGTACGTTGGTGTCGACATGTATGAGGAGAAAAATGATGAGGAGACGGAGTAGAGTGTCTGAAATAGTGTTGTCACCCCCTAGGGGGTCGACACCTGAGTGGATGTACTGTTGAAATTGCGTGACAGTGTCAGCTTTGTATAAAAGACAGTGGTTGACATGAGACAGCCGGCTACTCAGCTTGTGCATGTCCAGACGTCTCATACAGGGGCCCTAAAGCGCCCGTTACCTCAGATACAGACGCCGACAAGGGTACTGACTCCTGTGTCGACGGTGAAGAGACAACCGTGATTTCCAATAGGGCCACACATTGCATGATTGAGGCAATGGAAAAAGTTTACACTTTTCTGATAATATGAATACCACCAAAAAAAGGGGTATTATGTTTGGTGAGGAAAAACTTCCTGTAGTTTTCCTGAATCTAAGAAATAAAATGAGGTGTGTGATGATGCGTGGGTTTCCCCCCGATAACAATTGATAATTTCTAAAAAGTTATTGGCAGTATACCTTTTCCCGCCAGAGGTTAGGGTGCGTTGGGAAACACCCCCTAGGGTGGATAAAGCGCTCACACGCTTGTAAAAACAAGGGCTCTACCCTCTCCTGAGATGGCCGCCCTTAAGGATCTTGCTGATAGAAAGCAGGAGCGTATCCTAAAATGTATTTACACACATACTGGTGTTATACTGCGACCAGCAATCGCCTCAGCCTGGATGTGCAGTGCTGGGTTGGCGTGGTCGGATTCCCTGACTGGAAATAGAAATAAGACGCCGTATTATCAGGCGCAGTCCTGGTTGGCAAGCGGACAAAAGGGTTCCTCTTTTCTGCTCGTGACAGAGGGAGAGGAAAATGGCTGCAGAGATCAGCCAGTTCCAAGGAACAGAAACCCTTTTCCGCCTCTGCCAAGCCCTCAGTATGACGCTAGGGCTTTACAAGTTCAGGCACGGTGGGGTCCCGTTCTCAATGAATTTCAGTGCGCAGTGGACTCACTCGCAAGTAGACCCCTGGATCCTTCAGATAATATTTCAGGGGTACAAATTGGAATTCGAGACGTATTCCCCTCGCCGTTTCCAAAAGTCTGTTTTACCGACGTCTCCCGCTGACAGGGAGGCAGTTTTGGAAGCCATTCACAAGCTGTATTCCCAGCAGGTGATAATCAAGGTACCCCTCCTGCAACAGGGAACGGGGTATTATTCCACACTATTGTGGTACCGAACCCAGACGGCTCGGTGAGACCGATTTTAAAATCTAAAATCTAAAATCTTTGAACACTTGCATACAGAGGTTCAAATTCAAAATTGAGTCACTCAGAGCAGTGATTGCAAACCTGGAAGAAGGGGACTACATGATGTCTCGGGACATCAAGGATGCTTACCTTCATGTCAAAATTTACCCTTCTCACCAAGGGTATTTCAGGTTATGGTACAGAACTGTATCAGTTCGGACGCTGCTGTAGGGATGGTCCACGGCACCCCGGGTCTTTACTGAAGTAATGACCGAAATGATGATATTCCTTCGAAGGAAGGGAATTTTAGTTATCCTTTACTTGGACGATTCCCTGATAAGGGTAAGATCCAGGGAACAGTTGGAGATCGGTGTAGCACTATATCAGGTAGTGTTGCGGCAGCACGATTGGATTTTCAATATTCCGAAATCGCAGCTGATTCCGACGACTTGTCTTCTGTTCCTAGGGATGATTCTGGACATAGTCCAGAAAGAAGGTGCTTCTCCCGGAGGAGAAAGCCAGGGAGTTATCCGAGCTAGTCAGGAACCTCCTAAAACCGAACCAAGTCTCAGTGCATCAATGCACAAGGGTTCTGGGTAAAAATGGTGGCTTCCTACGAAGCAATCCCATTCGGCAGATTCCACGCACAGTGGAACCTTCTGGACAAATGGTCCGGGTCGCATCTTCAGATGCTTCAGCGGATAACCCTGTCACCAGGGACAAGGGTATCCCTCCTGTGGTGGTTGCAGAGTGCTCATCTTCTAGAGGGCCGCAGATTCGGCATTCGGGACTGGGTCCTGGTGGCCACGGATGCCAGCCTGCGAGGCTGGGGAGCAGTCACACAGGGAAGGAATTTCCAGGGCTTATGGTCAAGCCTGGAGACATCTCTTCATATAAACATTCTGGAACTAAGGGCCATTTACAATGCCCTAAGTCATGCGAAACCCCTGCTTCAGGGTCAGGCGGTATTGATCCAATCGGACAACATCACGTCAGTCGCCCACGTAAACAGACAGGGCGGCACGAGAAGCAGGAGGGCAATGGCAGAAGCTGCAAGGATTTTAGCTGGGCGGAAAATCATGTGATAGCACTGTCAGCAGTGTTCATTCCGGGAGTGGACAACTGGGAAGCAGACTTCCTCAGCAGACACGACCTTCACCCGGGAGAGTGGGGACTTCACCCAGAAGTCTTCCACCTGATTGTAAACCGTTGGGAAAAACAAAAGGTGGACATAATGGCGTCCCGTCTAAACAAAAAACTAGACAGATATTGCGCCAGGTCAAGGGACCCTCCGGCAATAACGGTGGACGCTCTGGTAACACCGTGGGTGTACCAGTCAGTGTATGTGTTCCCTCCTCTGCCCCTCATACCAAAAGTACTGAGAATCATAAGCAGGAGAGGAGTAAGAACTATACTCGTGGTTCCGGATTGGCCAAGAAGGACTTGGTATCCGGAACTTCAAGAGATGCTCACGGACGAACCGTGGCCTCTACCTCTAAGAAAGGACCTGCTCCAGCAAGGGCCTTGTCTGTTCCAAGACTTACCGCGGCTGCGTTTGACGGCATGGCGGTTGAATGCCGGATCCTGAAGATCCCTACCCTGGTCAAGGCCAGGAAAGACGTAACCGCTAAACATTATCACCGCATTTGGCGAAAATATGTTGCGTGGGGTGAGGCCAAGAAGGCCCCTACAGAGGAATTTCAACTGGGTCGTTTCCTCCATTTCCTGCAAACAGGACTGTCTATGGGCCTAAAATTAGGGTCCATTAAGGTTCAAATTTCGGCCCTGTCGATTTTCTTCCAAAAAGAACTGGCTTCAGTGCCTGAAGTTCAGACATTTGTAAAAGGGGTGCTGCATATACAGTCTCCTTTTGTGCCTCCAGTGGCACCTTGGGGATCTCAATGTTGTGTTGAGTTTCCTAAAGTCACATTGGTTTGAACCACTCACCACTGTATACTTAAAATATCTCACATGGAAGTGACGAGTTAGCCCTGGTTTCAGCCAGGCGTGTGTCAGAATTGGCGGCTTTATCATATAAAAGCCCTTACTTAATATTTCATTCTGAAAGGGCAGAATTGAGGACTCGTCCTCAAATTTTCTACCTAAGGTGGTTTCTGCATTTCACATGAACCAACCTATTGTGGTGCCTGCGGCTACTAAGGACTTGGAGGATTCCAAGTTGCTTGACGTGGTCAGGACCCTGAAAATACATGTTTCCAGGACGGCTGGAGTCAGAAAATCTGACTCGCTGTTTATCCTGTATGCACCCAACAAACTGGGTGCTCCTGCTTCTAAGCAGACGATTGCTCGTTGGATTTGTAGTACAATTCAGCTTGCACATTCTGTGGCAGGCCTGCCACAGCCAAAAATCTTAAAATGCCCACTCCACAAGGAAGGTGGGCTCATCTTGGGCAGCTGCCCGAGGGGTCTCGGCTTTACAACTTTGCCGAGCAGTTACTTGGTCAGGAGCAAATACGTTTGTAAAATTCTACAAATTTGATACCCTGGCTAAAGAGGACCTGGAGTTCTCTCATTCGGTGCTGCAGAGTCATCCGCACTCTCCCGCCCGTTTGGGAGCTTTGGTATAATCCCCATGGTCCTTACGGAGTCCCCAGCATCCACTAGGACGTCAGAGAAAATAAGAATTTACTTACCGATAATTCTATTTCTCGTAGTCCGTAGTGGATGCTGGGCGCCCATCCCAAGTGCGGATTGTCTGCAATACTGGTACATAATTATTGTTACCAAAAAATTCGGGTTATTGTTGTAGTGAGCCATCTTTTCTAGAGGCTCCTCTATTATCATGCTGTTAACTGGGTTCAGATCACAAGTTGTACAGTGTGATTGGTGTGGCTGGTATGAGTCTTACCCGGGATTCAAAATCCTTCCTTATTGTGTACGCTCGTCCGGGCACAGTATCCTAACTGAGGCTTGGAGGAGGGTCATACGGGGAGGAGCCAGTGCACACCAGGTGATCCTAAAGCTTTCTTTAGATGTGCCCAGTCTCCTGCGGAGCCGATATTCCCCATGGTCCTTACGGAGTCCCCAGCATCCACTACGGACTACGAGAAATAGAATTATCGGTAAGTAAATTCTTATTTTTTCTCTTACGTCCTAGAGGATGCTGGGGACTCCGTAAGGACCATGGGGATAGACGGGCTCCGCAGGAGACATGGGCGCTAAAAAATAACTTTAAGTATGGGTGTGCACTGGCTCCTCCCTCTATGCCCCTCCTCCAGACCTCAGTTTAATACTGTGCCCAGAGGAGACTGGGTGCATTACAGAGAGCTCTGCTGAGTTTCCTGAAAAAGTATTTTGTTAGGTTTTTTTCATTTTCAGGGCTGGCAACAGACTCCCTGCATCGAGGGACTGAGGAGAGAGAAACAGACCTACTTTAACGTTAGGCTCTGTTTCTTAGGCTACTGGACACCATTAGCTCCAGAGGGAATGGAACGCAGGTCTCACCCTTGCTGTTCGTCCCGGAGCAGCGCCGCCGTCCTCCTCGCAGAGCCGGAAGATAGAAGCCGGGTGAGTATGTGAAGAAAGAAGACTTCAAAGGCGGAAGAAGACTTCAGATCTTCATTGAGGTAACGCGCAGTGTTACCGCTGCGCGCCATTGCTCCCACACAACACACACAAGGCAGGCACTGTAAGGGTGCAGGGCGCAGGGGGGGCGCCCTGGGCAGCAATAAGAACCTCCATATCTGGCTTAAAACAATATATACAGGCTGGGCACTGTATAGAAGAGATCCCCCGCCAGTTTTTTGAAATTTTCAGCGGGACCGAAGCCCGCCGCTGAGGGGGCGGAGCTTGTTCCTCAGCACTCATCGGCGCCATTTTCTCCACAGCACACTGCTGAGAGGAAGCTCCCCGGACTCTCCCCTGCTTACACGGTGAAAGAGGGATTTTAAAGAAGGGGGGGGGGGCACATAATTTGGCGCAGATAAGGATATAACAGCGCTATCTGGGTAAACATATTGTGTTTTTTTTTTTTTTCCTGGATCATTGGCGCTGGGTGTGTGCTGGCATACTCTCTCTCTGTCTCTCCAAAGGGCCTTACGGGGGAACTGTCTTCAGATAAGAGGATTCCCAGAGTGTGTGGTGTGTCGGTACGTGTGTGTCGGCATGTCTGAGGTAGAAGGCTCTCCTAGGGAGGAGGTGGAGCAAATGACTGTGGTGTCTCCGTCGGCAACACCGACACCTGACTGGTTGGATATGTGGAATGTTTTAAGTGCTAATGTGAATTTATTGCACAAAAGGTTGGACAAAGCTGAGTCCAGGGAATGTACAGGGTGTCAAGCCCTGCCTGCCCCTATGTCACAGGGACCTTCGGGGTCTCAAAAGCGCCCACTATCCCAAATAGTAGACGCTGATACCGACACGGATTCTTACTCCAGTGTCGACTACAATGATGCAAAGTTACAGCCAAAATTGGCTAAAAGTAATCAATATATGATTATTGCAATAAAAGATGTTTTGCATATCACAGAGGAACCCCCTGTCCCTGACACGAGAATACACATGTATAAGGAAAAGAAACCTGAGGTAACCTTTCCCCCGTCTCATGAGCTGAACGAGTTATTTGAAAAGGCTTGGGAATCTCCAGACAAAAAACTGCAGATTCCCAAAAGGATTCTTATGGCGCATCCTTTCCCGGCTAAGGACAGGATACGGTGGGAATCCTCCCCAAGGGTGGACAAAGCGTTGACACGCTTATCCAAAAAGGTAGCACTGCCATCCCAAGATACGGCTACCCTCAGGGATCCTGCTGATTGCAAGCAGGAGGCTACCTTGAAGTCCATTTACACACATTCTGGTACCTTACTCAGACCGGCGATAGCGTCGGCTTGGGTTTGTAGCGCGGTAATAGCGTGGGCAGATTCCTTATCGGCGGACATTGATACCCTGGATAAGGATACCATTTTATTGACCCTGGGTCATATTAAAGATGCTGTCTTATATATGAGAGATGCTCAAAGAGACATTGGCCTACTGGGTTCTAGAGTCAACGCTATGGCGGTTTCTGCTAGACGAATCCTATGGACCCGGCAATGGACAAGTGATGCCGACTCAAAGAGGCATATGGAGGTTTTACCTTACAGGGGTGAGGAATTGTTTGGGGAAGGTCTCTTGGACCTGGTTTCCACAGCTACGGCAGGTAAATCAATTTTTTTTGCCTTATATTCCCTCACAGCCTAAGAAAGCGCCACATTATCAGATGCAGTCCTTTCGGTCAAATAGAAACAAGAGAGTATGAGGATCGTCCTTTCTTGCCAGAGGTAAGGGCAGAGGGAAAAAGCTGCCTACCACAGCTAGTTCCCAGGAGCAGAAGTCCTCCCTGGCCTCTACAAAATCCACAGCATGACGCTGGGACGACGCTGAGGGAGTCCGCCCCAGTGGGGGCACGTCTTCGAATTTTCAGCCACATCTGGGTTCACTCACAGGTGGATCCCTGGGCAATAGAAATTGTTTCCCAGGGGTACAAGCTGGAATTCGAAGAGGTGCCTCCTTGCTGGTTTTTCAAATCGGCCCTGCCAGCTTCTCCCCCAGAAAGGGGGAGAGTTCTAAATGCGATTCACAAATTGTGTCTTCAACAGGTGGTGGTCAAAGTTCCCCTGCTTCAACAAGGGAAGGGGTATTACTCAACCCTGTTTGTAGTCTCGAAACCGGACGGTTCGGTCAGACCCATTTTAAATTTAAAATCCTTGAACCTATACTTGAAAAGGTTCAAGTTTAAGATGGAATCGCTCAGAGCGATCATCGCCAGCCTAGAAGGGGGGGGTTTATGGTATCCCTGGACATAAAGGATGCATACCTTCATGTTCCCATTTATCCACCTCATCAGGCGTACCTGAGATTTGCGGTACAGGAGTGTCATTACCAATTTCAGACGTTGTCGTTTGGGCTTTCCACGGCCCCGAGGATTTTCACCAAGGTAATGGCGGAGATGATGGTGCTCCTGCGCAAGCAGGGTGTCACAATTATCCCGTACTTGGACGATCTCCTCATAAAAGCGAGATCACGAGAGCAGTTGTTGAACAGCGTGTCACTTTCGCTGAAGGTATTGCAGCAACACTGCTGGATACTCAATATCCCAAAGTCACAGTTGGTTCCTACGACTCGTTTGACCTTCTTAGGCATGATTCTGGATACGGACCAGAAAAGGGTTTGTCTTCCGATAGAAAAGGCCCGGGAACTCATGACTCTGGTCAGGGACTTATTGAAGCCAAAACAGGTGTCAGTGCATCACTGCACTCGAGTCCTGGGAAAGATGGTGGCGTCTTACGAGGCCATTCCCTTCGGCAGGTTCCATACGAGGACTTTCCAATGGGACCTACTGGGCAAGTGGTCTGGGTCACATCTACAGATTCATCAGATGATCACCCTGTCCCCCAGGGCCAGGGTATCTCTCCTGTGGTGGCTGCAGAGTGCTCACCTTCTAGAGGGTCGCAGGTTCGGAATTCAGGATTGGATTCTGGTCACCACGGACACGAGCCTCCGAGGTTGGGGAGCAGTCACTCAGGGAAGAAACTTCCAAGGTCTTTGGTCAAGCCAGGAGACTTGTCTTCACATCAACGTCCTGGAGCTGAGGGCCATATACAACGCCCTTCGTCAAGCGGAGACTTTGCTTCGCGATCTACCGGTTCTGATTCAGTCAGACAACATCACCGCGGTGGCTCATGTAAACCGCCAAGGTTGCACAAAGAGCAGAATGGCAATGACTGAAGCCACCAGGGTTCTTCGCTGGGCGGAAAATCATGTGAGCGCATTGTCAGCAGTGTTCATTCCGGGGATGGACAACTGGGAAGCAGACTTCCTAAGCAGACACGATCTACATCCAGGAGAGTGGGGACTTCATCAGGAAGTCTTCGCACAGATTGCAGGTCAGTGGGGACTGCCCCAAATAGACATGATGTCGTCCCGCCTCAACAAGAAACTGCAGAGGTATTGCGCCAGGTCAAGAGACCCTCAGGCCGTGGCAGTGGACGCCCTGGTGACACCGTGGGTGTTCCAGTCGGTCTATGTGTTTCCTCCTCTTCCTCTCATCCCCAAGGTGTTGAGAATCATAAGAAAAAGAGGAGTACAGACAATTCTCATTGTTCCAGATTGGCCGGGCCTGGTATCCGGATCTGCAGGAAATGCTCACAGAAGATCCGTGGCCTCTTCCTCTAAGACAGGACCTGTTGCAACAGGGGCCCTGTTTGTTCCAAGACTTACCGCGGCTACGTTTGACGGCATGGCGGTTGAACGCCGGATCCTAGCGGATAAGGGCATTCCGGATGAGGTAATTCCTACTCTGATAAAGGCTAGGAAGGACGTGACGGCTAAACATTATCACCGTATATGGCGGAAGCATGTTTCTTGGTGTGAGGCCAGGAATGCTCCTACGGAAGAATTCCATCTGGGCCGTTTCCTTCACTTCCTACAAACTGGAGTGAATTTGGGCCTAAAATTAGGCTCCATTAAGGTTCAGATTTCGGCCCTATCCATTTTCTTTCAGAAAGAATTAGCTTCTCTCCCAGAAGTACAGACTTTTGTGAAGGGAGTGCTGCATATTCAGCCTCCTTTTGTACCTCCGGTGGCGCCTTGGGACCTTAACGTGGTGTTGAGTTTCCTTAAGTCCCACTGGTTTGAACCGCTTAAAACGGTGGAATTAAAATATCTCACTTGGAAAGTGGTTATGTTGTTAGCCTTGGCTTCGGCTAGGCGAGTGTCGGAGTTAGCGGCTTTGTCTCACAAAAGCCCCTATCTGGTTTTCCATGTGGATAGAGCAGAATTGTGGACTCAACCTCAATTCTTGCCCAAGGTGGTTTCATCTTTTCATATGAACCAACCTATTGTGGTGCCTGTGGCTACGCGAGACTTGGAGGATTCCGAGTCTCTTGATGTAGTCAGGGCTTTGAAAATTTACGTGGCCAGAACGGCTCGGGTCAGAAAAACAGAGACACTGTTTGTCCTGCATGCAGCCAACAAGGCTGGCGCTCCTGCTTCTAAGCAGACTATTGCTCGCTGGATCTGTAACACAATTCAGCAGACTCATTCTACGGCTGGATTGCCGTTACCAAAATCGGTTAAGGCCCATTCCACTAGGAAGGTGGGCTCTTCTTGGGCGGCTGCCCGGGGGGTCTCGGCATTACAGCTGTGCCGAGCAGCTACTTGGTCGGGTTCAAACACCTTTGCAAAGTTCTACAAGTTTGACACCCTGGCTGAGGAGGACCTCATGTTTGCTCAATCGGTGCTGCAGAGTCATCCGCACTCTCCCGCCCGTTTGGGAGCTTTGGTATAATCCCCATGGTCCTTACGGAGTCCCCAGCATCCTCTATGACGTAAGAGAAAATAAGATTTTACACCTACCGGTAAATCTTTTTCTCGTAGTCCGTAGAGGATGCTGGGCGCCCGTCCCAGTGCGGACTACTTCTGCAAGACTTGTATATAGCTATTGCTTACATAAGGGTTATGTTACAGTTTTTTGTTCAGTCTCTGACTGATGCTGTGTTGTTTCATGCTGTTAACTGGTTCGTATGTCCCAAGTTATACGGTGTGAATGGTGTGGGCTGGTATGAATCTTGCCCTTGGATTAACAAAAATCCTTTCCTCGTACTGTCCGTCTCCTCTGGGCACAGTTTCTCCAACTGAGGTCTGGAGGAGGGGCATAGAGGGAGGAGCCAGTGCACACCCATACCTAAAGTTCTTTTTCAGTGCCCATGTCTCCTGCGGAGCATGTCTACCCCCATGGTCCTTACGGAGTCCCCAGCATCCTCTACGGACTAGGAGAAAAAGATTTACTGGTAGGTTTAAAATCTTATTTTCTTTCAGTATTGTGTGTGTGTGTGTGTGTGTGTGTGTGTGTATATATAATTTATAAGTACTGGAATAGAAGGTACACAATTAATGCCTCATACACACGGGGTGATTTTTGCCTATTTTCTAAACTATGTGTCTAGATTGCTTAGAAATTAAGCATGGATCGCTCCGTGTGTACATGTCATAGCTATGGCGATGCTCAGTACCACGCGTCGCCATCGGCAGCTCAGATCTTTAGCACATGCAGGCAAGATGTAGGTAGATCACCTAGCATGTGCATAAAGAACACTGGTTAGCACAGATCGCTCGGCACACATTGCTGTGTGTATAGCGATGTGTTCTGAGCGATCTGTGCTAATCTAGATCACTTAGAACACATGACAAGTCACCCCGTGGCTGGTTTACATTCCCCCCCCGAAAATGTTGTAGAGGAAAAACAAGCATTGTCGTCATATGCAAACAAATAAATTCCCACAGCACATCATAATGGACCAGCAAAAGAGACTACATCCTACATGATAATAGTAATGCAGAGAGCACAGTTACATGCATATGGTAAGTCACCAGGCACGGCAAAGCATCTCTGCTCAGGTAGTCCTATGAAGTACATGTATGCATTTATAAATTTAGAGCCAACTCGCCTGTAGGCACCCCAAATTCATCCAGAATGGCATTACAAGGATCACCATACCCTCCTATAATTGATACCATCCATGCCTCTCCATAGTGATACACAGAATGGTAGTTGCTCAAATCAGTTTATGGGTCCAGCAAAGGTGCATGTGAAGGAGGGGATAATCTAAACTAGAAAAAACAAACAAATCCCACCAGCACACCATAATGGACCAGCAAAAGTGACATACATACTATATACAGTAATAGTAGTAACGCAGAGATCTGTTACACATGGTAAGCCACCAGCCAAGGCAAGGCATCTCTGCTCTGGTGGTCCTACTCTACATGATAATAGCTCCTACTTTGGGTCATCATAAGCTATAACATATAGGTATTAGTTGCGGAAAAAATGCAGGTTGTAGTGAAATATTACTGGCTAAATGTAATAGTCTCCAAATTCCAGAGATGTAGGACTTTTGTGCGAGTCTGCCCATTTTTTTTTTTTTTTTTAAAAGCAGCTATCATTTACAAGGCAAAACTAACTAACTAACCAACCAACCAACCAACTCCATTCAGCCCTATGAGTCAATAGTGAGGTACTACCAAATTTGTGGGAGAGCGGGTAATTCTCCTGACCTGCCACACGTTAAGCGGAGTCTTGAGGAGAATCGTATTGCTGCACTCCACCCAAATCAGTTAATGCTTCTGCCATTACATACCCTGTCTGCTGGAAAGATGACATTTGTTCGTTTTGGTTCGGACACAACACACCAACTTGAAATGCTCCCCTCCTGACTGAAGTGTCTGAGAATTTTCTTTCTAAAAGTCCAAGAAATCTAATCTCATGCCTTTTCAGCTTCTAGAGTGTTTACCAGTTATTGGAGGGCAGCAGTATTGGCAATTTGCATAAAATTTATTGATCCTCCGCTATTCTGTATGGTACAGAGAACTTTCTGCATATTCCGCACAATAGGAGAGATTGAAAAACATAATTAAATTAGGGTTTTGGTAGCTAGGGAGACTTTCTGAGTGAGCTGAGCATTAAGCATAGGAAGGTAGTGTAAACAGTCAGGAGTCAGAGTGGGGAGGAGTGAGATCTGCCTGAGGACACGGGAGGATGAGTAATTGTATGAAAGAAGGGTGATTACGAAAGCAGCAGCTATAGGTAATATGTTACAGCAAGTGACAACAAATCCAACCAATAACATTTCAGAATTCTGTTGCCTTCTGGACTAAGCAAACATTTCTTTACAAGCAGTCCAGGGCAGAAAGAGAATGGAAAATTTGAAAAATCATCTTAAAACATTTAAGTGAACAAAGAGCAACCTGCATAGCAGTTTACTAATATTCCTAAACCTTTATGTAAAGAGACGTATCTGCGTTTTCCTATGGGGATTAATCCAATCCAGGGGCTTTCGGAATGAAGAATGTAACTTCCTTTAGGAATTTGAGAGAGAACAGTGAGGGTGTCCTAGAAATAAAGGAGTCACAGTCAACAGAACAAACTTTAAAAGAAAAGTGAAATATACTGTAGCTGTTGCGACCAAAGAGATCAGGTGGAAGAAATTAATATGTAATAATGTATGCACCCCAAGAAGATAAGTTCATAGATGTTCTCGTTAGGGTAGTTCTCTGTCTAGGAGATGCTATAGGATAATAGAGGCAGCTCATGTGATTCAAAGAGTTGGGGCTGAAATGCCAACAGTTGGGATGCCTGCAGTCAAAACGCCCATCGTGTCATCCCGATTGTTCGTATTCCAAAATTGTGCCTAACCCTCCCCAGTGGTGCCTGACCGTAGCCCCCCTTACCCGCAGCCTAAACCTAACATTCCCCCTCTGCAGCCTAAACCTCCTTCCCGTAGCCTAAACCTAACTTCCCACCCCCTGCGGCTGGCTTCTTCGGCGGCCCAGCAATCCGTCAATTGGGATCCAGGCTGTCGGGATGCCGACACAGCCATTCTGATCCGTGTTCGGATTCCAGCGTCAGTATTTTTACAGCCGGAATCCTGACCATTGGGATCCTGACCGGATCCCGTTAAAAACCCAAATCCATTCTTTGAAACAGATTTTACATTTAAAAGTTTGATTCAGTTGTTTTTAAAGAATACCTAGCGCCGAAATCACAAAGGGTTTCGGACAAAGGCCAGTTGTTTTGTGGTCTTTGGTTTGAGCTGGGCTAATAAACTCTCTAAATAATATTAGATGAGTCAATGTATTGTGGCACTTCCTGAACCGGAGATTATTTCTCCCCAATCTGATCACAAATCAAGTAATTTCTAAGGTCCATAATCTCTTAATTATGATCTCTTGGAATTTACAGAGTTTCTGACTTTTGTTGTAGTGTGTTGATGCCAGGGCTTAAAGTGGTCCTGGAGAGGTGGTAGAACTAATTTCACCCGCTACCTACCCCCCTTCTCACCTGCCATGAGGCGGAATCTTGGCCACTGCTATGATTTTCGGCACCCTCCTGTAAACTATAAATTTGTGCCCTACATCCCATACTTTATAAAGGGAAGGGGCATGGTAACACAATAGTACCCCAAATTCAACCTAAGCCACACATTAGCACAGTCTTATTCACATTGCACAGCACGTAGTGCCCCGATTTATATTACACCTTAGTAGTGCTCCTTATTCACGTTCCATCACTCAGTTGTGCCTCTTATTCATGTTATGCTACACAGTAGAACCCCATATACACATTATGTTACACAGTATTGCCCCTTACACATAATGCCCACAGTAGTAGTGCTCCTTACACATAATGCCCACAGTAGTGCCACTTATACACATACTGCCCATAGTAGTAGTGTCCCTTATACATCTAATGCCTACAGTAGTGCCACTTATACACATCTCTGCCTCTGTCACTCCAGCAGCTCACTGCCTGTGTCCCTCCAGCAGTTCATGGCCTGTGTCCCTCCAGCAGCTTCCCTACCTCTCTGTGTCCCTACATCCCCCTATCATCTTGTCTTAAGAATGCACAGAGCTTGCTTCTCTTTGTGGCTCTTCTGCAGTTCAGTGGTGGTGATGGCATGACATCACATATACCATGCATTCAAAGGAAGTCGCTGGGACCTAAGGAGGGTACGTGCGCCATCTGACAGACACACCCAGTGGCGCACGTAGGGGGGGTTTCCGAGTACCTGGAAACTCCCCCTGATGAGCCGAGATTTCTATTTTGAGACGGAGACAGCTTTGTCTCCGTCTCAGCAAAAGCCGCTACCGCGATCGCGCCCGCGGAGCTGCAGCAGCAAGAGAGAGCTGTGGAGCTCTCTGCTTACAGAATGTGCCGGGGGAGCTGCTGGCTGTGCATGCTCAGCAACAGCAGCTCCCTCCGCTCCGTCCTCACTCTGCCGTCCTTCTGCTCCCAGGCCCTGATGTATCATGTAAGTTTGCAGCCAGTGTTTGTGTGTATTTGTATGTACAGTATGCCTGTGTGTTTGTGCACTGGTGTATGTACAGTATGGATGTGTACTTGTGTATATGTGTATGTATGTTTAAATGTGGTATATATGTATGTATGTGTGTGTATGTGTATATATGTATGTGTGTGTGTGTGTATATATATATATAATATATATATATATATATATATATATAATATATATTTGATAATGTTGATTTATATACAGGAATGAAAAGCTATACACTCTAAACACACTTTAAACCTTTAGCCGCTGCGGCCGCTATACTTGGTACACACGCTACGTACTTTTTACGCTGTTAGCGTACAGAGTCCCGTACGATGTACGGACTCTGTGTACAAACGCCGCGCTGACGGTACAATGCACCCGCAGCACGTACGCACCCAGTGAATAAGCTTTAAACCTTATACAGCAATGCAATGCGTTACTAATACACTTTTAAACCATAGCGGGGAAAGGAAGACACAACACCGATTTGTAGTTAAATCACTGGGTTCCGACACCACAGCGTAATATTGCTGAAAGGGGGTTACAATATATACAATACAATATAAGACAATATAACAGAATAATGGCTACAGTCAATGGTACATACGTGAGTATATTCGCGTGCGCTTCCCGGTCCGGTCCTCCGTAATCTAATAGATAACGTTGTGAGTCTTGTGTCAGACCAGGCTCCAGCAGGCTTTATTTATACAATTCTTCCAAAAGCAATACAATGGATACTGTAATCCCTTTTTGTCCATTGGACACAGGAATGCACTTTTACAGTACAGGAGAGGTCATAGGTCGATTTGAATTGGTGGACGATGTCTGTTCTAACTGCTCTTGTGGGTGGTCTCCTCTGGATTCCCGCCGCATACATAATGTACAGTAAATACAGTTTATATCTATATTCTGC